>NC_058410.1:29617477-29654855 GCF_002201575.2 Neomonachus schauinslandi | reverse complement strand
TTTATTTATTTATTTATTTATTTATTTATTTATTTATTTATTTATTTATTTTTAAAGAGTTTGTTTATTTATTTGAGAGACAGAGAGCACGAGTGGGGGGGGGGCGGTGCAGAGGAAAAAGCAGACTCTCTGCTGAGCAGGCAGCCTGACGCATGGGGCTTGATCCCAGGACCCTGAGATCATGACCTGAGCCAAAGGCAGACGCTAACCATCTGAGCCATCCAGGTGCCCCAGAAGCCATTTTATTTAGATAATAGATAAAAATAAGGCCAATACATAAAAAGGAAGTCAAGAGAAGCAGGATGGAGACAGACCTCTGAGAACAGACTTGGGACCCTGGATTCCTAACATTTCTTTTTCTGCTTTCTAATGCTTATATTGGGTTTCTGTTATTTGAGGCTAAAAGTCTCTATTATAGACCAAAAAACAAATATACCAAAACTCACTCTGGGAAAATTAAAGATATCTGCCTTTTAAAGATTTTCCAGATAGTTTAAGACACTATTTTCACAAATTATTTACATTGAGTTGTTTTGATGATGTCTGTCAAGTCTTTCACACTCAATTCTTTTAGATAAACTCTAAATGATTTATTCAAAAAATACATAAGTTCTTTGCATACCTACTAGAGTCCTTTTAAACATTTTACTGATCAATAGTATCTTCATCAATAGAAATTTGTGGGAGGAAGAGGGACAAAATTCAAACCAACCATTTCCACGGTTTTTATTAACTTTTTTAAAACAGTGTGTCAAAAGAGAATACCATGAGATGAAATTTAGGGATTTTGCTTACCCATTATATTAGACATGGTAAATTTTTCACATAACTTCATTTAGGGTGCTTATCATAGATTCCCCAATCAATGTAATTTCCTCTGCAACACTAATATTTGGAAAGATCAGGTATTTTAAAACATCTTCTATGTTATGGGTTGTCCTAAGGAAAGCATATGTATTTCTGGTCATTTTAAGGGATCCTTTTAAAATTATTGGCATATGACTTTGGCTTCTTTGATATAGAAGATCAATTTCTGCCATCCAATAACCTACCATCTGGTTTGTGAAGAGATATCTTCTCAATGTGTTGTGAATAATCATCAAGGTAAAAAATAGTAATTGTTCCAAAGAACAGAGCCATGGGCAGCATCACAGGAAGCATGCCTGGCTTGAAGTGTATAACTGCTCTCTGCTAGAAAGAAAGGGAGGCAAGAGAGTGGTGGGATATTAAATTTAGAACCCAGGAAACATGGAATTCATTTGTGTGTATCTAAAAGAGAAGAGAATGTAGTAAAAATATCCTTGAGTATTGAGAATTAACCCCTGTGATCTAAGCCCACACTCAAGAAATAACCTTAAGAAATTTGAACTAAAAAATTCTTGCATTCTCCATGCTCACAATCACTGAGAATTTTTATCCCTGGTTGGGACCAAAACAGGAACAAATAAACAACCATTTGAAGTCGTCCAAACTCTTGAGAAGCAACTCAAAATACATAACCCGGGGAGGGTTACTTCTGCACATCAATCATGTTTGTCAAGAAACAAACATATATCATATTAATCTAGTCAAGACAAATAACTTACTTTACCTTACAGCCGTAAGCTTGGAAACCACAGCATTTCTCCCTGCCAAAGTCCTGACGTGTATATACAAGTGTCTATGTGTGTAATATTTCATTATTAACCATTTATGTTTTCTTTCTATTTTTTATCAACTGTAAAGAATGGTTTTCAAAAATTAAGAGGAAAATACAACACTTCCATGAGTCACAGCAATCCATCTTCAAACAATATAAATCGAATAACACATGAGTCATCCACCGAGGGAGTCAGTCAAATCCGGGGCTAGGCTAAGCTGGTGATTCATCATTAAACTGAATTCATATTCATGTTTTTCTCATCACTTGAAGGCAAACACAAGAGATTAAATTATTTCTTAAATGCATCTTCTTGACAAACACATCAGACTCACAAATGAAAATGGTAATGTCATTTGGTGCCAAGTTTGCCTGAAGTAAATCAAATACCTCTGCACCACACACACTGAGTCGTGTGTTGCAGGAGTCACTGTGGGATACCAATCACACAGGGAAACACAGGCGAGAAACCTCAAATGCCAAGTCTTGGCCTTTTAACACATCAGGGGCTTATCAGGGTGTCCAAAATAAGGAGGAGGAAGCACTGAGTTCCTGTTACCTTCTTGTGCAATGTGGGCAACTCACTCTATCTCCCTGAACCCCATCTTCATCACAGTGGTGCAAATCAGCCTACATGTCCCATCAGGTTAGGGTGAAGATTGGGCATAGAGGTTGCTATCTATTCCCTCAAAGGGAAAAGAAAAAAGAGAAGCATCTCTATGCTGGCCCTGTCCCAATGCCTATAATTCCCACTTATTACTGCCTTTGAATTAAGGCATTCATTCTCAACCCTGCTTTGTGCTAGGAACCCCCCGGGGAGCTTTTTAAAATATCATTACCTGGGGCCCCTGCCTGGTTCAGTCAGAAGAGCACGTGACTCTTGATCTCTGGGTCGTGGGCTCAAGCCTCCCATTGGGTATAAAGATTACTAAAAAAAATAACTATATAAATGTAAAAAATAAAAGAAAGAAAAGGTAGCTGTTTAAAATAAATAAATAAATAAATATCATTACCTGAGCCACATCCCAAACCAACTAAATTCCAGTTTTTGGAGGCTGGGCTTAGGCACTCCCCAGTGATTTTTTTTTTTTAAGTTACCCAGGCAATTCTGATGTACAGCCAGGGTTGGGAACCATGAGAACAGTTGGTCGTATAGTGTGGACCAGCAGTTTTTGTGATCACCTGGGAACTTGTTAGAAATGAAATTCTGGGGCCCGGCCTCTGACATACTGAGTCAGACACATTGGGGGCAGGATTCAGCAATCTGATCAACATTTTAACAAGCCCTCTAGGGGATGCTGATGTAAGCTAAGCTTCTAGGAGCCTGCAATGGAATAAGGTACTAAAGATTCCAGTTAAAACTCAGTGATCTCTAGAAATGGTAGCGTATTAAAGTGCTGGGCTGACATGAGCACTTTCCACGGCATTAACTTACCATTTTAATATCGGACTCATTTAACCTGCTCCTGAAAGAAGGTGACAGAGGATATGTAAGCTGAGAAGAAAACAAAAGTAGAAAGGGAGAATCTAACCAGTGCTGTCCAGTACAAATATAATGTGAGCCACAGAGGCAGACCACTATGTAATGTAAAGTTACCTGCTTCCACATTAAAAAAGAAAAGGAAACAGGTAAAATGACAGTAAGTAATATATTGATTTAACCTAACGTCTCCAAATGTTGTCATGTCAACGTTAATCAATATAAAAGTACCTGATGTTTTACATTCTGTTTTCATACTAAGTCTTCAAAACCTGGTATGTTTTTTACACTTAAAGCACATCTCAGTTTGGGCTAGCTACATTTCAAGCACTCGGTAAGCACATGTGGCCAGTGACTCTCATATTGGATAGCACACCGTTAGATCAGTGCTTCTCAAACTTTAATGTGCAGGTGAATTACCTAGAAATCTTGGAAATGCACATTCTGATTTAGATCTAGGATGGGACTGGAGATTCTCTTTTCTTTTAAGTTCCCAGGCCCAGCCAACTACATAATTTGTTGGGTCAAATGCAAAACGAAAATGCCGAGCACCTTGCTATTATCAAAAAGACAAGAAATAACTAGTATTGGTAAGGATGTAGAGGAAAAGGAACCCTTTCTGCACCTCTGGTAGGAATGTAAATTAGTGCGACCACGATAGAAACAGTAAGGAGGTTCCTCCAAAAATTAAACACAGAAATACCATAAATCTAGCAATTCCATTTCTAGGTATTGATCCAAAGGAACTGAAAACACTAACTCAAAAAGACATGCACCCCTATGTTCATTGCAGCATTATTCACAATTGTGAATAAGGTAGCAACCTAAGTATCAAATGATAGATGAATGGATAAAGATGTGGTATATATACACAATGGAATATTACTTGGCCAAAAAAAGAATGAAATCTTGCCTTTTGCAACAAGATGGATGGACCTAGAGGATATTATGCTCAGTGAAATAAGACAGACAGAGGAAGACAAATACCATATGATTTCACTTACATTTGGAATCTAAAAAACAAAACAAACAAACAAAACAAAACAGTAACAGACTCATAGATACAGAGAACAAACTGGTCCCCAGAGGGAAGGGGTGTGAGTGTATGGAGGAAATAAATGAATAGGATCAAGAGGTTCAATCTTCCAGTCATAAAATAAATAAGACACAGGGATGCAATGCACAGCATAGAGAATATAGTCACTAATAATACAACAACTTGGTATGTTGACAGATGGCAAACTAGACTTATGGTGACAACCATTTCATAATGTATCTAAATATCACTTGTAACTAATACAATGTACGCTTGTAACTAATACAATGTTGTCTGTCAATTACTCTTCAATTTAAAAACAAAAAGGAAAAAAGAAAATGCAGAGCTCCTTGTTTAAAAAACAGGGGAAAATTACCTTTGAGGGTACTAATATGTAGAATTTTCTCCTTTCTTCTGTGGTCCCCCCTATACCTGCCATAGTATGTTTTATTTGCTATTTAAGTCCCACCCCCTGGGGCATGGGTGGGATGGGGAGGCCAGGAGGGATACTCAGGGATTGAGCGCAGACCTCCCACTCTGGAATCTGTCATGTGCAAATGTGCCTCTTTATCCAGCACCCTTTTTGTTGTTGTTGTTGTTGTTCTTTTTGTTGGAAAACCTGGAACTCTATATACAGAAGGTGTGGAACTATGAAAATAACTCTGATCTTCCCTTCAGACAAATTACAGGTTTTGAATTAGGTTGACTATAGAAATAAGAAAACAAAATACTCCTACGACTTCCATCATTTTATACCACCAAAGTAGGGGGTTTTTTTGCTTCCGTAGGGGAGATAAATTGCCTCTTTCAAACCTCAGGCCCCTTACTTCCAAGAAAAGGAGGCAGGAATCTGAGAATCCTGGCAGTTTGGCTCAGAGACAAATGAGCTGCCCTCTTAAATAGTGGGAGTTGTCAAGAGAAACACATCAGGGAACTCTGACTTTTTCTTCCCAGCCTCCTTCTCCTGACATGATGATCCAACAACACACAGGACCCGGCCATTTGTCAGAAATGGTACAGGAAAATGACCCATGAGAATAATCCAAAACTCCTATTCTCGCTTCTTTATTAACTTATGGACAAGCTTCCTTAAATCACAAAGGTTCTGAGATGACCTAAAAGTAATATATGCCACATAAGAATAAAATGAAAATAAACACCAAGAAAGATACAAATTGGATTATATTGTTAGAATCAGAGGGAAAAAATATGACTCCAATTCTTAAGCCAAGGGGTCCAACAGAGTAGCAATAGTTTGGTTCTGCAGTGTTTCTGAGCTTCTTGCCACCCAAAGTGAAAATGGAAATATTATCAGTTACATTATTTTCATTGTCCATGAGGAGAAAAACACCAGTTTCCTAGAGAGAGCAAAACATATTCAGTACTTAAGTCTAAAAGAAATTACTCAGCTGGATGCTAAGAATCATGATGGACAGTGTCCTCGATAATATTAGTCAGGGTTGGGGGGAAGATGCCAAAACAGTCTGTTTTGGCTGGTCCTTGTGACTTCTTTCAGTAAAAGGCAAACGCACAACTGAGAATATAAAATGGAAATAATACATCTATACTCCCTGCCAATTCATATCTCTGATTCAATTCCATATCTGGTGATTCGTATAGAAAACCACAGTGCATAGTACGTGTTTTTCCACAACTGGGCTTGATAATCGGTGCGGACAGAGAGCAGGTAGACACAGAAGTCAAGACATAGAGGTTTTGCTGGTCAGCATCGTACAATCTCTTTGAGGAGACAAGGTCCACGGTTGATTGGTTATGTGACACTTGGTCAAGCTGCAACAGAAACAGAATTAATAGGCATGGTCCATGATTAAGGAAACAGGATCCCATGGGAAGACCAAATCCTTAAAACCTGTCCTAACTGCTCATGCGGCTGGAAACCATCTTCACCTTCCATCTTTTGGAAAGAAAGTCATTCCTTTCTTTATATGTAGGGTAGAAGTTGGGTAATGCCAAGGACAGTAGGCATTGCCAACCCTTCCCCAGTACAGTGGCTGGTGGCCTCCCGAGACCAGGTGCAGACCTTCTGGATTCATGTAAATGATTCAGCCTATAAATAAAATGTCAGCCTGGCCAGCGTGGAGCTACCAATGCTAAAGAGTTATTAAACAGAGCCCTGAGACATTACCAAAGACCTCACCGTAACATACGTAGCTACTGCTTATGCCCTCATTTCAGCACTAAATCAATGCCTCTTACAGACATAGCGTCACTAAGAACTGGAGAGAAATATCAGTAAAGGGTCTACCACTAAAATTAATGACAAATTCCTTTATTGCATTATTAGTTTATAGACCTTCGAAATCAAGGTATACAGATTAGTGTGTGAAACAACAGAGGGATAGGTGAACAGTAAAGAGATGGTGGGCATGGGCTTGGATATCAGGAGAAAGGGAAAGTGAAGTTTTGGCAGCCTGAAGAGAAAAATTGATACTGGGAATGTAAATGTGATGAATTTAAAGCTCTAAAATCCTCTGAGACTATGATCATAAAGGAAGTCATAAATTTTAGTCCTCAAATCAACTTTCTCATGTCTGTCTTAGGTATGAAAAATTCTGCATGACCACTTCCATTTATTGTAAAGTTTATATATAAACTCTGGAATTTAAACAAAATATCATCACTTTTATGTACTTAGAATTTATCATTTTGCCATAAAATTGGAACTCTAATTTCCTGAAAATTTATGGAAGACGTTTTTAAGATCCCACGGAAGGGTTAAAGTATGTGTTTACAGCCACTCTTCTTTTAATTAGATTTTTTTATCATTTTTTTTTATTTGGGCTGTTCCAGTAGTTATTTTTTAATTAAATTTTTTACTGCTACTGCTCATTTTAATGCACTGAATGTTATTCCTAATGAAAGGAAAGCAGTTTAATATCATCTGAAACTCGGTGGAGTCTTTGTAAAGTTAATTTTTCTCCAAGGATGGGATCTTAAAAAGGCCTCAACCTCACAGCCTTGGAGCCAAAGTTAGGTCAGTTTCACTTGGATGCTCAGTGACCCACAAAGAGGATTACCACCAACTTTATGGGGCAAAGCAATATTGCCTGAGTCTAATAAAATTCTTACCATCCATCCAAGTCTGCAGCAATGGAGTTCATCCTCACTCTCCTCTTTCCACCTTCATAGCAGAGAGAATAGTAGGTTTCCATGGAGCCTTGCCTGTTCTATCCAGGACCTGGCATTGCTATGAAATCAGCCCCCCTGTTTCTCGACTCTCCAGGGAAATATGTGAGTGCGTGACACTTTCCCTCTGTAGCCCATGTCACGGTTTGTAATCATAGACCGGTACAATTATTTAATCAGTGTCTGTTTCTTCCAACCTGACCTATGTGCCAAAAGGGTGAGCAGAGTGTTTCATTTTCACACCATCGTGCCCTGTGCTGGTCAAGCACTTGCCAAGCATACAATGAATGTTTGTTGACTAAAAAATGAAAATTTAAGCTGGGAACATTATAGCAAGCATCATGATGTCTATCTCACCCTTAATCCAAATGGTGGAAACTAAGAGAGAGTTGGTCGTGATTCTCACTTATAATTTGCTTACCTTTTTTGAATTATATTTTAGATGATATTTTAGTGAAAATCGTTTAGTTAGAAAGGGGTGCTCTGATTTAGTGAGCACTTAGTGTGCTAACCACTATTTGGTAAACAGTGAACAGGAGGAAGCCCCCACATAATGCTAAGAAGTGCATTAGCTAAGGAATAAAAACAAGGAAGTAGGACACGGAGGCCTGACCCCGAGGAGCCCAGGGGCTTGACAGGGCAATAGGCCTCACAATCAAATTATATCCAATATTGAGAGATTGCTTTTTCACTCTGGGATTGTGCCCACCCTGGAGAATGCCAGAGACTCTCTGATCTTTTCCTCATCTCCTTAATCTTCTCTCTCTCATTTTCTACCTCCTTACACCCAAAACTGG
This sequence comes from Neomonachus schauinslandi, assembly GCF_002201575.2. Taxonomy (NCBI): domain Eukaryota; kingdom Metazoa; phylum Chordata; class Mammalia; order Carnivora; family Phocidae; genus Neomonachus; species Neomonachus schauinslandi. The sequence continues at coordinate 29,646,756 of NC_058410.1, read as the reverse complement.
CGGGAGCTAAGGCATAACGAGGGAGACCCCTTTAATGAAGAGCTCGTATGTTCCTGTTTCCTGCCTTAAATTCTCAACAGAGGACCTTGACATTTTCCCTCTTTGATTCTTTTTCCAGTATATATAAAGGAGAATCCCCCCCTCAATCTTCAGTCATTTATGTGATAGTTTTTGGGGTTTTTTTTTTTTAATGATTAGGTTGTCAAAACTTTAGAATACTTTTCTCACTCCAGGAGAATAAAAAAATCCAGCTAGGGAGTCAGCCGCTAATGTTCATTTAACCTTTCCTACTCTAGAAGAGAAAGGCAGTTTGCAGGGGGGAATTGCAAAGTCAGATCATCCCTTTCTGAAGGGCAGCCATGTCCTCACGGCCTCAGAAAACTCTCCTTCCCCGTGTCCTCACCCTCACGCCAGGGGACAGAGGCACGGTTGGCACATATCGGGTCAATCTTGCAGTCCCTGAGAAGGATGAGGAGGAGGCCAGTGTGGATTCTGTTGAAGGCGAGGGTGAGGAAGGAGGAGAGGACGCTAATGTCACAAACGTGCTACTTTTACGGGGAAGCTTATTCTGTTTTAAATGTTGGGAAGTTGTGTTCGAATCCGTTCATTTGTACGCAGTGGTGTACGCTCTCATATGCAATTACTGACCCACACTTTATACCCAACGCTTTGTTTCTGATTCACACTGTCCATTTCTCGGATGGGTTTGAATGCAATAGTCCCTGTCTTAAATGAAGGCGGGGAAAGGTGACTCCCTTCTGCCTGGCCCACGTTCCCCCGCTCCGTGCTCTTTGGCCAGGTTCCAAGGTGCATCTGGCATTCGGTTCTTATGCTGATCACAGCACATTCTGCCCACTTAGCCCTGCACTTTTCATATGAAGATTTCCAGATTCCCAAATTACCTTTCCCTTCCCATTCTCCCCCGCCCATTCTCTCTGTACCCAGATCTGAGATAGCCAGCAAGCTGATTTACAGACGTGATAAGCTGAGAAGAGCCAAAGGAGCCTCCCCTGGAAGTTTATATTGGAAACCAGATTCAATGTCTTTAGCACAGAGAAACCACCCTCTAAGGGGGACATTTCAAGGAGTATTGGGTAGGAAGGTCCCCTGAGTCAGGGAAGGTGGAAGGATATTAGGGGCTAACTAACAATGGGGACTATTGCATGGGGGGGGGGCACAATCCTTGGAATACACAAATACACAGAAGATCAGTTTACTTAGTAGTACATATAAAACTCATGGAACAAAACAAAACAAAGCAAAAAATTGAAATGAGCATTTGGTAAATGCAACCAAAGCAAGCAAATGAGAGCTGTTTTGGCTGATGGTGTTCCCTACACTTTATGTCAGGGGGTGAAAGGGTGCAGCCACCCCCAAATGAATACAGCTTCCCATACTCCAACAGCTGCATACTCACTGCTCAACACTTCAACCACAGAGCCCTTAAATCCTGGTCACTGAAACCTTAAATTCCTCCTCAACATATGCTTTTTCTTAAGACCTGGATCTTAATGTAGGTGGTTTGAACTCTGTTTATGAACTTAAGCTACAGAGAAACTCCCAATTTTCCATCCTCTGAGGGCATGCTAACTCATTTTCCTTTTCCCTTTTCCCTTTCCTCAGTGAATTTTCCCAGTAATCCTTGGGGAGAGGTGGGGGTTACTTTAAATAGCCTGAGAATTACTTGGATTTTCATCTCTCAGTGATCTTTAGCCATGAAGTTAATCATTACTCTTAAAGAAGGTCACTATGACTTAGAATTGGCAATAGAACTGAACTTTTTCTCAAAAGAACCTAAACCCTTCAAACCCGGCCAAGTTTCACAGCAATCCAAAAAGCTTTCCCTTAGTCAGCAGTGGGAGGCAGGTGACAGGAATGGGCAGGCCCAGGTGAGGTCGCAGTGAGCTAGTTACGGGCCAAGGAATACCAGGGAAAAGCAGCACCACGGTTATTCCAAGACAGGCCTCATTTTTGTCTTAAGGACAAATAGTGGCCTAGCAGGGGCTTCCTATTTCTTCTTTGCCACAATGCCTCTATCTAACCTCTTCCTCTTCTTCCGCTTTTTTATACAGAAGAAAACATCAGTGATGAACCAACATATCATATTTTTAATATTTTAGTTTGCCAAACACATATGCTGAGGTAAATGCTCCTGGTGTCAGACATCTTCCCCTCTCTCCAGTTCGGCATCCCCCCAGCCCCCAAATCTCCCCCAGCCTCTCCCTCCAGTGTCCCTGTCTCTTCTTCTCCCTGCCACTGAGATTTGGTCTTAGGTGGCATCTTACCACCTAACCACCACTGACCCAGGGTCTTTCCACCTAACTACTCATTCCTAGGAGGATCAGTCTCAGAGCCACATCAAAAAGCCAGTTTTTAAGAAAGCTTCAGGAAGTCTCCCAAACAAGACGGTTTGATGCAAACAGGAATCAGTTTTCTATATAAATGACTTATGGAGGCAGAGAAATCAAAAAGTTCTAGCTTAGGCATCAGTGTGGGCAGAAGAGGAATCCACCCCTGGGAACAAACGGTCACTGGAGTATGAATTGCCCACCTACAGTTGTGACAGGCTCAAGAAAGAGCAAGGATAGGCAGAGGGCCACCACCGTAGCTGCATGTGTACTTGGGGTTCCATTTCATTCCACAATATCAAGAGCTGTCCGTGTGCCTGGCACCACAATGTACGCCAGATAAACAAGATATACCTGTTTCCTGTCCTCACAGAGCTTGCTGTTTAATGGGTAAGAGACACAATGTGATATGGCCGAGAAGAGTGATGTTGGGTCCATTGGAGGATTCCTACCCAGTCACAGGGAAGACTTCTGGAAGAGGTGCCATCTCAGCTGGGGCCTGAAAGCTGGGCAGGAGTTATTCAAACAAAACTGAGGACTGGGAGAGAAGGGAAGAGTTTAATCTTGACCTTCTAGAACCCTGTGAAGGATGTGTAACTGGCTCTACCTTCCTGGGAAGATAATCAAGCCTCATTGGGGTGAAAGACCCAAGGTCTCAAATCCAGTCAGTGGTGGGTATGGGCTTGGTCCTCAGGACAATCGAAGCCCAAGGCTGGGCCGGTTCCTTGCGCCACACCAGGCCTCTAGCTGCACCTCACCTCGCTACCTGTTCCCAGCCCTCAGAGAAGCACCTGACAGGATGGAAGTGTCTGGTCAGAAAGGAGGGCAGGACAATGCTGACCTGTGGGGGTTTTATCACAGAGCAGCCAGGTCTCAGCAGGGATGTGTGTCCTTCAGATCACCTCAGGGTTCCTGTACAAGGACAAGCTCTGGTGTCCAAGCCACACAGAGTACGTAAATTTGTTCCTGAAAAAGTGCATGCAAATGATTTTTAAAAGCCAAAGAGAAGCTTTATTTAGAACAGACCTGTCCCAAGTACCTTTAAAGCAAAGGCTTGTACACACTGTAACATAGCCTTTCTCTTAAAATGAGGCACACCTGGAACCCTGGGAGCTGGGTTTTCCTAGCACAGCAAATCTCAGGAGATCAGAGATGGCCAGAGGCAGTTGGGGAAAAAAAAGACCTTGATAAAACAGTTGGCTCTCATTCTGGCCCCATTCATAGGCCGGAACAACTCTGAGGAGAAAATTAAGTGACTGACGTAAATGTTCATCCCTAAGTATATTTATTTAAATCCTGAATGGCAAAAGGCAAACAGTGTAGATATTAATGAAGAAATAAGACAAACATTTGACTTTTTTTCTTTACTCAATGATAATAACCTTGTTTGAAAGCCTGCCTGCCAGATTTGAGGCCAGCTTCTTGCAGGTCAGACAATGGCCTTTCCAGGCGACGAAAATTTCCTTTTTACATAGAGATGATGGGGATGATACATCCAAGACCCGTAGAGGTGGGGGAGACCTCTCTACCAGAAGTCTGTTGGCTGTGCAGGTAACAAAAAAGAACACACCAATTGCTTTACTTTTCATTCAGAGCCCAGAACGTCAGCTTATAGCTCTGCTAGCCAGGCAAGGCAACGGAGCCTTCAGAAGGTACTGGCTGTGTTTCAAGAGGGGTTAGGTAATGTGTGTAATGTGTGCAAGACTCATACACCTGCTGACCGGCTTGGATATTTCTGAAGCCACCGGAAGGCTTCATTTCGGTAAGGCCACTTGGAAAGTTCAATAAGCGCTCTATTGAAGGAATCACTTCAGGCTGTGGCCCTCTTGGCCACTAGGGGCTTGCCGATGTGAGCCTGGCTCCAGACAACCCAGTTGCTTGTTCGTTCTCCTTTCCACAAAACACTTTCTATTCCAACAGAAATGAGGATTCACCCTCACCAATGCTCACCAACGAGTAGTTTCAACTCCCCTAAACCTGAAAAAAGATGTTCTTTAGACATGTCTATTTCAGTGTCTTTAGAATAAAGACATTCTTTAGTTCTGCCATTCCAATCCATCCTGGATTTCCCATATGTCTCTGTTCTTGAACAAATCTGATCTGAATTCCTCCTCTATCAGTTCTTCTCTCTTCCTCTCTCCCTCCCCTCGCCCACCACTACCACCACCAGGGTAAGTCAATGAGCTAAGACCATGCCTGCTACTTATTCAGTTTGGAGGGTTCACATGTTTAATATCATATCCTGGGGCTGACATCTGGTCTAAAGAGTTTTATTAAAGAGCCTCCACCCTGTCCCCCACTCCAGCCCCCAAAGCACATTGGAGCCCTTGACCAAAGAATAATAAGAATGCCCAGTGTCATTTTAGCTCTTACATTTTAACTTTAACTCACTTCTCATTTTTAACAAGACAGAGATAGCCTCTGGAGATAAACGCAGATGTGAGCATAGGAGGGAACTAGCACATAATAACCACCATTTTGCCCCTGTTGCCTCTCCCAGCCTAGGGTAGTGGTCAAGAGCACCGACTCTGGGCCCAAGTTGCCCAAGTTCATACCCCAAAACCATACTTTCTAGCATTGAGAACTTGGCCACTTTACTTGGCCTCTGCACCTCTTGGTCCTCATCTGTAAACTAGGGAAAGAAATAGAGCCAGTCTCTTAGGGCTGCCAGGAGGATTATATGATTTAGTATGTGTCAAGCACTTAGCACATGGTAATCCACAGTAAACACTGACTATTATTACACCAGGGGAGACAAGGGCTGATCTCAGCCAGTAAAGGTTGCTGTTTTCCAAATTTAAAAAAGAAAAAAAAAAAAAAAAGACCAGAAAAGCAGAATTTAAACAGTTCATCTTTTTTTTTTTTTTTTTTTACGTGTTTTCTTTTAGTTTAATTTTGCGTTAGAGGCATGGAAAGCATTTTGAGGTTTGTGCTCTAGAAAAGCTATGCGTGGTTCAGAGACTTTTACAAAGTAAATATAAAGTTGGATGGATCCTCCATCTGTGGATGTGAAGAGACTAGAAACCAGGCTGATTCTCCAGAGATTTCCTTGTGAAAGATGAATTATCCAGCCAGATCACAAGCCCTGGCAACCTATAAATAAATCTCTTTCTTCAAATCACAGTGTTAGAAGATAGCCTTTTATGTTGTGGCTTTTCATAAAAATTAATTGATGTTGTTACATCTCTAGAACCCATCATCCGAAGAAAAAAAGGCTTCATCTATAACTTGTCCCCATATTTACATCCTGTCCCTGTCTAAATGGTATTAAATGTGGAGTCGCAGGGTAAGAATCAATGCAAATGCAATCTGCAAGTACGAGAAAGCACCATGCCTGTTAGACAGTGAGTGCCCAGATTAAATGTTGAATGAATTGCTGAATGAATGAATGAATGAAACAGTTCAACAGTGAAGCAATGAGCTGTTTTAGCAGAAAGCATATTTCACTTGGGAATAATAGGAGATGACTTTCCAGATAATATTTAACCTAAGAGTTATTATTTCCGCATATAAAGCCAGGAGGTTATGGAAACCTCTCCCCTCAATAACCATAGTACAATTTCACAGAGATTGACAGGTATTGGATAGCAGACATCTGAGCAAAAGACACCCATGGCATCAATCTACCTTGCAAAGAGTTGCATTTGCAGCATTCACAATATCTGCTCATTTCAAGCAGTAAGACAACACCTTGTTTAACTAGTAATTCAGTTTTTCTGAAATTAAGAATATTAAACCCTGACATTTCTAAGCCAATGTTTAAAAGCAAGACTCTAGGACCTGTTCTTGGATGCGATTTCCTTCTGTCTCCAACCTACGCTGTCAAGCTTTGGAATGTGGATAAGCTGTAAAGGTCCTAGCTTTCGCATTTTATATGCCTGAGCCTGACCTTGAGAGGCTCTCTGCTACTGCTATTCTGGCTACTGGCCAGGTCAACAGTTCAACTCAACAAACATTTTATTACTCTGTGATGGGCTCAGGCTCCCCTCATGTGCTCTTCTTTGGACCCTCTGAGAAGCATTGACTTTGACCCCTTCCCACCTAAAGACAAATGCCAGGCCACCTGGTCAACCAAAGAGCCCTACCCTTGGCTCCACAGGGTCAAAGTCTTCAGTGATCAAGCTTCTCTCTCTTGCTGGGACACCCCAAATATTCTGCCTGAAATGCATACATAACATACATTGATCCATGTCATCTCAAAACTTGTCTCACATTGTTACCTTCTTCTGATCTGAAAATTCCAGTCTCTGGCATCGTCAGTAACTGGTATGATTCTTCTCTAGACTTTGGGTCCCCATAACCTGCTTGACTCTTCTTAGTATATCTAGAGGTGATGCTTATGTTGCCTTTGTGGATTCAGAGAGGAAAAAAAATGCTTTAGTTCAGAGTCTTCTTACAAAGATCATCTGCTCCTTTTTCTGTGTGTGATTTTCCCCCTATTTCTTTTACAAAAATTCTCCCAGGAATGAAAGGCCATCACAGCTGTCTATAGCTGGAGAAGAACCTTATGACATTTTTTAACAACTATCAACATTGTTCTGCTGCATCCAGTATTACGGATCACATGTAGGAAGATAGAGAAGTAACTTCTGAAATGCATAGTAGAACCACCAATAAAAATGGAAGGGTCTACAATATTTGAATTTTTCCAGCCAAAATTATAATTATCTCTCAATAAATAATGAAATAATGTGCTAGTCCATGTTCTGGGTAGGCTTCCTACTTGTTTTGTGCAGTCATATGCAAGAATGCAAATACCACAAGAGGCAGAGGAATCTCCTAAGGGAGGCTTTGAAACAGAAACAGGTGCTAACATCTGCCATTAATGTGCATAGAAGGAAACTGAAATCAAATAGATTTTCTTGGAGTTTCAGATTGGCTACCTCAAGGTGTGTATGAACTAATTTGGCATTGTTGGAAGACCAACAATATGAAGATCCTAAGGAGGCAAGACCGGCCTTTCATTAATAATGGTGACTCATTAAAAGCCAGATGCTTACTTAAAACATTCCACAAGAATGCTATGGAAACCTCTTCTACATGCTACTCAAAGTTTAATACTTAACCACATCATGGTCCAGTGCTTTCAGGTCTGTCCTGCCCTACAGCATGTACCCAAGTTTCTCATAAATTAATGGGTCATTCATCACACTAGAGCTCACCCAATTCCCTAGAATTCAGGATTTACTGCTAACATTCTCACTCTTCCACAAAATTAATATAGCACTATTAGGACCCAGTGTACCCTGAAAACATCCAGCAATCATAATTCCACATTTAAACATTTGAATCTAAGAAATATTAATTAAAAAGATAAAAGGTAGAGTAAAAGAGACCACTGTATATAGTTCTAATTAATCTATCTTAACTATTTCCCATTTCCAAACACTTAGAGATAGCGACTCAAAATAAATCAAGTATTTAGAAGAGTAGGAAAGAAATGACCTTTTAATAAAGACTTGTTTTTTCCAGCAGCTTTTCATAAGCTATCCAATTTAATTCTCCCAAAGACCCTTCAAGGTATGCATTACTATCCTTACTTTACAGGCAATGAAATTGAAGCTCAGGGAAATTACCCCAACTTACATTTACTAAATGGATATATAAGCACTAAAAGCTATATATAGAATCAGGATTCAAATTCAGGAACACCCAACCCAGAACTTTTCCACTAAACACATATTGCCTTCCTAAAACCAATTGATAGTACCATTATTAGAACCATCAATCAATATTTTCCCTTTCATGTGAATAATAAAATTAAATATACATTACTGACAGTGCTCACTCTTAAAGGAGAAATTTTCAAAAACCAGTAGTTCTACACCTGGCTAATCACCAAAATTACCTGGAGAGCACTTAAAATATTTCCTAGGCCCTATTGCAGAACTACTGAGCCAGAATCTCTGAAGAGGGGCCCAGGAATCTCCATAAGTAGAATGCTCTCAAGACAATTTTCATAATCAGTCAATTAGGGAAACATTGATCCCTACAGCAGTAGAAACAAACTTGGAGACACACACATTATACTTTTTCAAAGTATTATAACATTCTTTGTTTCATCTCATCCTCATAAACACCTGCTGGGCAGGATGTGGGGCAGATATTTTTATCCTCCTTAGATACAAGCAGAAACCAAGTTCAATAAGGGAGGGAAACTTGAATTATCTTCTTCCAACTTCCTAGGTAAAAATGGATCATCTAGAAAAACCAAACTGGGTTTGGATATACAGCATTAAGAATATAAATGTCACTGAATTCCCCTCCATCTTCTCCTTTCTCTGGGATAATTGGTTGGATAGTGTTAGAGGATGGAAAGTATCCTCACAAAATTCATATGTGGATTTCCTAACCTCAGTACTTCAGGTTGTAACCTTATTTGGAAGTAGGGTTGTTGCAGATGTAATTAGTTAAGATGAGGTCAAACTGGAGTAGGGTGGGCCCCTGATCTAATATAACTAGTGTCCTTATAAGAAGGAAAAATTTGGACACACATGGACATACAGAGAATACCATATGAGGATGAAGGCAGAAATTGGGATGACTCTATAAACCAAAGAGATGCTAAAGATTGCCAGCAAACCAACAAAATCAGAGGAAGGAACAGATTCTCCTTCACAATCTCAGAAGGAACCAACCTTGTTGACACCTTGATCTTAGACATCTAGCCTCCAGAACTGTGAGACAATAAATTTTGTAGTTTAAACCACCCAGTTGATGGTACTTTGTTATAGCACCCCTAGGAAATTAACAGATAGGAAATAACTCCCACCTCCATGAACAGATTTCTAGTTAATATTTCCATTAGAGAAAAAAATCCAATAAATAAGTTTACTTATCAAAATATTTTTGAAAGGCAATTGTGATCGTCATAGTGCTTGGAAGATGTAAGTATCTCTACAATGAATTAACTCAAAGAAATAGCTTGCTCAATGTAATTTTTTTCTTATTTGGTGTCTTGAAGAACAATACTAGCAAAAGAATGAAAAAGTAGAAAAAAATGTCCTTACATATCCTACCCTTAACATTTTTCTCCCTACTATTTAGTAGAAAAACATCAATGTATAGGTCTCTACCATGGTCAAGGGAGTTGTATAATATAGATAATCATGAACCAAAGCTTCACTCCACTTACCCCCAATGTACCCTGCCACTCCCAGGCTTCTGTGATAACAGGACTCCATGTTTGTTCCTATCTCCCACTCAGGGGTATAGAAATAGTTACTCTTTGATTATATAGTAAACATCACATGATGGGTCCCAAAGTCTATGTAGATGTTTCAGAAAGAATTTTGCCTCAAGATACAAATTATTTAATAAAATAAATTGAACCTAACGTATCTTGGTTCAAACAAAAATACTCCAGAGTAAGAGCTGGAGGGGTTTGTCAAATATTTGTCAAGTTCTCTCTCTCTCTCAGATAGCTCTGTATGGCTTCTTTGCAACCACACACCCATTGTTTTGGTTGACAAGTCCTTTGGATTGATTTCTCTTCAGATAATAAGCATATTTTCCAGTGTTTAATAAAAATGTTTTGTAAAACCAGCATTTTATGCATACGTGATAATTCACATTATATAACCTATTTTGAAGACACATCTTATGAGCAATTTTTATGATGCAAGTGATTTTTATGATAAGCTATGTAACCAATTAATAACACCTACAGTGTAGAAAGGTGATGTCAACATAGCTAGTGTTCAGTCGATTATGTAACATTTCCAAATACCTGAATGTTTGGCATTATGTTGACCAAATATACATGTGCTTTCTCTTAGTTTGACATATCATAGTCATGTTGTATTTTAAAGGAACCCAATATGAATTACTAAATCAAAAACACAGTTCACCCAATTCAGTGTTTGATCTCAAATGATGACATAGCAGGGAGGCTGCATAGGAGTCTCAGAACCTGGCTTGAAGTACAAACACTCTCATAATATCACTTCAATCCAGAGTACATTCATACTATTTAATGCTTTATACTTCCCTGTGTAATGACAGATCAAGCCTAAATTAGGAGAGCATGTAGAAGAAAAAAACAAAAGAAATAATTTGGAATTATGCCACTGATTTAACACGCAGTCCACTGAACAAAGTAAAACTTTCCCATGGAAGAACATAGTCCATGTGTATACAAGTGCAGTTAAATCAAACAGAATTACATTTTTGGGTCCTGGCTGATTCACTGCTGCTTATCTACAAAGCCACAGGATGGCAATAGAGAAATTCCTGTTGTGCAACGATTGTCCAAATGGTTTTATGGAAAAAAAATGTGGCCAAATCCTTTGGTTCTAGTCCAGTTTGCCTGTGATCTGGTCATATTCAAGTTTTGGGGAAGCCCATGCTCACGCTGACTACAAGTGCATATAACCATAGTCTTTCATGATCTGACTCTCTCTTTTCAGCCTCCACTCCCACCCTGTCAGTAACCCCTCCCTTCCTCCACTCTCTGGCCTTTAAAAATTAAATAAATAATGGGGGATCTACCAGGAACCAGGAACTATTCTGTGTCCTGGAATTACAAGAGAGATAAACAAAAATATCGCTTCTCCATAGAGTTTCCATTGTAATGAAGGAACACTGAACCTAGACAAGTAAACGTATAATGCGTGCGGTAAAGATGGCCTTTTGTCCACCAACATTTCCAGAGCAGAGTTGTCACTGGCAGGCAGAGGCCCTGCCCCTACATTTCACAGCCTCCCTTGCATCTGTGCCCACATCACTAACTTTTTCCAATATCATATGAACAGAAGTAATGTGTATCATTTCCAGGACAGGGTTTTTAAGAACCTGCTATGCCTTCTCCACTTATTATTCTTCCCCTGGTTCCTGCTGCACACAGAAGACTCTGAGGTCCTGAAAACAGAGCCTCAAGATGAAAAGATCCAGGCACCTGAATCCCAGGTGAAGGTAAGCCACCCACTATCTAGAATGTTAGCATTGAATTGTTAAGGGAGTGTGTGTGATGCACCTGGAATATAGTAAATTACAGAACTGTTGGGACTAATATTCACAGGGTTTATCATTAATCTAACTAATATAGTATATCAGGTGCCATAACGCTATTGAGAAAAATAATCCACAGATGGAGAATGAGGAAGGCAACAGGGAAAGAATTGTTAATCTAAACAGAGTGATTGAGGAAGACCTCGGTGATAAAGTTGCATGAGCGGAGACTGCAAGTGAGGGAGCAACTCTAGGGAAGCTCTTGGGAGAAGTTTTTCAGAAAGAAGGAGTAGTGAGAGCAAGGTTCTGAGAGGGGAACATGCCTGCTATGTCCAGGGAACGTGCACGATGTGAGTGTTCAGGATGCCTGAAGTAGAGGAAACCATGGGGTTTCTGGTAGGAGTTGAGGTCAGAAAGGAAACAGGGGGACCAATTGTATAGGGCTTCACAGGACATTATAAGATCTTTGGATGTTATTCTGAATGAGATGGCATGTTATTGGGAAATTTTGAACAGGAGAGTGACAAGATATTATTTACATTGTGCAAGGATCACTCTGGATGTTGAGTGGAGATTATGTTGTGTAGAGGTGGAAGCAGTTAGGAGACTGTTGCAAAAATCCAGGTGAGAGACACTGATGGCTTAGACTAGGGTCATGGCAGTGGAGGTGACAAGAAATGGTCAGATGTTTGGGGATGTGGGGTCAAGATATTTTTTTAAGATGGGAGCTATTATAATTTATTTCATGTTTTAATGGAGATGATTCAGTAGAGAGGGGGAAATCAATAATAGAGTAAAGGAACAGAAGAATTGATGGAGCCATGATCCCAAAGAGGAGGAAGGACAAGGGCAAGGGCAAGGGAGCTAGCTTTTCACAGGACCTGGGTTGGCAGTTCATCCAGAGCAAGAGGAAGGAAACAATCCTACAGGCTCAGATCCTGGCTTCTGAGTAGATGTGATGTGGGAGCATGTGAGACTCTCTTCTGATTATTTCTGTTTTCTCATTGAAACAAAAGGCTAAGTCATCCACTGAGAGTGAGGATGAAAGTGTGCTATTCTGCGGAGAGAGTAAAAGGTGAACAATGGTCATTTGGGAGGGGGGTGGAGTGAACGGTTAAGAAAATGTGCTAAGCTACAGGGTATTTACCCCAAAGATACAAATGTAGTGATCCAAAGGGGCACATGCACCCCAATGTTTATAGCAGCAATGTCCACAATAGCCAAACTATGGAAAGAGCCTAGATGTTCATCAACAGATGAATGGATAAAGAAGATGTGGTATATATATATGTATATGTATATGTATATGTATATATATATATATATATATATATATACACACACACACAATGGAATATTATGCAGCCATCAAAAACAATGAAATCTTGCCATTTGCAACGACGTGGATGGAACTAAAGGGTATCATGCTGAGCGAAATAAGTCAATCAGAGAAAGACAAGTATCAAATGATCTCACTGATATGAGGAATTTGAGAAACAAGACAGAGGATCATAGGGGAAGGGAGGGGAAAATGAAACAAGACAAAACTGGAGAGGGAGACAAACCTTAAGAGACTCTTAATTTCAGGAAACAAACTGAAGGTTGCTGGAGTGGAGGAGGGTGAGAGGGATGGGGTGGCTGAGTGATGGACATTGGGGAGGGTAGGTACTATGGTGATCGCTGTGAATTGTGTAAGACTGATGAATCACAGACCTGTACCCCTGAAACAAATAATACATTATATGTTAATTAAAAAATTTTTTTTAAAAAAAGAAAGAAATTGTGCTAAGACTGCCAGGCTACTCTGAGTGCTCCCTTGAGTTCAGTGATCCCACAGAGTCCCAGAGCCCATGGACATGAGTTTTTCTCCAGCTAAGAGCAGCTGCTCAAGCAGAGGGTGGAGTAGGCAGACTTAGAGCTAACCAAGGTTGAGGGTCATTGAGTCTTTAAGACAAAGTTAGAGAAGGGCAGCGGAGTTGAGGGTTTATACCAGGAAATGATGCTAATGATGGCTCATGGAATTTAGTTCAGACAATTGAGGACACTAGGGGAGTGAGACAGTGAATATCTGTGGAGGTTGATGGATTCCTGCCCCTGGTGTGATCAAAGAATTATTGAGGTCCAGATACTAGAGGCAGCAATTTGGAAGCATCAGAACTGGGTTGGAAGGAGTGTGGTTATTGGCAATGAGGCAGCCATATCAGACTGCTTACCATTCCCATTCCCTGAGGTTCAGGGCATTTCAAACTACCTTTCAATTTGCACTTGCTATGCCTTCTTGTTGGAATAATTCTGAATCTCCTCTTTGGTCCTTACTCGTTTTCAGGGCGCAGATCAGATGATACCTCCTCGTGCAGCTCCTCTGATCCCCCAAGTCATAATTAATTGCCTTAGCCACTGTGCTCACATCATGGGTCTTACCTTCCATATGAAGCTCATCACACTGCATCATCCTATCTGTTTACAAGTCTGACTCCCACAGCTTGTGATCTTGAAGAGGATGGGATAATATTCTACTCACCCCCACATTCCCAAGTGATGGCGAGAGGTTGGCCCTAATCGTTTAATCACCAGGGGCCGCAGGCATGCTTGCCCTACTCTAGTCCATTTTCCAGACTCCAGTCAAAGTGATTTCCTTAAAAGCGTAAATCAGATCATGTTATTCCCCCTGCTTAGAACCCTTAATAGACTTTCCAATTGCTCTTAAGATAAAGACCAAATTCTTTCCATGGTGCACGTGGACCTGCGGGACTGAGTTTGAGCTCACCTCTCCGGCTTTGTTGCTCACCATTTTCCCTCTGCCCTTTACACTCCAGCTACGCTGGCTTCTCAGTACTTCCAAAGTGTGCCATGTTGCTTCCTGAAATCAGGGGCTTCTCATGTTCATTTCCCTCAATCTGCCACCTTTTGTATCTTTCAGATGTGAGTTCAAATAGCACCCCCTCGGGGATGTCTTTCCTGACCCCTAGCTCAGTGGGGATGACTTTTACATACTCCCCAAATACCCTCTGCTTTTCTCATAGCACTTGGTGGCATTTGTAATTACATAGTCACGTGGATGGTTATTTAGATTAACATTTGCTCCCATTCTAGTCTGCAAGGCCCATGAAGACAAAAATCACCTGGCTTTGCTCCTTACTGTGTTCATAGCACCTACCACCACGCCGGACACATAAAAGTACTTCATAAATATTTCTTCACTGAATAACTTTATTAAAGTGCTAAATCAATGGTTCTGAAGTTTTTCTTAATATTCTGTAAAATATAGCCAATTTGGTTCTCCAAGCACTTAAATTTTCTGTACGAATAGAAAACACAATCAAGGGGTGCCTGGGTGGCTCAGTGGGTTAAGCATCTCCCTTCGGTTCAGGTCATGATCCCAGGGTTCATGTCAGGCTCCCTGCTCAGCAGGGAGTCTGCTTCTCCCTTTCCCTCTGCCCCTCACCCCGCTCATGCTCTCTCTCAAATAAATAAATAAAATCTTTAAAAAAATAACAGAAGAAAACACAAATTCGCACACACACACAACCAGTTGTAACGAGTTTTCACACATCTTTAAAATACATAACCAGACACGAGAGTTCATGGCTTATAATTTATAAGCTATACATAATTATTAAAATGAAGACAATATGTAGGTGGCTATACCAAGGGCTATTCCCTCTTGAATGAGTTATCAGGAAATCTTGCTGCACTGAATATTTCAGGATATACCCCAAGGTTAGAATCAATGCTCACTGGAGTTTTCCTGCATAAAAATGGCAAAATAACGCAAGGAAAGTGTGTGTACATTTGTGTGTGTGTATTTAATTAAGAGCCATTTCCTAAGCCTATTGCAAAAAATGGAAAGCGGACTCCAGTTGTCTACTTTCCATATCTTTTTTTTTTTTAAGATTTTATTTATTTATTTGACAGAGAGAGACACAGCGAGAAAGGGAACACAAGCAGGGGGAGTGGGAGAGGGAGAAGCAGGCTTCCCGCGGAGCAGGGAGCCCGATGCGGGGCTCGATCCCAGGACTCTGGGATCACGACCTGAGCCGAAGGCAGACACTTAACGACTGAGCCACCCAGGCGCCCCGTCTACTTTCCATATCTTAATGGAATTTTTCAGATCATAAGCACTAGTGTAGTAAGAAAAAAATACATAATGTCTTTAGGGAAAATCCTCATTTGTTCATTTTGTTTCTCTTACACCCTAGAAATATAAATACGATGCAACTAAAATGTGCAAAATAGGCAAGATAATAGGCATCTATAACTAAATCTATTTCTCTTTTTTAAGTTGATTTTCAATGAAGAAAACCAATGAGAATACAAGAATCCCTTAAATCATGTTCTTTTTATTTAAAAAAAAATTCCTAGGAACTACTTTGGAGAACTAGTTTAACTTTTATTATAGAAAATTTTAAACAGCAAAGACAGTATAATGAACTCCCTTGACCAACCACCAAGCTTCCATAATTGTCAATCCTCTGCCACTATTTTTCCTCTGAAAAAAAATGTATGGAAGGTGAAATACTGGTAAATTCAAAAAGTTGTTTAAAGTTGCCCGAAACGCCTCCCCATTCTTCATCTCCACCACTAGCACCTCCCTGACCCACCAGTTTTTTGTGAAACAAGATGGACCATGCAGCCATCATCACGTCAGATAGAAGAGGATTTTTCAGGGACCTCTTCAAGAGGGTCCCCTAGTTAGAACATCTTCAAAATAACTCCACTCTTTAGCACAAGACTCATATCAGAAGCATCTTGAGATGACTCTGACATGAATATATTCAAGATCAGTTTTAGAAATTGATGAGCTCCTCACAGTCTGACATAGACATGCTCGTGGCTCATAAGCTCTTGTTGCCCAGGTTGCTCTACAAATCCATGCAAAATGCAGGCCACACGCAGCTGTTAAAACTTACAATTATACTTCCTTTTTATGATGCTGAGTTTGAAGGTAAGTTGGTAATGTTACTTGTTTTTATGTTTAAGGATGATCTCATAATTTATATACTTTGTTTTATATTTTAGGAATTACTCTGAACGCTGGCTATTATACTGATTTTTTAATAGCTTTTGGCCAAGCACATGAAAAATTTGTCTTAACTAATGGAAGACAGAAATGAATATTTGAATCACCCAGCTTTAAAGTAACTCAGGGAGGGGGCACCTGGGTGGCTCAGTCGGTTAAGCATCGGCCTTCGGCTCAGGCCATGATCCTGGGGTCCTAAGATTGAACCCCACATCAGACTCCCTGCTCAGTGGGAAACCTGATTCTCCCTCCCCCTCACCTGCTCCCCTTGCTTGTGCTCTCTGGCTCTCAAATAAATAAATAAAATCTTTAAAAAAAATAAAATAAAATAACTCAGGGAGTAAATATATTTTCTGCATTGTTCCAAGGGTAAAGAGAGGTCATTGGACCTTATTTTGAACTCAGCCTAGCATCCTTATTTTGAACTTGGTCCAGATAAAAATGGTCCTGCTCTGACCTTGAAGTCCACACCAATGGCTGGGCTGTGCACCCTGCACTCCAGAGCCTAGTGACTAAATCCCTGGCAGGCGCCCAGTCTCCTCGCCACTAACGTTGAGTGTTGTGCCTCAGACCCAGCACTCTCACAGCTCCCTGATGCTTTCTTTTGATTAAATGCATCTGCAGAGATGACCTGCACTGATACCCACTTACCCATACCTTCATTTGAGCTGTTAGAGCCTTTCAAGCTCAAGGTGCTCCTGTCCTTACCCATTAGAAATTACTGATTTGGTATTCACTTTCTTGAGTTGCTACTGAAAATTTCTTCTTATTTAAATCCTTACTACAACACACAACTGAGCTTTCAACACCTCTTGAAGTCTCTCCAGACTTTGCAGATATACCCCAAGCACCTGCGTCTTAGATAACATGAGGCTTAGAAAGTCCCAAGCCCTAGAGAGGGTCCTTCCAACATCTGCTTGTTTATTCATCCATTACTGGGAATATGTGCAAGGCACGAGATGCTCACTGTTCTCCACCTGACTCTCTAGCAGCAACATGACCTCTTTGCCATAGACCTTCTCGTGGCCTTCTGAGTGAGGCTGAGGCTGTGCTGCTTTGTCCAGAAGATAACCTTTCAAGTGGCTGGCTGTTGCCATTTCCACAGCTGTCCAGAAACGACACCTAATGTGGCAGGTGTCCCTCCAAGCATTCCCCAGGAATGTCAGCCCCCCACCGCCACCCTAACCTTGCAATCTCCCCTCTCAGAGCATCAAATCCGCTTGGTCCTAGTAGACTGGGGCACATTCTTTATCTCCCTGAACCTCTGGAAGTGAACACATTTTCCAATATACATGGGAGGGCAGAGTGTGATGATTCAAACAGCCAGTGTGGATGGAGTGCCCCCCATGGTCCAGAGGTGCGGTCGGGCTGCCTTCCTTCCAGGAACGCAGGTCCTGGTGGGAGGGGGGCACCAACCAGAGATCGGGAGTGGATTCTGAGTAATACTGTTCTTTATCTTTTCTCAAGACTGCAAAGAACACAATAAGCACACTGAACTCTCTATCTGGAATGTGAGCCGAAGAGCAACCACAGAACTTTGTCCTCTTCCAGGCTTTGACTCCCTCCCAGCCACAGAAGTCATTGTCCCCAAACCTCTTGGTCCCCGTTGAGGGAAAGAACCAGGCAAGGAGGCAGGTTGCTGGTTTTCTGGAGCTCTGAGTCCTGGCTGAAACAATCTCTGTCACCTGAAGTGTTCCCTCTAGCTCACACGCTTAGAAAGCATTGCCAAGTACATATAGATTTCTTGGATGATTTTCAATTACTAAAAGAAGGTACCAATTGTTAAAGAAAACTAAAAAATACCCAAAATGACTGTGAAATCTTTTCATTCCCCGCTCTTTAGGTAATTTGTTCTGATTGCCACTATTTCAAAAGACAAGATTACACACCAGGGAGGCAGAAAGATAAAAAAGGGAAATCTGTTCCCCCACTGAGGCCCTATCAGAGCTCAGCTCATGTTTGGAAGCAAAGGCAAATTTTTTTCCGCCCTAATGAAACCTTGTTAACTCTGAACACTGCAGCTGAACTGATCTACTGAGAGGACTTGCTGGGTCATTGGGAGGTTATTAGGTTATCAGAGGTCACCGCCATTCTTAGCTTTCTTCTTAAAGGAAGAGAACTTAAATATTTACTAAAAATTATCCTCCTTTTGGTATATAAGGAGAGTGGGAGAACAAAATTGAGGCCCATCATCTTTTTCAGATAAAAATCCGTATCACCCACCTTTGTAAGATACAGACTAGAACATGTGAGTTTTCAAACCTTGATTCTCACCCCCCCCACACACCCCATTTTGCCAATTCTAATAGTCAGGAATTGTCTTGTCTTACAAGGAGAGTGTTTTAACTATTTTTTGTAGGGTCAGGGTATGCTATTTTATTTACGATGAATACAGTCACCATAAGAAACAGCAGACAAGGGCGCCTGGATGGCTCAGTCGTTGAGCGTCTGCCTTCGGCTCAGGTCATGATCCTGGGGTCCTGGGATCGAGTCCCGCATTGGGCTCCCTGCTCGGCGGGAAGCCTGCCTCTCCCTCTCCAACTCCCCCTGCTTGTGTTCCTGCTCTAGCTATCTCTCTCTCTGTCAAATAAATAAATAAAATCTTAAAAAAAAAAAAAAAAAGAAACAGCAGACAAATGACCTTCAAGACTCACCAGAAAGAGTAGTGAACGCTTCTGTGTGTTAAAATTTTCTGGGCTCCACTAAGGGTAAGCAGGAGGCAGAGACATGGAGCTGAATACTTCCTCTGGATTGGGGGAAGGAAGGGGCACAATTACAGCATTTGATCTCCCACCATATTCTCGCCTTGGAGTTAAATTCCCATACAACTGAAAACATCTGAAGCAAACACAGAGCAAGCACGGCTTTCTAGACCCCCGTTCCAAGAGTAGGCAAGAGAAATAGCTCAAACACAACAGCTGGGAGTTCCATGTCATCCATTTATTCAGTGATCCTGGACATTTTAGCAAGGCTTTCAGAATTAATGTGTCATATATAAGAGCCTACATAAGAAAATGTAGTGCAGAGCTGACCTGGAGGACAAGTACATAGTTCTAGAACGTCAGCCTCTCAAAAGGAATGATAACAGAAAAAAATAAGATTTCCCCTCCCCACCCCCCAAGAAGCTTATGCTTAGATATCAGACAGGAAAAGTAAAGGATAGAACTGTACAGCCTCTAAGATTCTTTCTAGGTCTACAGTTCTTTGAGTACAGACCTAAGATTTAACATGAGATTCTTGTTTAGGCCCAGGAAGTATACCAATTCACACAGGTGTGCCACTGTGCATTTGATATAGTATGTAATTATCTAAATGAGATTTGGTTCAATAAAAATATTTGTGTAAAAAGAGCGTGCTTACATAGAAGGCATCTCTAAGGTTTGAATTTTAAAAATAAACAACTGATCCAAAAAGTCATTGAAGAGGCTTCAGAAATCACCAGTCTGGGATTTCTTTGTTTTACAAATGAAGACTCCTTGGAAAACTCAGAGGTTCCTTGCCTCCAGGTCTCTTAGTGAGGGGCAGAGAAGGAACCAGATCCCAGGCCAAGCCCCGGCTCTGGCCTCTGCAGTGTGGGGCCTCAAGGGGGACAAGTTGCTTTTCCCTAATGAGGAAACAGCGTCATCTAGTGGCAATTTATCAAAGTCATCTAAATGAGCTCTGATTCAACCCTCCTGTCTTGCTCACCCATTTCTGCTGTTCCTGGCTGCCCAACACAACACTTTGGGACATTTTCCCTTCCCTAGATTTTCCAAAGCCCAAGCGTTTCTCAGCAGGACACTTCCTACAACCCCCTTGCTCATTTGTATTTCTCAGGCTTCTCATGCCAAGCTTTCAACAGGCATCAGGAATCCTTCACCTCAGGTACCATCCCCAGGTGATGTCCTTTGAGTGTTTCCTGATTCAAGTGTTCAGCAAAATAACACTCTTACCCATGATTTCAGGACTTCTGCCAATTGATGTGTTTAATCAGAGAAATTTCCTCCTTTCTTCCGAAGATCTGGGTTATGCATTTCATTCAGGCATGCTGATAAAACACTTGCTTTTCCCCTCCTACTGACAGATAAAGGACATTTTTGTTGCCTTTGAAATAGTTCTGGGTATTGCTCAAGACAGTTCTGTGAATAAACATGTAGACTAGTTTCAGTCAAGTACATCTATTCATTCATCTTTCATGTTCTCAACCATTTACCAATCTCTTAACAGATTCCAGAGGCCAGACATGTCCCCTGACCTCAGGACCCTACCTTTGGAGGTGAAAAATAAAATATATCAACAAATAATTGCCCTGTATGACAAATGCTGTATTATTAGTAAGCTCAAAGGGAAGGGGAAAATCATTCTGCTGAGGCTAGCACGAGGAACGGCAGAGCAAAAGTGCAGAGTCAGGAAAGTACATGGTATAATAAAGGGTCAGCAAAGAGTCTACCATATTCACAAAAAAGAGCCCAAGAAGAAAAATGGGAAGTGATGTGACAAAGCAGTTAAGAATTAGAACACAAAGATGCTTAGATGCTATCCTCGGGAGCGGGGACTTTATATGCAATGAGATACCATCACATTATGTGCCACAACAAAAGGACTGTTTTGAGATCTCCAAGAAACAAAGTCCTTTATTTATTCCAGCCATTTTGAAGTTTCCTAAAATGGCACGCTCACTGAAGAGCTGGTGTAACTGAGACTCTGGATGAGAATTATTTGTCATGTTAGGGCAAAAACTCAGACCTATTGAATCTCAATCCATTTTTTTTTTTTAATAAAGAGCTAATCAAAAGCATGAGATACTTATTAGGAAAATAAAATAATTTTAAATTAGAAACTTTCTGGGGTTTCTTCCAATTTCGTTCTTGTATAAATCCTCTGAAAGCACATTTAAATATTCACAATGGTTCCTTCTAATCATATCATCTTCATTCAACATGTGCTGGCTTTATAAATGAAAAAATAATTTGATAGGCATTCTATTTTGAAGCAGTCATAAGAGAAATAGAAACTTTTCAGACTAAAAGATGTGATAAAGGAGAACAAGGCAAATGTAAACCACCATGAGCTAAAGAATAAAAGCCGGAGAAAGGTCATCTTAAGCATCAGAGAAGCACCGCTGTGTAAAGATTTCTAGAAAAGTCTATTTCCCTTGGCTTTGTGAAGACACCAGTCCCACTGGTGTTAGAGGAAAAGATAGAATGCCAGTAAGTATCATTACAAGACAATCTTGGCAACCAATTCTAAGTTGGTAATTAAGAGGTCAACGTTTCTTTTCAAGAATTTTGTTTCTGAACTAGCGCCAAGGTTTTCTGTTTTGCTTATACAAATAGTCGATCTACCTACTGAAATCTTGACTCAAAAGATAACCCCGCTAATCCTGCTATTGTTTCTTTTATTAACTATGCTCATTGAAGTGTCAGGTCTTACAAAGCTCTTCTCCATTTTCCCTACCTTTACGATAGATAATAGGAGATATGTGTCTGAGCTGACATTCTTCTCCAAATGAATGCCAGACATTTCACATAGAACTAAAAGCTCAAGTCATATGATACAGTGCATTGGCCAATGCTGTTACCATAGTATTTTATGTTGAGGCTGACATTCCATTCATCAAATGAACACCCAGTGGGACTGCCATGCTTCAGAAGCTGCCAGACCACAAAGAATAACTGGACTTACTCAGCTTCTCCTTGGCCCAGCTCAAGAGTCAACTTGTAGATTTGGGCGTGTCATTTCTAAATTCTCCTCCCAGAAAAGTAGTAGCCAAGTGGACCACAGGGAGGTGAGAATAACCTACAGCCAGGCTGCCTCCCAGCTTCCCACTCTACTAGGACCAGCTCCCTTGGCACTCTGCCCCTCTCAGAGCTGCCTCAGAGGCCTGAAGCCGGGAATATGTAGACGTCGGCCTGTGGCCATGTTGGCTCACCTCCGTCAGTTGTAAACAGAGCCAGACCATGGAAGCCTCAGCTGTAGAATTTCTTCTCCATACTTGGGCTTCCAAGAGAGGGTATCTGCTCTATGGTTTTCACTGCCTAACAAATAAGAAATGAAAACTGTAAACATTCAAAAAAGAATGTGGGACTGAGGGTAGTGAGATTCTGTGTCTGTTGATAGCCCTGGCCCTACATGATAGCACATGACAAGGCAGAGCCTCCACACCTCAAGGGTGGCTGTGACAGGATGGGTGTCATTGCTAAGTAGAATAGTTCACATTCACTGGGACAGCCTTTTGTGAGAAACATTTGTGGGAAATGAGTTCAACTGAACAACTGTAAAAAAAAAAAAAAAAATCCAAACGTAAATGGACATCTACCACGACCCTAGCACTGTGATCAATGTCCTGTTCTCAAACTTAGAGGTCGTATACAGCAAAAAAAAAAAAAAAAAAAAGCAATCTGGCCTAGAGTCTGAATCTACTGATCTACTCCAGAAGACTTGGTGTTTATAAACAGACTAGGAGAAAGGGGTAGAGGGAACCAGAGTCCTTAGGGCACAGAAACAAAGGGATGAATTCCAGAAATTATTAGATGTCTTTGATTGACCTCAGCAGGATGGCCATTCTAGAACAGCTGACATTCCACCTGTCTGCCATTATATGGCCTGCTTACCTGTACAAAATATGGCCCCAAAACACTACTCAATCAAGTCTGATAGCATATTTCTCAGGGGTAACCTGGAAGGGGATTGTAGTATCTCAGCTATCTGCAAACTATAGATTTTATAGATTACCACCTGATTTTATAAATAAATTTTATAGGAATACAACCACACCCACCATTTACATATTCTCTATGGCTGCTTTTGTTCTATAACATCAGAACTAAGTAGTTGCCAGAAAGAAAGTATGGCCCATAAAGCCTAAGATATTTATTATCTGGCTCTTTTTGGAAAGTTTGCCAACCCCTACAATGGCTGATAGACTATGTGAACCAAGTTTATGAAATGTCAGGGAGGCATTCTCAAGTACATCATGGCCCTTCAGACCAGGAGGTCCTATGCCAAACATTAGGCATTGAAGACTCTCAAGGGCAAGCAACCTCACAAGCTGCATGTTTGCTTTAAGAGATGGAGCGCATGATGAACCTCCTCCATGAGCTGGCACTCACATATTTGTGGAAGGCATCAATATCAGTGGATATCAGTATATCCACTAGCAGAAAATCCAGCCAGAGTACTAGTGTCATCTCACAATAGCACTTGGGACAACCAGTCCATTTTTCTCCCTCTACGACTAGAAATGCCTTCCTATGAGAGACATGCTTGACCAGGATACCCTGGCATGATAATTTCAGTGAGGGTGGAAGCTGCCTGGAGACAGAAGCATCACTGATGACAGAGGCAAGGATATGGTTTTCCACAAGATAGCTGGGACATTGGAGGGATAAGACAGAAGCATGGGCTGCTCGTGATTAAACCCTGCAACATAGTTTCCCCACAGACCACTGGTTTCCTCACACAGGAAGTAATGGGGTCCATGGCTACCAACAGGTAGAAACAAAGTCTGACCAGACTTTGGTGAATGATGCCACTATTGTTTCAATGCAATGGGACACACCTCTTCCTGACACTAAGAACTGGGATATGACCAGGGCAGGAACCATGGAAGTGGGGGAAACTCCAAGGGCTAAGCAATGAAAAAGGGACCCTTACCCAGCAGAGACTGGCCACCCAGCATGGCAAGGGGTCCCTATTTCGGGTGTCAGAAGGCTGTGGGCACTTGTAGCCAGCAAGAAAACCCCTTGTAAGAGGAGAAGGAGCAGGGAATCACCATGCCAAGAGGGAGAAAGGGGGTCAGGAAAAAGGGGTCATCACGTTCTCATTATGTGAGCTTTGGAAAAGCTGGGAAGAAGGGGGCATCGGACCACTCTCTCCAAAGTTTTCAGGAGGTCTTCCCAGGGCTTTACTTGTGGTCCCAGTTTGCATTCAATTTTTATTTCAAGGCTTCATGCCATGGTAATGCATCTGTGCATCCCTGATGGAGCCTGCGGCTGGTATGGTTAGCCATCTCTTGTCAAGGTGAGCCACGGCATTTTGTAGTCTTGGAAGCAGTTGGCTGCCCTGTAACTGTTAGGTGCTGGTAAGCCCCTGGCAGCATGAGTTCTATCTTCCTCTCTGGCTCCAGCACAGAAGGGTGGGGACTACATGCCTTGGGTTCCCTTGAGCTTAGAGTACTCAGCTATGCGCAGAACCAGCCAGGTTGAAGGGACTCCAGGCAAGGAATGCTACAGCAGCTGCCACAGCCCCAGGCAGTAAATTATGATAAATTCACACAACTGGTGATTCAGGGATTGAACATCTGAACTCCCCTCCTGGACAAGCAAGAGTCCAGCTTGCCAGACACAGGCTATGTAGGGCCAGCAGTGACTTGGTCCTGACCCACAAATCATAGAGCTAAGGAAGACCAGGGCCAAACCAAACACCAAGCAGGCAGTCCATGTGAAACAGCAATTGAAATGGCCAAGGTAGAAACGTGATCCTTAAACATTCAAGGCAAGAGGTTAGAAATCAGACACCAGACGCTGGAAGAGAGCTAGGAGAGCCTTCCAACCTCTGGGGCAAACCTGTGGCCTTCTCCATAGATGAATGGGCAGGCTCTTAGGGGCAGGGCAAGCCAGATATCTGGGTGAATCATGATCTGCTAATCCTACCTGACGTCCTGGGTGTTAGTGAGTAGTAAAACTAGTTTCCAGGAGAGGCTGTTATGTGATTTTGGAGAAAGTTCTCGACTGTGAATTGGGCTATCTGAGACCTTTCCATACTTACCAGGGACTCTGCATGTCTCACTAAACAAAGAACTTCTGAACCCCGTCTTCATGGTTTCTGACACAGAGATTCAGCCTCATGGGGAAGCTTCACAGAAGATGCAGTCAAGAGTGTCTAAAGGTCAGCTGGAGTGAGCTCCTTGGAGACTTGCTTTTTATTACTGAGCTGTAAGGTTTTATATGTGCATCCAAGGTTCAGATTCTGTTGGTGAAAGATTCAACATACTTTCTTTGCAAAAGGAGTCAGAAAACCTCCCTCTGCCTGTGCCCTGTTGGGGGATTAGGTCCCCCAACTTCCAATCTGTGGTCTCTTCCAGGACTAATATCCTGTGATTATTCATAAATCAATCTGTATGTTATGATGGAGCATGCTGGCAAAAGCCAGGCCCATATGGGCTTGTACAATTCCCCTAAAATCAATTATTAATGAAGTCTTTGGCTGGCAGATGTTGTATACAAGGATTGGTCTGGTGCCCACAATGTAATCTTCTGTTCCCATGAACAAATCAAGGCTATTGTGATCAATAAAGCCTTGTTAAACATTAGTAAGGGAGTGGGCAAAATGGTGCAGAGTTAATAACCTATTACCCATGCTACTGTTCTTCCCTTGATCCAAAATGCCCCTTTCTTCCTCTGTTGGATCTTGCTTGTAGCACTTGCTTGCACTAAATATACCCTTACCTCTAAAATTAGGCACTATTCATTTATTTATGTTAAAATTCAAAGTTATTTCACATTGATTTCCTGAATAAGCTCCAGTTTTGTTACCAGAGTAGTAATTAGGAGTTTAACCAGCTCAAAAAAACTGGAAAACTTGATGTTTTAGATGGAACCTACATGTTAACTAGAGTGTTTATTGGCTCATCGTGAAAGCAATTCGTTGAACAAGAGTATCATGCATTTCGTTATCTGTTTAGTCAGAAAAATCATTGTCCACTAATGGAAGAAAAAATTCTCTGGTTAGTCGGTTTGTATTCTGTCTCACAGACTACTGAGGGTTAACTCGGACCAGCCTTCTTAGTAGACTCTCATTCTTCAGGACTCCACAATCCGAATGTGTGGTTACTTGAATTCTGTTCAAGATGCAGGGTGAACTTAATATATGCAAGCGTCCCAGTGACATAAAAAGTAGCCAACCCATAGAGAGAGGTTCCCTGTGTCGGGCCTTGGTCTAACAGCTCTACAAATACGTCTTATTGAATCCTTACCACAACCCTATGAGATGCATTCTACTACCCCCCATCTTATACATGTGGAAATTGAGAAGTTAAGTACCTTGTCTCCTAAATAATAAACCCAGCCAGCCTAGTTCTAGAGCCCCAGAGCTTAGACAACGCCTTCCTAATGTACATTTTCTTTTTTTTTTTTTAAGATTTTATTTATTTATTTGACAGAGAGAGAGCAGGAGAGCACAGGTAGGGGAAGCAGCAGAGGGAGAGGGAGAAGCAAGCCCCCTGCTGAGCAGGGAGCCCGATGCGGGACTCTATCCCAGGACCCCGGGTTTCATGACCTGAGCCGAAGGCAGTCGCTTAACCGACTGAGCCACCCAGGCTCCCTAATGTACATTTTCACTTTGTTTTTGTAAAGTGCCTATTATAAACAAATCTTTACACATTTAGAGGCCCAGAGATTTTGTGTTATCTAACAGACTCAGACTATCTTTGTGCTGAAAGTCTCCACGTAGAGCATCCTGTCTAGTCGCCACCGCACCGCCCCCCCCGCAGGGGGAGCAGCTGCCCTCTCTCTGCTCATCCCCAGGGATGGGAACTCACTAGATCCTTCAGCACTCCTACTTCCAAGAGCTCGGATCATTAGAAAGGGCTTCCTTTCCTTAAGCTGAAATATACTTTTTTTAATAATTCTACCTGTTGGGCAGAACTCCACTCTCTGAAGCCACAGTGAAGACACGTAACCCCTTGCTCACAGTACCCTTCAAATATTTATAAGAGCAGTTACACACCATCCTAAATTTTATCCTTCCTGGCCCTTTGCTCATCACTCAAGTGCCACTATTTCGAGATCCAGTTATCCTGGTCATTCTTCAATGGGCTTTCTAAGTTTGGGGCCAATCTCATTTGAAAGGTAGGGCCTACAAACAAAGACAGTTGTCAGAAGGCCTGAAGGGGCCTCCAGGATTGCCCTACATCTATAGGACGCTTCCCCATGTGCACTTAGAGGCCTGCCCTGCAAAACTGCTAGGCTCCTCCCCACCCTCCTCCCCCTCCCCCCACCCTCCTCACTCACATCTGAGGGGTAACCCACCTCCAGTCCAGAGGGAACCTTTCTTCATATTAAGCTCACATCAAATCAAACTTCCCCAATTGTATATAGTTTTAAGCTGTCTTTTTAAACACAATGTAGGATTTAATATTTATCACTAATGAATGGATCCTTCTCTAAGCCCACAGAAAGAGATCCACAGAGACAAAGACCGGGTGATATTACTGTGTTCAGTCCACCCACAAATCGTTTCTATGGACAGTAAAAAATTCAAATGGCCTGTTAATTAGTTCACAGATATAATGAGATATTTTAGAAGGGATAAAGTAAAAAATGCAGTATTAACACAGAGCTAAACTGGACCCTAAAATATAAAAAAGGCCAACCGAAGTGAAAGGTCTGGCAGCTTTCAGAGCCTGGGGCTATTTTCCTATATGGTTTCCCTTGTGGAAAAGTGATCAATTAGAGGCTATAATTTTAGACATTTGTTGACACAAGAGTCAGCCCAAATGTTAGAGAGGCCAACCCGAAGTTTGTGGTCTGTGGGGTCACTGTTTTGTCATATGTAACACTGTTTCCAAGAATAACAGGTTGAATGTGGGAAAACTCATTAATTGATCTGCTCATGAGGGCTAAAATTCTAACCAAAAAGCAAGACAGAAAACTAGGTTTATAGACAATAAAGTATTCCTCCATGTCAGTAGCACCAATGAATTTACAACTCAAAAGGAAGAAAACAATTTTTCATATTTTAGACAATTGTTCTTTATGTTTCATAAATTTTGTTTACATAATTCATAGCTACATAATCAAGATCCCACACACAAACAACAATGAATTTTATCTGTGCATACCAAAGGGGTTTAAAATATTTGGAGTAGTGTATTTTAAGATGTGGGTTTTTTTTTCCTTCCAAATCTTTTCATATTCTTTATATCACAAAACAGATTTCAAATTTAAAAATCAACAAAGAAAAAAAATGGAGCATAGATTTTTTTATTATGTTATGTTAATCACCATACATTACATCATTAGTTTTTGATGGAGTACAGATTTTAAATAATAAAGAATAAACTGCCTACCATTTAGAACAACAACCCCCTTCTCCTCTCCCCCTTCCCCCCCCCCTTTTTTTTTTGGCCGCAGGATAGAACTGGCTTGTTGCAAAGCCAAGAGCTAACACTAAATTATGGTGTTAGTGGTTTTTATTAGATATTTTGAACTTTAGTGAGACAATATGAAATGTGAAAGATACATTACAGAAAAGATCCTACTATTGTGTAGACCATTCTAGGTATCAAAGGCATCTAGGTATCTAGCTGACCTTAGATGTCTGTAACTCCTACTATCCCCGAACAAGAGGGAAACTGAGTCAAATACAATTGCCTTTCCAAGGACACTCAAGAGGTTTGTGGAGAAATTATAATGTGCATCTATTATTTTCTGACACCTCATTGTCTTTCTTCAAGGACATTTTGAATAAGGAGTTAATAAAGCTTAACATTCCCTTGTTGAAATAATGAAAGGAACAAGATCACAACCACTGCTGAGCTGATAATCAGGAATGAGTGGTGGGACAGGAGAGAGGCAGCTTTTCCCATGTGTCCCACAGTGATATCGACTAAGACATCAATCTCCTTGGCAAAGATGGACAACCTCTGTTTTCTGTTTCCCTGGGGCACGAAGGCATCAGTGTCTATGCCATCCCACTGGTCACAGTAATAAAAAGGAAGAAAAATGAGAGTAGTACTTAACACACATGATTTATTATAATCAATTTTAATACAGTGCTCATAAATGTAGCTGGAAAAAAGGAAAACTGTCTTGCTATTATCTAGAGAATTTAATGATCATCACATGGAGGAAAAGACGTACTGAAAATTCATGGTATTTAACAAAAGGGATAGAAGCAGAGCACTTTTCCCTAGAACGGTCTGTCCATGGGCAGAGAAAGAAAGAAAGAAAGAAAGAAAGAAAGAAAGAAAGAAAGAAAGA
>NC_058410.1:29489524-29617467 GCF_002201575.2 Neomonachus schauinslandi | reverse complement strand
GAAAGAAAGAAAGAAAGAAAGAAAGAAAGAAAGAAAGAAAGAAAGAAGGAAGGAAGGAAGGAAGGAAGGAAGGAAGGAAGGAAGGAAAGAAAGAAAGAAGAAAGAAAAAATATATATATATAAATTTTCTTTCTTATATATATATATATGTCTCTCTCAGGAAAACAGCACATAACAGATAATACACATATATAAACAGACATAAACATATATCAGAAAAACAGCAATGCATATATGTTTGTACTTTCTATTTAAGGTTATCCAGCTTTCTACTCTCACTTGTTCTGTCAACCTTCCCTCAACATCTATACCTACTAACTCCGCAGGAGCATTTCATTTTAGATACATTTAAGTATCTGAACACTGTCCTAAAGACGCAAATCAGAAGTAGACTACAAATGCAGCTAGCAAAGCTCTTATTTCCAAAAAAAATTCGTGGACCCAAAAGTGGTAATATATATATATATATATATATATATATATATATATATATATATACACACACATATATGTGTGTGTGTGTGTCCCAGTCATCTCTTCATATTTAACAAATACATCTCCTTGAGATGAGTGACCTATGAGAAGTTTTGTTTGCTGTCCAAATGATTTAGGGCCCAGGAAGGAATGCCGTCGGGGGAGTTTTTGGCAGGGGTTTCTGAGTACAAAACACAAAAACACACAATGAGAGTTGGAAAATATTTGGAAAACTCAAAAACAACAGCTTGTGTTAATTCTCAGCGGACCCGTCACTCTTCACCTGCCCGAGAGGGAAGGCGGAAGGCAGCGAGGCCCCGTGGCCGGCTCCTGGTACAGGTGGTTTCCTCTAAATCCACTGTTAAGGGGAACCTGGACCATGGCGGGTGAGATGTCTGTTTATCAGGAAACAGGAATCGGTGGCAGTGAAAGCGATCTTATCTGCAATTAAAGAGCAATCGGGCACAATATACCAGATTTACCAATCTGCGTCTGCTGACGTCATCTACATCTCCCAAGATCGAAACAAACAGTACACAGAACAAACAGAACCGCGCAAAGAAACACCCTGTAACGCAGGACGGCAGCCACGCACGTAGAGTTAACAAAACATATCGCAGGGGTTACTGACATTTAGACTAGTGATTTCAGAGATACTAAAGCTCCAGAGCTCTTTGGGAAATTCGCACTGTAAGCCCGGTGCTAGAACAAATAAGGGTAGAGGTGCTGTGGTCGTCTTAGCAGAGAGCTGGCCCAGAACTCGGCCTGCTCAGGACTCTTTTGTTCGCAGCGGAGGCGTCGGGGGCCCTAAGACGGAGGAACGTGGGTCAAAGAGCCATTAATTTAGAGAGATTGACCTGGTCAAAAGGATGGTTGAAACATATCCCTACAACATATGCAAAAAAATAAATAAATAAAATTAAAGAAGGTTTTAAGGGAATGATTTTAGTCAATTAAATGCGTACTTAAAAAAAAAAAAATTCTCCAGCCTACAATTGTCTCTGGATCATTATTACTCATGAAGAAATAAAACCACGTGCCCCAAGCTCAGTTAATGGCACCAACCTTCAGTTTTCTTCCACATCTCTATGCTGGGCCCACATTTCTTCGCTACCATGTTCTGTTTGTTCTACCCTGGAGTGTCTCCCAGACCCACCCCTTCTCCATTGACCCAGCAGCTGTCCCAACTCAGGCCCTCACCAGTTCTCCCCCCAGATTCTAAGGTGCCCATTCTACAAGCCAACAACATTGATCCCTCACTCACTTGCTTACACTTCTCCTCGAGCGCTCCGGTGTTTAGGGAGTCAAGCCCACACTGCTCGGAGTAGCCCAGATCCGTCTGCACTGGACCCTGGCTATCTCTCCAGGTCTCCCTCCACTTGGAGAGAGCCTTCTCCCCCCGGACTCCATGAACCCTTTGTATTCATGCTCTGGCTGCTTCAAATGCCCTTCAGTCAAGGCATTTCCACAACCTCAAGTCATTCCCCTTCCTCCCTTATCTGCTCCGAGTCTACACATCCTTCAAGACTCAGCTCCTATGTCCTCTTGTAAAGTGTCCTCAAATGTAGTAGAAACTTCCTTCTTCATGCTATTTACACGTTACATAAAAGCCCTTTCATAGCATATATCTCATTGTATTTAATCCTCTATTAACCGGTTTGCTTCACTCCCCTATCCTGTGTAGCTCTTCAAGGATAGGAGCTATTTTTCTTCACCTTTTCATCCCAAGAGTTAAGCTGGGGCTTAGCAGCACTCAATACATGTTCAAAGGCGAAATGAATGAGGGAATGAATGAATACAGGTGCTGGAGAAATCCAGGCACGGAGTTTACCGGGTAAAAAGTAAAGACTTACATCCATTCACTTTAGTGCAGCTGATGGGTAAGTTCAGCCCTGACCCTGGTTCCACACTTGGTTCATTCATGTGCGTACGCGTTCAGTTAACAAACATTGGTTGAGTGTCTGCGTGTTTCAGGTGCTGTACCAGGCCCGGGAGTTCCACAGATAAAATCTGCTTGTGACTCTCAAGGAATTTAGAGCCCAGAGGAGGTGCCAGATGGGTGAAACATCAGCACCATAAAGAGCCGTGGGAGCTACAGTGGGGAAGAGGCAGCAAGTTGGAGGCCGAAGAAGGGCACAAGTATCCCGCCGGGGAGGCTTCCTTGTGGAAGTGCAGCCTGGGGAGCAGCCTGAAAGGTAGCATGAGGACAAGTCAGAGGAAGGCGTAGCCAACCAAGGGAGATGGCTCGTGTCAACGCCATGCAGGTGAACAAGTGGGAGACAGTTAAGAGAAATGGACATCATTTAAGGAAAAATTATTACAAACCCAGGTACTAGAAGTCAGGCCTGTATTCAAATTTCAATACTCTACCTATGTGACCTTGGGAGCACTACACCTGCTGTAAAAGGGAAGTAATAATAGTATCCCCCTGATAGGAGTGTTGTGAACATTAAGCACAGTTAAGTGAAAAGTAAGTGAAATAGTATTTGGAAGGTCCTTGGCACAGTATCTAGAACACAATGACGGTTGATTGCAGGAACTACAGCACAAAGGCATAGTCCAAGACGTGTCTACATAGGCAGGCCTGGCTCCCCTACAGGAGCATCTACATCATGTCATGGAGAGTGGACTTCAACCTGTAGTCACTGATAGAGAGTCATAGAAGAACTTTAAGTAATAAAGTGCAAAATAATCAGATCTGCATTCCAAGCTCTCATCCTGTGTGAAGGACGTAGTTATAAGTAGCACAGGATGATTGACAAGAGCTGGACCGAGACAGCAGCTGGGGGATGGTGGGGCGGGGACAGACCATGCGGCTGTTACAGATGTAGGACAGCAGGACTTGGTCCCCTGCAGTTGGTGGGGACACAAAGGAGAAGGTTGAAGATGACCCTTCGATTTCCAGCAGAAGTGACTGAAGAGAGGAAACCCGTAGCCAAGAAAGGAAGCACAGGAAGCAGAACCAATTGGAGGGGAAATAAGAGTTTCATCTGAGATGGAGAGTTTCTCAGGCTCTGGGAAGCAGAGCCGCGATGGGCTACTAGAAGATGAATGTGGTGCAGGCTGCGCTCAGATGTGGGAAGCGATGGCATATCATTTACTGTGACTTGAAGCTAAGGAAAGAGATCTGTTCATCTGGGAGAGCAAATAAAGTCTGAAGAGAGGAGAAATGAAGGAAAAGAAGAGAAACTTTCAAAGGACAGGCCAAGGAGAAAAGGGACAGAGAAATTACTAAGTCTTTCGGTGACTAAGTCATGGGGACAAATATCTTACGAATAAATCCTCTTAAGAAGAGACTTCAAGTTAATTTCAAAGATGACTAGAAGAAATACATTCTGTAGCTGCATAGCCAGTTATATTGAGAAAAGACCTTAGAAGGATGATTGTTTTGGGGTCAGCCATAAAATGGCTTTTAAATTGTCGTAGTATCAGAGAATAGATCTGAATAGGGCAAATTTAAGCCCTCATTTTAAGAGTGAGGGTAGCCATGTTTCATGTAGAGATCCTGAGATAATTCTAGAAATAAACTGAATGCCCTAAACTATTTTATTAATATACTGCTATATTTATATCTTACTAATATACTTCATTTAGCTAGTGATCAAAGAAAGTGGTGGAGTATTGAAATGGTTCAAATAGGTGAAGTATATGAAAAATGTTGACCTCTAGAGTATTTTAAACAGGTGATAACCATAAATATTCAAGTTATGGGGGGCAATGAAGAAGGGAAAATTGGGTTCATCAGTGGGTAGATCATAAGAAAGAGCAATATATATAAAATATTCCAGAAAAATTTTTCATATTCTCTCACATAGAAGCTAAATATGATTGAATCAACATGTTCTGTTGTATTAAAGATGTCCTAGGACTATAAACACACATGATATGTAATAGATAAGTGATGATTTTTATTGCACATTTGTATGTTAAAGTGGTCTGCAGATTTTAATTCTGACTTATGCTGGCCGCCCATTTCTCCATCCTCCTCTCCAAAGAGTCACTCTCCTATCATATCCCCCAATTTTATTGTCTATTGCCTTTACATATTTACACTATGAAGTTATCGGCTCATTTATTTGTTTCTATTTCTTTTTCCCCTCCCGTAAGAATAAAAGCTTCATGAAATGGAAGAAATTTGTCAATTTTGCCCACCATTGTATTCCCATCTGTTAGCAAACTACCTAATGCATAGTAGGAACTCAATAAAGGTGCGTTGAGGGCGCCTGGGTGGCTCAGTTGGTTGAGCGACTGCCTTCGGCTCAGGTCATGATCCTGGAATCCTGGGATCGAGGCCTGCATTGGGCTCCCTGCTCGGCGGGGAGTCTGCTTCTCCCTCTGACCCTCCTCCCTCTCATGCTTTCTGTCTCTCATTCTCTCTGTCTCAAATAAATAAATAAAATCTTAAAAAAAAAAAAGGTGCGTTGAAAGAAATGAATAAGGAGGGTTCTTTTAATTCAGTTGTTATCAAAGAGGACTTCCCTGACCACTCTATCTCACATACCACCCCTCAACACTCCCAGTATCTTTGCCTACTTAATTTTTCTCTTAGCATTCATCATCTGATATATTTTGTATTTCTTTTTTTTTTTAATTTTTTTAATTTATTTATTTGAGACAGAGAGAATGAGAGAGAGAGAACACATGAGAGGGGGGAGGGTCAGAGGCAGAAGCAGACTCCTCGCCGAGCAGGGAGCCCGATGCGGGACTCGATCCAGGGACTCCAGGATCATGACCTGAGCCGAAGGCAGCCGCTTAACCAACTGAGCCACCTAGGCGCCCTATATTTTGTATTTCTTTGTTGGTTTTTGTCCGTCTCCCTCTGATTAGCTCACCGGCAGCAGGCTGTTATGTTCCCCTGTGCACGTATCCCCCATTTCAGAACAGTGCCTGGCATGGAGAAAGCTCTCGAAAGAAGTGTATAAATAAGTGAATATAAATTCATATCTGGATGACACATTGTAACTATGACATACATCGAGTTCTTTCCAAATGTGTACATTCTTTTTCTCCCACCCTGTGATTAAAGTAATGTCATTATCATCTCCATTCTATTAATTCTATTACATACACATCCCTTTGGCATTGTAAGTCTGGTGACACTTGTGTTCAGTGTCCTTTTCCCCTTGTCCCATGCTCTGCCCTTGCCCTCTCTTCTCCCCCACAGCCCCACTCAAGCACCCACGGCATCGAGCTATCTCCCATCTCCCAGAACTTTAGGTCCAGGCAGGAGCCGCTACCCTGGATTTTGCATTCTTCCGTCATAATTTACCTCTCCATTTCTCAGGGTAATGACAACTATAATAAGCAACTGTGTGTTCCCTACACTAAAGTCACCCCATAATTTAATCCCCATGACAACCCTATAGAGTAGCGTATTAGCATCACCCTCATTATAAGCAAGGAAACAACAAGCCCCAGTAACTTGGATAATTTGTAGAGATAATACGATTTTTTGAAGGCCCCGTTGCTAACCCTCCATGTCCTTTCCACCATCCCAATTGCCAATTGTCAAAGACAAACTAAGGTGGCTGTAGCTGGGGATGGCTTAGGGTGCTCTTTCTCTTGAGGTGCTGGGAAGGGAAATGCTCATTTCACATGGCATTGCTGGAAACCCAATACCTCAATGCAAAGGAGTGTGTCTCTAATGGTGGGATCTGTGGGCACCTTGGCAGATTTGTGAGAGACACAATCTTGAGCAGGGACACATGTAAGGCAGCTTCCTTGTAATCTCTCTGTGTGAGAAACCACCTTACAGCCATCTTGACAGGCCTGGCAGAAAATAGAGCAGAAGGCAGGTGTTGTGATGCTCTACATCCCTGGCTGAGCCAGATTATCCTCCAGGCACACGAGAGTCTCCTTAGAATAGACTGGCCAGTGTGAGCCCTGAGCACTTCCCACGTTATGGAAGATTTCTATATTTCAGTGAAATCCAGCCCCACACTCTGAGGCCATCAGTCCTACTTTTACTTTATTCATGGAAGGTCTTGTTTTGTTGGAACATCATTTTTCAATAAGGCCTAAGCAAAGAAGACTAAAGGAACAATCCAAATATTAGTGGGTACTAGACCTTGCTTGTCTCCTCTCAAATTAAGGCTCTGTCTGCACAAGAATGACCCAAAGGGTCATTCTTTTTTTTTTTTTTTTAAGATTTTATTTATTTATTTGACAGAGAGAAACACAGTGAGAGAGGGATCACAAGCAGGGGAAGTGGGAGAGGGAGAAGCAGGCTTCCCGCAGAGCAGGGAGCCCGATACAGGGCTCGATCCCAGGACCCTGGGATCATGACCTGAGCTGAAGGCAGGCGCTTAACGACTGAGCCACCCAGGTGCCCACCAAAGAGTCATTCTTAACCAGCTCTTTAATGTCACATGGGTGCAAACTCCTTCCAAAAAAAAAAAAAAACTAGACATAACTTCTGGAATAACATTATACAAGCACTGTATGGTCAGAAGCTCTTTGAAGTATCACAACACACTTATGAGGTAAGTTCTGTTTTCTTAATCCTTCATTTTACACATGATGAAACTAAGCCCAGAGAGATTAAGCAACTCGCCCAAGGTCACACAGCTAACGGACACCAAGGCCAGGATTTGAATCTAGGTAGTCCGATGACATCAGAATTCCAAATCTTAACCCCACTACACTTAACATTATACACATATTACTGATGCTAAGTGATTAGTAAGCATTTTGCCTTACATTTATTATTCATTTTATAGCTTTTATTCCTAACTGCCCCATGCATGGATTTTATTTATTGGTGAGAATTCCGGGAAGATGGGAAGGGAGAAGACAGAATATGAAGCAACTAAGTAAATTTCCCAGCTTGACAGCTCTTGGATTTCAGATAAGAACTTGCACAATCCTATATGTTTCAAAATACCGAGTGTCTTATCGCCTGAGCTGCCGGCTTTCCATATTACCAACAAGCCTACTTTTAAAATGTGTTTGTTTTAAAGTGGCCACTGAAGAGGAAATCTCCTGAATGAGTTCTAGATAAAGCTCAAGGTCACTCAGCTCTGCAGAGACATAAGGTGGCTGCACTGGGAACAGATTCAGAGGAAAATGGTCAGATGAATTCACACACTTTGAACAGGAAACACGCTTGGATGATGAGAGAGGGAAGAGTCAGCTTTCTTCCCTGGGGAGGCCTTGAATGACATTCTAGCCTCAGCCCCATCCTGAAGGCAGAGAACAAGACGCACTTGGGACTCTGAGAATGTGAACATCTAAAACGGATGGGGCTAGTTGATACCGACTTGTGCGTTCAGCCAGGCAGTTTCTTGATCCATCTTTAGGACCCCCTTCTAAGCACCCAGTGCCATGCTCAGAGTCAAACACTCCATGGTGAGCAAAGAGGAATTGCCCTCCTATAGTTTACCATTTTGGGTTGTTGACAGAATTTAACCAAATAATCTCACACATGAATATATCATATCACCACAAATGCAAACGAGTGCTATGAGGCAAAGAAACTGGACTGTGAGAAAATGGAACAAAGGCCTCTTGGAAAAAATGACACTTTACTAGAAACATGAGCAGATGTTGACCCCAGGGTTTGGACTTCCAGGCAGAGGGAAGAGCATGTACAAAAGTCCTGTGGTAGCAAGTCCACCACTGGCCCAGAAGCATCTTTGTGCAAGTTAGAAAAAAGGTACTTCTCCTCAAGACCCTTTGCTTCTTTGAAAAGTTGTCATAATTTGCTAATTTTGCTAGAATAAGATTTTTTACTGTCACCTTTCAGAGACCCTGTTTATCCAATTCTACATTATCTGGACTATTAATGGCACAACGACTTGCTGCCCAACAGTATAGTGACTAGTCGTACTTGGCTCCCGAGCACTCAAAATGTGGCTAGTCTAAGGTGAGATGTGCTCTAGGTATGAAATACACTCTGGATTTCAAAGGTTTAGTGTGAGAAAATACAGAATGCCTCAATTCATCTTATGTTTATTAATTGCATGTTGAAATTGCACCATTTAAATATATCGGGTCAGGTGAAGTATGTTACTACTTCTGCTTGCTTCTTTTTACAGTTTTTAATGAGGCTACAAGACAATTTAAAATTACACGTGGGCGCCTGGGTGGCTCAGTTGGTTAGGCGACTGCCTTCGGCTCAGGTCATGATCCTGGAGTCCCGGGATCGAGTCCCGCATCGGGCTCCCTGCTCAGCAGGGAGTCTGCTTCTCCCTCTGACCCTCCCCCCTCTCATGCTCTCTCTATCTCATTCTCTCTCTCAAATAAATAAATTTAAAAAAAAATAAAATAAAATAAATAAATAAATAAATAAATAAAATTACACGTGTGGCTCATGTTTGTGGCTCGCATGACATCTCTAGCGGACAACGCTGACACACCCTTTGGTGGAGTGTCCTGTGTGCTACACAACCTGGCAAACCGTACTGTGTGCCCCGCGTGGCAGGAAAGGACACGATGAGCACGGGGCAGTGAAAGGAGGTCAGAGTCATTGTCCGGCAGAGGGCAAAGGGCAGAGCTGTGTAAGATAAGACAGAGGCCAGGTCACACCAAGTCCTGTCTTCTAAGCCTGGAAAGTTCAATAAGGTTCATCCTTCACTTCCTGTTTATGGATGCCTCCCTTGCTTTGAAGTTTGTCTAATCAGTGATTTATTTTAAAAGCATTTATGGAGCACCTACTGTGTGCTGGGAGCTATCCATACAAAGGTGAACAAGATAATCTCTACTGAGAAGGAGCCCACCGTCTGTGGGAGATGCAGGCAAGCGAGCGCATCATTCAGGGGAGTGGGAAAAGTCCTGAACACTCTGAGCCCTCATGCAAAATAATTGCACGCTGTTGACGATGAGCAGCTGGGTAACAGACTGTGGAGAACTCAGCAGAGACCTGCACAGCCCTCCTGAGAAAAGGCCTCCGTGTGTGCCTTTCCGCTGGGGGGCTCTCCCTCCGCAGGACAGCATGCTGGACGCATGTCACCTGGGAAAACGGAACTTACCGCGCCACTGGTCCTGGACGCCGCTCAGTGTCCTTGTGTGGATGCTTCATTTCAGTAGGAGGCATGCGCAATTCTCTGCAGCATTCTGGATCTGTATGATTTATGGCTCTTACTGTACCTTCTAATCAGAGGAGAAACCAAACCAGTAACTTTGAGGATTCAGCAGAAATGCGCTACTGAAGTCTTCGCTTGAGGACACTGAGGACTGATGGTGGGTAAACCAAAGAGGAGGAATCCCGGAGACCCAAGCCTAAGGGATGTGGAGCCTGGAGCCAATCTCTTGTCCCCACTGCCACTCGTATTAGAATGAATTCAAAGAGCAGTCCTGAATAATAATAACAATCTCAACCATATGAACTCTATAATAGACGCTGTGCTAAGTCACATGCATTTATTATCTCATTTTACCCTTATGAAATGGGTGGAAATGTACCTGTTTGACAAGCGGGAAAATGGATCTAGATGGCACAGAAGGGCTGGGTGCAGAAGAGAAGAGTTTCTCTGTAGCCCCAGAGAGAAGGATTGTTCATGCACTTGCTGCACATATATGAATGTCTCGGGCCTTATAAAGCATCACCGGCAGATCCCTTGCTTCCTGCAGGCTTCCACCTGGACAGGCTGTAAGAGCGGGGTGCTTAGGAATGGGGAGGAATGAACAGAGAGGCTGGGAAGGAGGTATCCCCTCATCCTGATGCAGGCAGGTGTGACTTCCTTCACCCATGAGAGGGAATTTGTTAAAACGGGAAGGAGACCAGACTCGGAACTAGACCAGTATGCTGGATTCTCAGGGTTTGTACTCACTTTTTAGCAGTTTCTATACAGTCCTGTCAGCTCTCTGAAAATGGTTCCTAATCCATAAAATGCAGAGTTAACATTGATTAGCCCTAATCCCCCTACTACCTTGAACAATCTGTAATCCATGAACAAGTACAGCTGAACAGGGGCTTTCTCGAGAAGCTGTGAAACAAACAAGCTGTGGTTCTGGACTCAGGCTCCGTCTCTCAAACAATGCATCTCTGGTTTTGATCTTTAAATATTCTTGACTCTTGAAACACATTTTCCTTTTGTTAAACTTTCTCACTAAGAAATTAATGATAAATTATATGGAAAGATTCTTTTCAGAGATACACAAAACTGGCTTAAGAATGAGGAACATTGAGCTCTGGACCCAGCTAAGGCCCAGTGATCTTGAACAGACACCTGTCACTTTTCCCTGTGTGTCAAATGGGAACCATATTGAACCCACTGAGGTAATGAAGGAAGCACACTCCAAAGCACATGAGGGTTGAGACAAATATTCAGCATACTGTTGCTGCTTTAAATGCTAATGGATCGGACTGAAATATCTAGATTTAATATGATTTGGGAGCATGGTACATGCCTTGTGCTGGCTCTTCTCTAAGTGCTTTGCCCTTGCCAGGCCATTTAAACCCCACACTACCACCATAGTATAGGGTGTGGTGATTGTCCCATCTTACACTCGAGGAGGAGCACAGAGAAGCTCAATAAAACTGTCCAAGGGAGGGGCGCCTGGGTGGCTCAGTTGGTTAAGCGACTGCCTTCGGCTCAGGTCATGATCCTGGAGTCCCGGGATCGGGTCCCGCATCGGGCTCCCTGCTCGGCAGGGAGTCTGCTTCTCCCTCAGACCCTCCCCCCTCTCATGTGCTCTCTTTCTCATTCTCTCTCTCAAATAAATAAATAAAATCTTTAAAAAAAAATCATGGAACACTACATCAAAAACTAATGATGTAATGTATGGTGATTAACATAACATAATAAAATAAAATAAAAAAAAATCAGACATACTGATCTCTGAATGAAAGAAAAATGAGTCACCTTGGATATCTTAAAAGGATCCCAACTTTAAGTCAATAATACATAGAAATAATGATCTAGCTACTTTCCATTGGATCGAATACTTAAAGAAATATAATTTAATTTCCAGTGTTCTAATTTATCGTTAGAATCTTTTTTTTTTTTTTTTTTTGCTTAACAAGTGAAACGTAGGAACATACTTAACATCCAGAGCTCTAGGCCATGTGGACTGAGAGACGAGATAGAGTAGTGGGTAAGAACCCATTGTCCTGTCTGACCACTTAGTGGCCGGGTGCCCTTGGACAGTTTTTTTTTAAAGATTTTGTTTATTTGAGAGAGAGAGCATGAGAAGGAGGAGGATCAGAGGGAGAAGCAGACTCCCCGCTGAGCAGGGAGCCCGATGCGGGACTCAATCCAGGGACTTCAGGATCATGACCTGAGCCGAAGGCAGTCGCTTAACCAACTGAGCCACCCAGGCGCCCAGTGTTCCATGATTTTTAAAAGCATAAAGCAGGACGTAAAATTGTTTTAAAGCTTATTTCTTACCAAAGACCCAAAGCGGATGGTGTTACTTGCACACATTAACCCTCAAGGTCAAGTGCATTGAGACAGCTTGCCAGTATTGCAACAGAAATGAGCGCCAAGCTGCCTCCATCCCACCCACTGAGAGCATCTGGAGAGGCAGAGTTGTGTCTGCACAAGCCAATCTGCAGCAAGAGACGCCTGTGTGCCCAGCTCTGAACGAATAGTGGCCGGGGTGGGCTGACATTAACTGCGGGGGTGGCACGTCAGCCAGGTGGGCTAATCTGTTGAGGCAGATGATCTTTGCTGTGGGCCGAGCCTGTGCCAACATTTGAAGTGGGCCACCCTGAGCTCCTGCACTCACGTAGCCTCACCAGATTTTTGTTTTGGTACGGTTTGCATTGGGTTGTTTTTGTTTGGTTGGTTTTTTGTTTTTGTTTTTGTTTTTTTAGTGGTCTACAGTAACCTCGCTAGAATCCAGACAAGAGCACAGCCCTGGAGTCCAGATGCAGACTCTAGAGCCAGACTGCCTAGTAGGGAGCCCAGCTCTGCCGTGCCCCAGCTGTGCGACCTTGACCAAGTCACCCGACCTCCCTGTGCCTCAGTGCCCTCATCTGTAAAATGTGGGGAATGATAGCACCCAGCTGGGTGGGGTGCATTGAGGACGAACA
The DNA here is from genome assembly GCF_002201575.2 of Neomonachus schauinslandi. Classification (NCBI taxonomy): domain Eukaryota; kingdom Metazoa; phylum Chordata; class Mammalia; order Carnivora; family Phocidae; genus Neomonachus; species Neomonachus schauinslandi. Next base: position 29,605,016 of record NC_058410.1, on the reverse strand, counting down.
GGGTGAAGAACAATGGCTGGGGCACGGTGAACATGAGCTGCTATTATCATCCAGAGCCCTGCAGGCCCTGTCACCGCCAATGACACTTTTCATCAGTCCTCATCTTAAGATGATAGACTGTAGGAGCACCTCCGTGGCTCAGTCGGTTCAGCGTCCGACTCTTGGCTTCAGCTCAGGTCATGATCTCAGGATCTTGAGATCCAGCCCCATGTTGTCACGCTCTGCACTCAGCAGGGAATCTGCTTGAGATTCTCTCCTTCTGTCCCTCTCCTACTCTCTAAAATAAATAAATAAAGCTTCAAAAAAATAGAAAAGGTGACGCACTGTACGCTAATTTTTTTGAGATATAATTTACGTAACATAAAATTCACCATTTCAAAGTATATTTTCTGTGCTGTGCAACCATCCCCACTGTTTAATCCAAGGTGTTTTTAATTTGCAAAAGAAATCCTCCCCAAAGCAGTCACTCCCCATCCCCCTTCCCATCTTCCCACACCAAGGAATCCACTTCCTGGCTCTGTGGAGTTGCCTATTCAGGAAATTTCATATAAATGGAATCTTAAAATATGTGGCCTTTGGCAAAGATGATTTTATAAAAGAAGCCTTTACACTTCAGAAGGGAAATAAGAGGATCTCACCACCGTCCCTCCCCAAAATAATAATGTGTCAGCTGCATCTGCTTGCAGTAACAGCTTCTCAGCAGGCTGTGGGGAGGGGGCTCAGCTTGATGTGGGGATCTGAAATGGTTTAGGCTTGAAGCTCATTTTCCACCCCACATCTCACGCCAGAGACACAAGGCAGCAACCCATTTCATTGTGCTGTCCCCCTTCTTTCCTAGTCTGTCTGCCAAGATCTGCATAGTTCCTCTGATGACTCCATCTTATTACCAACCCACTTTCTCCCCTGACAGGAGGCCCACTCCTCCAGACGTGACCTGGAGGAGCAGCTTATGATAGCTTCGAAAGATGACCAACTGTTCCTCAAGCTCACAGAAATCCAGGCTGAGAACCCGCATGGGCTTAAATACATGGCAGCAGTTCTTGCTTTAAAATATACTGAGGCCGGAGACGCCTGGGTGGCTCAGTAGGTTAAGCAGCCAACTCTTGATTTCGGCTCAGGGTCTTGGGATTGAGTCCTGAGCCGGGCTCTGCACTCAGTGGGGAGTCTGCTTGAGATTCATTCCCTCTCTCTCAAAAAGTAAATAAATCTTTTTTAAAAAATAAAATATACTGAGGCTGTCCTTTTGCTTGAGGGGTTCCATTTAATCGCTTATGAGGAAGAAAACTTCAGCATTGCTCTTAGAAATAAATGATACAGAATAAAGGATGTCCCATTCCCATTTCCAGTTTGAGAAGAAAACAAAGGTACATTTCATTAGTGTCTCAAATCCTTGAGGTCTTATGGCAGAGAATCCCAAGATGGAGGGAGGACGTGGATGTGCATGTCCAGCCACGGGTTCACAGAGGAGGGCAGCATCAACCTCTGGGCTCTCCCAGTCTAACGGGGATTGGTGGGGCTACTTGTGTTTCTTTGTCCCGCTCTTCTTCAAATATAAAACACTGATGACCCCGTGACCCCGCCAGCTCTAAGAATCAACCAAAGTTTCTCTCACTAATTAATTAATGTGAGAATGTCACAACCACATGAAGTCTCTGTGCTAAGCACTTTGTCGTAGTCAGACTAAAGTCCAAGGAAGGAAAGATTAAGTGGAAACTTCTGGTCTGCCGAGCTCCTGCTCATCAGATCCGGCTTTGAGAATTGAATAACAGAGTCCAGAATGCCACTGGTTCAGTCAGACGAGGATATGATTGAAATGGAAAGTGTTTTTTTAACGTCACGATGGGAATAAAGAACAAAGATGTATGTATCACCCTTGCTTTTGGATTGTTGGCACCACGGCCACATTCTAACATCTTTTTAGGAAAACCAACATCCTTCTGAAGGCTGTAAGCTCCAAGCCCACTAACAGTCAAGCCGCAGAAAGGAGCACAGAACACAAACTGTGGAACTCCACCCCAGTAACAGAGAGCTGATTATAAAACGGCCCTTGCAGTGTCAGGCCCGTTGCTACAGGTCACTCGCCTGCCTTTTCCTATTGGCTGACTTGGAAAAGGTTCCTTTGTTACCTGAGTGGACTCTGCCTTGTATACCAGTGGCCAAGAGCACCACGGCCTGTGTGGTTTCTCTGATTACGTGATTCCTCAGGCCGACTGCGATTTCTTTCTTCTAGATCAGCCCTTTTTATCAAAGGACCCAGTGATGATCTCTGCACATTCATTCCTTTACAACACCAAGGCTATCAATAGCAGTGAGGTCACATTACACTCTGGCCCCGGCCGAAAAGGACTAAGAAGCCTGCTGAATGTACTGCACCCACTTCTAAAGCTGGGACTTGCCCAGCTTTAACTTTAACTTTCTCTAGAGCCCAGACTCCAAAGCACTCTGTAAACGTTCGGGAACAGATCTGAAAATCACACATGTATTTAAACTGCCTTTGGGGATTAAATGCAACTTGCATTTCCAGTTTATAAACGGTGACTTAGATCAATAGAACTCATAAACTAAAAGCAGCCCTAATCCATTTGGGCCTCTTTTCTATCCCCAGATTTTCACATGATTTTGTTTCCCAGTCCATTTGAGCAAAACAAGATAGATCAGCTTTCACCGTAGTCAAAATATTTTTCATGAGCTGACAAGAAATTCTCCTCGTGAGGCAGATGAGAGGGCGTCCATGATGTCAAAACAAGGTCAAGCAACCTTGAAGGTCAACAAATGGTTCTCGGCGGGTTGATTTGAATATCTCTCCTCTTTAATTGTAACAAACACAATTTTTAGTCTTCTAAGAATTGTCTTACTGCAACTGCCCAAAATTGAAAATCTCACTCCCTTTGCTTACGGTCCTAAGTTTCCTTCTCTTGGAGGAGCCCAGGTGGGCTGTGTCAGAGTGACCGTTGTCAGAGGAGAAGGAATTCGAGTCAGAGAAGACTTCACTCCGGGTCTGAAGTCAGTCCGTCAACAATATTTATTGAACCCCCCCCCAACTGACACCCAATTTGCCATCTGCAGGGAGGCTGCTGTGGTTGCTGCTGGGAAAAGAAAACACAAAGGTTCTCCTTGAATCCCGCAAGGACACGGCTTGTGGGTGGGTGTTGCTGTTTACCCTGGAGCAGGTGGTGGGATTTTATGTAAAGCCGGCTCCTTTTTTCAAGGAATCAGGGTAATCATTTTTTACTGAGTATCAGATAATTGTCAACAATCCTACAGTAAAGGTCAACAGAGGAAAAACGCGAAGCACCAAATTGCCTCTTAATGGGGTGTCCATGACTCTGCTATTCTCAGTACTTAGAAACTCCTTAATCAGTTTTCTCCCTCTTGGGGGGGTGGGGGGGGGAAGGCCTCTGTTAATGTTACTTGCAAGCACTGGAATGATTTAATTTCATTATTTTAAGAGTATTTCCAAGAGGGGTAGCATTTATAATTTGAAACTAAGCTAAATGCTTGCATGCATGTTTTTCTGCTGAGATCACAGATGTTGCCTTTTGTTTTTTAAAGCAAAGAATGCACTGAAAAATGGACAACCAACCAGACATCTAAAGATTTTTTCTTTTTTTAATTCGAGAGAGAGAGAAAAAACAGAAGCAGGGAGAGGGAAAGAAGCAGACTCCCTGCTGAGCTTGGAGCCCAATGCAGGGCTTGATCTCACAACCCTGAGACCACCACCTGAGCCAACACCAAGAGTCAGACACTTAACCGACTGAGCCACCCAGGAGCTCCACAACCAGGCTTCTAACACAAAATGACACTTGATAGATCCATTTAGGCCAGACTTTCTCAGCCTTGGAACTATTGTCATTTGGGGCCAGATAGTTCTTTGACAAGAACTCCCTTGTGCACTGTGGGCTACTTAGCAGCATCCTTGCCTCTCTCCTAGATGCCAGTTGTGACAAGCAGAAGTGTCTCTAGACATTGCCACATACACTCGAAATCCCGCCTGGTTGACACCCACTGATTTAGATGAAAAGATGTTTGGAGATTTTCTTGTTGTTTGTTGGGAGGGAGGTGGGATGGTGTAGAAATTTAACCTGCTAAAGGATCTGAAACCCATTTCTAGTAATCAAAACATTTTCAATTCTAGAAACAAAGGAAAAGTGAGATTTGTACAGAAAGCTAGGAGTTTCTAAGCCAGAGCCTCTGTTAACACAACACAGTCTTGCTCTGCAAGCTTCTAAGGAACAATCAACTTATCTGAAAGAATGAAATAAATTGTACTTATCCTTCTCTTGATACCGTGTTTCCTATACTCAGTAATCAACTGAATAGTAATTAAAGCCAAATTCTAGACCAAATAATAAAGCTGGTCCAATTTTTTGCTTTTGGTATTCTAGAACATATTGCTGACAGAAATGAGAAAGACTAAATCATTAATTTCTTGGGCTTCTGCTCTAATCCCACAAAGCTGATGGCTGGTTTGTGACTTTCTGAATATATCTGTACCCCTCATAAAATGTATGATTGTGTTCCATTTTGTGTGTTATAGATATAACGGGTAAGATTCTATATCCAAGGGTTTTGGCAGATCAAATGTTCTCTTTATATCACCCTGTGATCCTTCCCTCCCATTCCAGCACAGGCACACATTTTTCTGAGATTTATTAATCTAGCTTTGATTTGCTGTAACTATTAGTTCTTTCCTATGACAGTAGTTCTCTTTTTTTTTTTTAAAGATTTTATTTATTTATTTGACAGAGAAAGACACAGCAAGAGAGGGAACACAAACGGGGAGTGGGAGAGGGAGAAGCAGACTCCCTGCCGAGCAGGGAGCCCGATGCGGGACTCGATCCCGGGACTCCAGGATCGTGACCTGAGCCGAAGGCAGTCGCTTAACCAACTGAGCCACCCAGGTTGCCCCTAGGGTTTATTGTATTTATTTTTTTTAAAAGATTTTATTTATTTATTTATCTGAGAGAGAGAGAATGAGAGACAGAGAGCATGAGAGGGAGGAGGGTCAGAGGGAGAAGCAGACTCCCTGCTGAGCAGGGAGCCTGATGCGGGACTCGATCCCGGGATTCCAGGATCATGACCTGAGCCGAAGGCAGTCGCTTAACCAACTGAGCCACCCAGGCGCCCCTGATTTTACCCTACTTTTAAAAAAATATTTTATTTACTTATTTGACAGAGAGAAGGAGAGAGAGCACGAGCAGGGGGAGCAGCAGAGGGAGAGGGAGAAGTAGATTCTTTGCTCAGGGAGCCCGATGCTGGGCTCGATCCCAGGACCCCGGGATCATGACCTGAGCCGAAGGCAGACGCTTAACCGACTGAGCCACCCAGGCGCCCGACAGTAGTTCTCTTTTAAAAAAAAAATCAGGGAATCTCTCCTTTACCAACCCTTTAGACAGAAACCTAACTTGGGAAATAAGACTCTTCTCTTCCTCTTCCCCTGGAAGCTATTCTTGCAGGGTTTGAAACCACTGACGTAGAGAAGAGAATTAAACTTTTGAATCTACAGTTATTATAGACAACACAAAGTGTAGTACTGTAAGTAAGGTTCATGAGGATTTTAAGGTCCAAAGGACTACCTTTATATGTGGCAAGTTCTCAATTAGCTTCAGAAAAAAATCAGAGATTCTAAGATAGACATAGGCTAACATTATAAGGAAGAACAATTCTCTTAGGTTCTTAAAAGAGCAAAAACGACTGCAGTGAAATTTGTTTATTGTACAGAGCGATTATTCCATGTACTTCAGTTAGAAGTCCTCATTAAATATCAGTTCTCCGCTGTGAGAAGCCACCTCTCAATTCAAAACCTCACAGGAACTACACTGAATTCCTATCTTGCTAATCCATGGCCCATCTACCTAGTTTTTAGTAGCTTCTCCAGCCCCCCACCTCCTCAATCACCCAGGCCACGTACTGTGCTTTGGAATTCTCTACAGAGGCTCTATCTGATGGGAATTTCCACCTCCTAGTCTCCATCAAGTCAACTGCCATGTTGTTCTGTTTTATTTTTAATTTAACTTCAAATTCACCTGAAGTCTATCCTGAGAATTTCTCTCTGTAAAGAGCTCTACCTCCTTTTAGGGCACTTGGACTTTCTGCATTGAGCTGAACTAAATAATTGCCTTGCCTTTTTATTCTCCTCAAGTTGTTCCAATGAGTAGGTGAGTCACAGGGTCACCCCTAAAGGACAAATTCCCCAAGGACAAGACCCTATTTTTTCTCCTTCATTCCCTACCTTTTGGCTATAAGACATACAATAACTTTTCAAATAATGCTTGCTAAAATAGAATTGCATATATAGTTACAAAAACAAATAAACAATGGATTATTATGAACCCAGTCATAAACAGGCCAGTCATGGGAATAATAACTCACTCAGTTGAGAATAGAGTATTTATGGTTAATTTTACATAACAACCTGACTAAGCCACAGGGTGTCCAGATGTTTGGCCAAACATTATTCTGGGTGTTTCTGTGAGGATCTTTTAGGATGAGATTAACATTCAAATCCGTATGCTGAGTAAAGCCAATTAGACTTTATAATGTGCGTGAGCCTCATCCAATCAGCTGAAGATCTCACTAGAACAAAAGTCTGACCCTGCTCCAAGTATGAGAGAATTCTCCTGCCTGATGGACTTTAACCTTGGACATCAGCTCTGCAGATTTTGGACTTGACAGTCTCCATAATAGCATAAGCCAACTCGTTACAATTAATTAATTAATTAGAATATGAATGTGAACCTGTTGGTCTGTTTGTCTGGAGAGCCCTGAGTAAATGAAGAAGAGTTACTATTACAGGACCCTATGTGAGCGTGATAGATAGGTCTGTCAACTTAACTCAGTCCCTGAAAAAAGAGCAACAGAAACAGAATGTATGAGCAACCTCAGCTTTTTAGCCCAAGAGGGACTACCAACATCATAGGAGGAAAATGACACACAGGTCTATGGGTCACCATAGCCACAGGGGCAGAAATGGACTTGGCTTTGTGGGACTTGAAGCTCAGATCATGTGTGCTGGGGGGGAGGGAGGCTTTTTTAAGAAAAAGAATCTGAGGGCGCCTGGGTGGCTCAGTCGTTAAGCATCTGCCTTCGGCTCAGGTCATGATCCCGGAGTCCTGGAATCGAGTCCCACATCGGGCTCTCCCTGCTCAGCGGGAAGCCTGCTTCTCCCTCTCCCACTCCCCCTGCTTGTGTTCCTGTTCTCGCTGTCTCTCTCTGTCATATAAATAAATAAAATCTTTAAAAAAAAAGAATCTGAAATAATAAAATTCTTCATAAATATATAAATTCAGGTGGACACATTATTTGGGGACCTTCCACAGGCTTGGAAAGAGCTCATCTAAGGGACAGACCCTGAAGTTTAAGTTCCATTTACTTTATGGTAAATCCATTTCTGCACAGAAAAATTGAGCTGGATGACCCAGAATCCTCCACCTAAAGATTCTGGCTCAGTGCTTACCCAGCTTCAAAGTTGAGGAAGAAAGAAAAACAGAAGGGAGAATGAGGGCCACTGACAAATTTTGACAACTAACTTTTGAAATTATTTCCAGACTGAAATGAAGTAGCAGATGCCCTCCTAAAATAAAAACAAGTCACAAGTAAAAAAGATATATACATTTTTACAAAGAAAAAAATCCCCTAAATAAATAAAATATGGTCCGTAGATACAAATAAAATGGCAACTGCTTACAATCCTGGCAGATTGTCAATTTCTAGTCAAATGAATGCTAGGGGTATAGACAGTGACTTCATCTCAAATCTGAGACAAGGGCACTAAAATTGGCTCACTTCAAAGTTGCTCAAGCAAATATAACCATTCACATGCTGTACGTGTTGATAAATTCAAGCTGTGGGGGTAAAGAATGCTAGTTTCTTGTTTTTAATGCTTACAATGAAAATAATGGGATTGTTTTCTGGAAAGTCCTAAGGGCTAATAAATGTTATGTTTATACCATGAAAAGACAGTTTAAAAGTTTTGTTTACCTGAGGCTGGGAGTTCATTCTGGTGAAAATTGACCCTACCTCTTCAAGAAACAGCATGCTTCCATCCAAATTTCTTCTGAATTTAACACAGGTTACTTCAACTGTGATGGGGAAATAGCTATTTTGTTCTCTGCTGTGGCCATATAGCTTCTTATAGATTCCATTTCTTCATTTTGATCCTCAGAATCTTAATTTATGAATGAAGGATTCACGACTACCAAAACTAGTCACAGATCTTGCCTTTATTACTTCCAAAGATAAGGTGTTCTGGGGCAGGTAAAGACAACATGGCTTATTCCAAGGGACCTCCTTTCTCTGTTCTTGCTGATGAGCTAGTACAGAATGGAAGATTGCCAGGTCCTCTTCTCATCAGCTTTGACCAGCACAACCACCATCACCAAAAGAAGAGCAGGCAAGCCCTACTTCTCTCCAGGGGAATGTAAAAATGGTGGGCGCTATGTTGGGAAAGGTGATACCATTGAGGAGTGAGGTGTTTATCTTTGTTATAAACCGCCCTGGGATAAACCTAAACGATGGAAGGCTGGCCACGTTTCTGTGCTCCTTACACACTTCAGGTGTTCTTTTCACTTGTTCACCATCCCAGAGCCTAAAGGAAAAAGAGCAAGTGTGCAGACCCAGAGCTTCAGGAACAGGAAGGAAGGACTGAAGGAAAATACAAGTGAACTTTAGCGCAGTGATTACAAAGCCATTAGAAATGATGACATATCGCCCCTTAGAACGTCCCCTCACTTCAGTGTCATTACAAGTCCTTTGCTTGAACCAGCCCTTCCCCTGCCTCGGAATAATGTGTATGGTGGACTTATAAAGTAATGACCTTGTTCCATACACCCCACAGACTGTGTGTATATGTGTGCATGCACGTGCATGTGTGTATACATGCATACATGCATACATATGTATATATCCACACACATACATACAGCATATGCCATCAATTCCCATTATTAATGGTAATTATGTTCTATAAAATCACCGCAAATGCCGAATTCGTAAATACCGAAGCATTGCTCCAAAGGAGAAATACACGGTATACAAGGTTAAATTCCTGCAAGCTCCTGGTCACTTTTTCATCAACAGATCAACAGATCAATATATAACATTGTTATATATTGTTGTTGACTCATTAACATTGAACTCACAGCCAACAGCACTGTAACTCACAACTGAATAAAGCTTATCGAACACATGTATCTTCTCTGAAAGGCACATCAGCCTTCCTGTGCTTGGAAACATTAGCACTTTAGCACTAAGTTTGGGGGCTGTTTTAAACAGCAAAATCATCAACAAAAAGCACAAAAACATGGCAATAAACAGAGAGTGCAAAGGACACTTGTTTATAGTATGGGAGCTAAAACAGAAGGCAGAACGTTGCCTTTGTTCACCCTCAGTTGGGATGTGAACAATGAGCCACTCAAATTTGTCACCCCTCCATGCGTGTCCGTATATGACAACGAAAGCACTGTGACTATCAATTTTGGGATTACAAATAAATTTTAGTGAATAGGTGAACTCACAAATACAGTATCTGAGAAAAATGAGGGTTACCTGCGTGTGTGTGTGTGTGTGTATTCATAAAATTGGTGTAATTACCTTATAGTTTTACTATGATTCAATCAATATTTATTGATACCTATGATTGGCTACCGGGTTCTGTGGTGGATGCTCAGAGTACAAAAAAATATATAACTTACAATAGCTTTCCTTAAGGAGTGCATAGATTATTGGGAATCAAACACTTATATATAAAATGATAAAGCCAGAAGAAAGCCAGTGTTGACTGAGTGATGGAGATAATACATGTTATAAAAAGTTATACAGACTTTATTCCTGTTATGGATATTTCATTAATTATTTTCTATATAGTCTTTGTAGGGAAAATAAATTAAGAGTTTAGATCTGTACCATCCAATTATGGAAGATACTAGCCACATGTGGCTATTTAAATTAAAATTGAATTAAATTAAAATAAATTAAATTAAATATTCAGTTCTTCAGTCTCACTAGCCACATGTCAAGTGCTTAAGAGTGACATGTGGTGAGTGATTACCGTATTGGACGGTGTAGCTACATAACATTTTCATCAACACAGAAAGTTCTGTTGGACAGTGCTCATTCAGATTTTCTAATTTATACGTGTGGAAAACCAATGAGGGAAAATCACCAAAGGCAGAAAATTTCCCATTTGGAATTATTAAAACTATAAATTATATAGAATATTTTAGGGTTTACCCTTACACAATGTGAAAAGGAGAGTTTTAAGCTTATCATTTCTTGTACGCCGGTAATATTTTTTGGTGACAGCCCAGAAACATTGTGAACTTTCTACGAAGCCTTCAGATAACAGTAATATAAGCAATTTCCTGACACTGAGTGCTCAATGAGGGCTTATTACATATCAAAAATGAACATATTCCATGTTTCTGTCTCCCTCATTTGTTAGTTAATTCTCTCAGAGAGGCACGAAAGTTCACATGTACTGTATGAATCCTGGAGAATGAAGCAGAAGACACCTGTTTAATCACAATTCTATCAGTTCCTCACTATATAAACTTCACCACACAACGATCAAGAACTTGGGATAGAATTGTGCTTTATTCACTTCTATGAATTTCCCCCAGAAACTTCCAAATGTCTTCCCACCTACTCTGGGTCTCCCAAACTTGGTAGCTTCTCCAACACAGATTCCCCAGGCTATCAGCATAGGAAAGGCCACCATTTTGTGAGGGCATGAGGACAGTCCCCTCAAGGCCTCAGCACTCAGACTTTAACCAGGAATAAGACACAGATTCACTCCATTTTCACAGCCGCAAATAGAAAAGAGCATTCCATAACATGTCAGTGCCCATCCCACCTTTTCATTTCTAATTCTCCCCTCATTCTCACCCCAGCTTCAGAGATATTTCTCCTGTCTGGGGGAGACAGGGGAAAAGAAACAATGGTTCACTTCCAATATCTTTCTATCTTGCACTTGGACCTTTAGCTTTTAAGTTTAGAAGATCAAGAACTTGCTGTCGCTGTTCTCAAGTACAATCCCGACAACTTCCCCAAATCTCCCAACCGCAGTGAGGTATGGGCAGAAGAAGAAAAGAGCATCGAGGTTGATTTCTCAAGTTTATTATCCCACCACAGACATCAGCCTATAGAGTGAAAGTTTTTTAAACAGATTAGTTTTCACTCTTACTTGAACCAGGATATCAGGTTGTCCCAATTCCTGAGCAATTTCCTATCCCATTATCATCCGTAGTCAGAAAGGATATAAAGAAGGAACTAACCTAGAGCCAGAAATGCCTATTTGATCAGATCAACATGACAAATATGGCCATGGTCTATAGTTCAACCTTGGATACTTCTTTCATGCCCTGATCTACATCATACTTCTTTTTAAAAAATTACTTCGTTGAGTCCTGAACTTCTAAATTTACTTTCAGAGACTGCTTGAGGAAAGACGCTAGAGAAATGGAGTTTATACTCCTGAAACCTGTAAGAAATATCGCTTCCACCCCGTGCTTTAAAAAATAATCTGACACACCAAGAGGCTGAATTTTTTTCTTAATCTCCATTATTCAAGAGATGTTACCAACCTCTGATAGATTTAGTTTTTAGAAAGGAATAATGCAGATTTCATATGTGATTAAATTAAAGCATGCTAAGAGACTCAGGGAAACTGCCTCAAATAGCAGTAAGAATTTAACAACTGCTCTAGAAACAAGTGTTCTTCAAAAGAAAAATTTTTAAACTAAGTCCTGAGTGTAAACTTTCTGAGTATGCAATTTTTTGTTCTGAAAAATGCTTTTAACACAACTAGCGTTTTTCCAGTAACGGAACACAGCTGTACAGTTGTAAGCCCTCACCTAGGCCATAAAAAGTGATTTTCATTCAAAAATAGGAGACAACAAATTCAGTAAGCAAATTTAAAATATGATAGTAGCAACCTTTTCATTTTACTGGTTTCCGGTAAGACGATTCACTCCAAGGATGAATTCCATCTCCAGGTATTATATATATCGTGCCGGAAACAACAGATTGAGGTGTATCAGTAGTTTCAGTGAGGAGATAGTCTGATTCTTCATCTTCCTCACTTGTAAATTACAGATGGGCAGAGTTCCTTTCAGCTGACAATGCTGGCAAAGGAGGAAAAGCTGCTGTCTCTCCAAATTTGATTTTGTGTGTCTGTGTCTGTGTGCGTGTGTGCTGCTAAGCAGGTAGACTAGAAGGACATTTTCATGTGCTTCTTTTTTGCTTAGACTCCGCCCATGCGGTATTGGGTTTACAACCTTTGAGGTCTCTGAGCCTGCAGTGACCACTGCGTGCAGGAGAAAGAACTCAGGTGCGCACAGGTCTCTTCCAGAGGCTCCTGGGAGTACATATCATTTCTACTTCTGTGTTACTGGAGTCCATTACACTTGGCATCCTTTGCAGTATGATCTTAATGCCTACCATGGACGATTTTCTCTTAAAGAATGTATAAAACATTATAGTAACAAGGCAGACATTTTAGGAGGTGATTTTTTTTTTTTTTAAGATTTTGTTTATTTGACAGAGAGAGAGAGCACAAGCCGGGGGAGCAGCAGAGGGAGAGGGAGAAGCAGGCTTCCCGCTGAGCAGGGAGCCTGATGCAGGACTTGATCCCAGGACCCTGGGAGCATGACCTGATCCGAAGGCAGATGCTTAACCAATTGAGCCACCCAGGCGGTACTTTGGGGTGACTTTATACTGATACAAGTCTCTCATATTTACCTAGAATATCTACCTAGTGTACATACCTGGAGTATTTGACTCTCTTCCTCTGTAGGACAAAATTATTTTGAGTACAAATATGAAATGAAATAAATAATAGTAATAATAGTCAGAAAATAAATCCAGAGAGTTAAAAATGTCTTTTATTGAATTTTGTATATATAATCATGCCAATAAAAATTAAAGAAGTGATTTGAATAAAGCTGAAACATCCATAGAAGTTAAAATTTTACTTCTAAATCATACCATTAATGTTTTATTTTCTTCATTTTTTCATTTGGTTGTGAACAATTAACAATTAAGAAGAAGAAGAAAGGGGCGCCTGGGTGGCTCAGTCGGTTAAGCGGCTGCCTTCGGCTCAGGTCGTGATCCCAGGGTCCTGGGATCGAGTCCCACATTGGGCTCCTTGCTTGGCAGACACCCTGCTTCTCCCTCTCCCTCTGCCTGCCATTCCCCCTGCTTGTTCTCTCTCTCTCTGACAAAAATATAAATAAATAAAATCTTAAAAAATAAATAAATAAATAAAAATTAAAAAAGAAGACGAAAATTCTATTTTAAAGCTATTAGTCAAATTCAGAAAACTATATCATGTAGGATGAAATGTGTACTAACCAAACAAAAACAATATACCCCGCAGGCAGCACTGTTTGCTGTTTCTCATTTAAACGCAAATAAATACAAAGTGGTGACAAAGAATAAAGAATTGAAACAATTCAAATTCTGCTTCTCCCTCTTCATAACCTCTGTACCTCATTGTTTATTTCAAATCTACTACTTCAATGCAAGGAGTGTGTAGTACTCTAGGGGTTGGAGACACAAACTTTGTCAGGAGCGAGCTCAAACAAATCCAAACTACTGTGAACTTCATCTACAAAAAGCATGTGTGCTAAACCCACCTATGTTGGGGGCCAATGAGATCCCTGGAAATTCTCCAAATTAATTTCCACGTACAATATAATGTTTATTAAAGGACAAGTAATAAATACTTGTGAATTTAGAGCTAATATATGTATATATTATTAAAACTTAGTAGTAAGCATAAAAATTGTTTGGAACTTAGGGCGCCTGGGTGGCTCAGTTGGTTAAGCGACTGCCTTCGGCTCAGGTCATGATCCTGGAGTCCTGGGATCGAGTCCCGCATCGGGCTCCCTGCTCGGCAGGGAGTCTGCTTCTCCCTCTGACCCTCCTCCCTCTCATGCTCTCTGTCTCTCATTTTCTGTCTCAAATAAATAAATAAAATCTTTAAAAAAAAAAATTGTTTGGAACTTAAACCAACAACAGATTTTTTTCCAAGGAGCATTTCATCACTGACATTGTTTAGAATTGCTAGCACATGGCGATGATAAAAAGCAGGCTGACCTATAGTCAGTTCTATTACTGTTTTTAAATTCTCTATACACAATGCACTTCCATATTGCTGCACAGAGAGCTGACTGCTCCTAGCAGCCCACACTCAGAACGCCACCGGCCGCGACTAATGGATTTAAAGCAGCATGTAACTGCAGAAACTGAATTTGCACACAAGTTCAAAAATACTGGAATAAATTCCCAAAGGGATAAATTCCCATTGGATTTTTACAGTTTCATTTAATGATATAACATGTAGGGGATCATGGCAGGCACTTCAAGAGGTTTGGAATTAACTGAAAATTTAGCTAGTTTTCCATAATAACTTACAGCATCCTTTCATCCCAGAATTTCTCTGAACGCTTTTGAAACCTATTTATATTTTCATCACGGCCCCCATTAGAGGGTTAGAAGTACTGTACCTTTATATCTGCTATTTATTTACTACTTCTACTTATTGTTCTCGTTAGACTTCATTCTTTCAAGCTTTAACGGCAATCTTGTGGGTTCTGGATTCCCACATTCGGTTATATAATCTTGGTCACATTTCAGGAGTATATTCAGAGAATATACCATGTGCCTGGTATATTCAGGAGTATATTCAGTATATTAGCTCCCAGATCTAAAATTATTTTTAGATAATTTTTTCACCTCTACTTCACATTGCTAATTAGACATGAAACTGAACTGAGAAAGGAGAAAAGCCAGCCCCCAGCCATAACTCAGGTTTATTTGCAAAAACACGCCAACACGTTCAATAGTTTAGAGACCGTGACGATGTACCAGGACCCCAGAATCACGAGGCTGCCTCCAATTAGCATTTTAAACCTGGAATGATTGAACAGCAGTTGTCCCCTCCACCGAAAACACAAACACACCTGTGCTTCCTATTTATGTTCACCTGCTAACTAATTAATACCCTCATTTGTCGCATACTGACTTTCCCGACAAACAACTTTACTATGTCTAATATTTTAACCTATTACGTTCCCACTGTAATACCAAAGTGTTTGTCCCAATCTGTCTATAGCTGGATATAAACAATGGGAGGCTGGAGCCGGCTTGTACAAGCTCCCAAGAGCTGATGCTTAAGGAACATCTCTCCCCAATTTACATTCAGTGATGTCACTCTGGTGGTTTGAAATCGGCCATGGTGGAAGTATTTAAGCCACAGAAAATGACAAATGCCACAAATCAGGACCCCCCTTCACCAAGAGAGCTAGTTTTTAAACACTTACCAGCATACCCCTGGAGATATAGATATATATTTTTGTTTGTTTGTTTGTTTTGTTTTGTTTTGTTTTATTACATCTGTTAATGTCACAGAGGGAACCTCATCCCTACTCCTTCCTAGCCTGGCTTGCGTGTGCCTGGTGGAAGCCACAAGAACGCATGTGCATGAATGATTAAAAAGGGACAAGAGTTCACTGAGAGATGAGCGATGGTGACCTAGACTCTATTCCCTCTCCATAAAGTAGCAGAAGGAGAAAGGATACCAAAGTTTTCCAGAATACATGCTACTGCTTTAGTTAGCTAGTATAAGAAAGCAAATGTCCTCTGAGCTATGAGTGTGGATAAGTGAGGATCCTATTGGCATATTCAAAGGTTTAACTGAGAGAACAGTTTAATGAAGACTATTTGCAAAGTGGCAGGTAGCATTAAAAGAAATGATGAGGAATGATGAAGCAGCAGAAGGATGGGAGCAATTACTACTCCTAAGCCTGAAGGAAAAAGGGAGGAGGTAAGTCTTCCTGGAACCAACACAGGCAGAGAACTGTGACAAGGCCCGCAGGGACCTGGGGAGATAAATACCAGACCTCTCTCTATGCCTCCCTCCCTCCCTCCCTATTCATGGTTCCCATTGGCCACACCAACCAGAAAGCAGAGGGCAAGAGTTCAGGTGACAGGGTCCACTGAGGTCATGTCCCAGGGTGTAGAGCAGGGCACCCAAAAGCAGAGGATAAAGCTGGGGAATGGATACGAAGGTAAATAACCCTCCCGGGCTCCTAGGCTCTCCTTTCGCTTCATTCTGCCTTCCCTCCTCTACCTCCCTGTCGTCCCCAAACAAGTAGGGAAGACAATCGCTTAGCTATGCTCTCACATGCTTTTAAAAAAATAAAAAGATGTTTTTTTTTATTCTGATGAAAAGAAGTACCCTGAGAGAGAAAGAAGGGGTTTGAAAGAGCTTAGCCTACCATGGCTGTATTTCCAAACAGAACTCCAATCGCAAAGCATTTTTCACATTTTACTTAGAAAAAGCCAGCCCCCAGCCATAACTCAGGTTTATTTGCAAAAACACGCCAACACGTTCAATAGTTTAGAGACCGTGACGATGTACCAGGAGCCCGGGAGGGTTATTTATCTTCGTATCCATTCCCCAGTATGACTTAGAAAAGCCATATAGATTTAAAAGTGAAGAGTAGAAGGACAGTGTCCATGGTGTCAACTCTGGAACCATCCTCAACAGGTGAAAGGTAGCTAAGACAGACCCTTCTTTGACACAGAGGAGCAGTGCTGTTCCAACAATTTTGCAGAGCTTGACAAATGGACGATTAGGCCAGAATCTGAATCTCTCTGCCTGAATGTGTGAAGGACGTTTTCTTTACTCCCGCTCTCCACAGACTTATGGATGAGCCATTGCAGCTTCCACGTCCCTCCTCCAGGTGCAGAGATAAAGAACATGCATTTTACGATCATAAAAACCGTTACCATGTGCTAGCCCTAACACTCAGTAAATGCTTGGTAAAATTGTAACAGCAACCAACTCGGGCGTAAGAATCTCCAGACTACGCAGGCGCTCCCACTCATGCCCTTGGGTCGTGTCTTCATTGGCTGAGGCCACTCACAGAGTCCTACAGGCTGGGGGCTTCAACAACAGAAATGTATTTCCTCACTGTTCTGGAAGCTGAAAGCCCAAGATCAAGGCAGGGTTGGTTTCTTCTGAAGCCTCTCCCCTTGGTTTGTGGGGGGCCGCCTTGTCCCCGTGTCTGCCCATGGCCTTCCCTCTGTACGAGGCTGTGTCCTGATCTCTTCCTATGAGGACACTAGTCAGATTAGATTAGAACCCACCCTCACGGCCTCTTTTTAACTTAATCACCTGTTTAAAGATCCTGTCTCCAAATACAGTCACAGTCTGAGGTACTGGGGATTAGGACTTCAACATATGAATTTGGAGGGGGACGTAATCAGCCCCTAAGCTGATTGATTGATTGATTTCCTTTCTCCCACCCCACGTGTGCCGCAGCCTCCTCCAGAGAGGAAATTTTTGCCCTGGTCACCCACTCAAAATGAATCATTCTTTGGTTCCTGTCTTTCAGTCCACGCTTTCTACTTTCAAGCATCATAGGCAAATTATCCAACAAGTTAGAAACTGCAATTTGATTTTTTCAATTTGTAAGTATTATCAATCTCCCCGGTAACAGAAACCTTCTGAAGACAATGCTGTTAGTGAAATTTAAAAAAAAAAAAGGGACTAGCATGGCAAGAATCTTTAAAGCTGGAAATGGGAATGTATGAGGGACAGCAAAGATTTGCACTTGGCTTCCAATAAAGACAAGCATGGATGGTCCCAGTGCAGGACCTGGTACCCAGTGAACTCTGAAGCCTCATCACTTCTCTCCTGCATGAGGGGAGATGTCCGTAGACCCGCCCACCATCCAGGATAGTCAGGCTCTAGCGACTGAGAAGGGTGAGAGAAGCACCCGCACCGCACACCAGCCTGTTTGGGAGCCCTGGTCTGCTGCTGGGTGATGTCCATGGCCAAGCAGGGCTCCCATGGGTCTCAGTCACGTTTCCGGTTCCTCCGTGTTTGGGCTCTGCATATGCCCAGCTGTCCTGGGGTCCTTATGGTTTTCCTTAGCCATAAGAGCTTCAAATGCAAGAACTGCATATTTAACCTCCTGAAGGGTGAAGAGAAAAATCAAACATGGTCTTTTAATAATTTAAATGTTATGATTATGATAAAGACTGTGATGTGTAGTGTAATCCTGGTTGGTAACAGTGAGGTCTCCCGAGACTTGCCTTTCTTTAGGCTCAAAGTCATTCATTCATCCCTAAACTGAAAATATACCATCCCTACTTGCCAACATACTCACATTTTCTTGTACACACACACACACACACACACACACACACACGCACCTTGTGTTAACCCTGATTTCCCCTATGACTACACTCCCTAGTGCCCTTTATTCTAACTGCCTGGTTTCCAAAATAAAACTGGGAGTCACCCTAAATCCGTCCCTCCCCCACTCCATCAGCATTGGGCAGTTACCATTGCTGTGGTCTAAGTCCTTTCCAACCCTGAAGCCCATCCACTTCTCTCCCCACTGCCAGCACCCGGCACTGTGCGATTTAATCACCCAAATCGCTGCCTGTCTCTTCCCTCAAGGTACAGACCTAACTTCACATAATCTCTGTGCCTTAGGCCCTGACAACATAGTGCCTGGCACCTAACAGGTCTTCAATCATGTTTGCTAAATGGATGATTTTCTGATACAACCTCTTCATGCATTTGCAAGAACATATGGCCACCCAGGTGGTAGGACAAATGGAGGACAGGAGTGATTTAAACCCACCTCCCTCCCAACATGATCTAATGCCAGAAATCTCCACTTGCAGAATAGACATAACTCCTGAGCTAAAGCATTATGTTCCCAGGAGGCCTGTGTTTAAAAATCAAATATGTGCCCTAAGACAAGAATTATCACATTATATCAATTTATTTGGTCAATCAGCGAGGTTCTGAATGGGACAGAAGACAAATGAGTTTTGACAGCTGGTTAGGTCAAGTGAGATCCATGGCATAAGACGTTACCCCATGCAGGGACTGGGTCTGAAGGAAAATCACCAAAATAAAATGCAGCGTTTAGGCTTTGCCTCTAGAATTAGATACATCATAAGAGAGAAAAGCCAATCGTTCATGTTTGAGTGAGAAACAGAGGAGCTGTACTTCCGGTCTCGGGCATCGCTTCCACCAACAGCAATAATTCTCATTCTAGACATGAATCTAATAAAATCACGGGTCTGGATTTCCTGGAATTTTTCTGACTCTGAATATGGACTTGTTCCCCAAACTTTCCATGTTCCCCGTGCCCTCCTGAAAGGGTCGTTTCGGTGATGTCAGCGGAGGGGACGCACGGAGATGGTGCCCCCTCACTGCCCCGGACGGGACAGCCCAGCTGGGTCAAGATTTAGCCTCAGCCAGAGAAGAGAGCGCGGAATTCACCTTTTAATTTATGGCCTGAGTCAAAATAGGATGAAACGAGAGTTAATACAATAATCCAGTTGGCCACATCTTATTTCTAAAAGTGCCCTAAACCACTGTAAATCATCTCAGGATCTACCAGATGTCACTGGTGATTAGCGTTCCTGCAAGTTCACTGGGCTTCCTCCCCCTTCCCTCCCCCTCCCTCTCCTTCCCCCCATTCTTTCCCCACTGCTCCCCCTCCCTCTGCTCCCCCAACCCCTTCTCTCTCCCTCCCTCTCCTCCCTCCTCCCCCTCCCTCTGCTCTCCCAACTCCATCCCCCTTCCTCTGGCCCCCCCATCCCTCCTCCCTCTCTCCCACTCCTCCCCCTCGCTCGCTCCCTCTCTCTCCCTCCCTCCCTCTCCTCCCATTCTTGTTTTCTTTCCCTTCCTTCCCTCTGTTCCTCCTTCCCTCCCTTCCTTCTTACCTTCTTTTCGTTCTTCATTTCCTTCCATCCTTCATTTATTCAACAAATGCTTGTTGAGGGCTTACCTCAGGTCAGATGCTACAAAGAAGAACGAGAGAAATAATTGTACAAAATCTGTTACACACACACACACTCACTCACGCGGGCTCACACACTCTCCTATTTGCGGACTGCCCCTGGCCGCTTCTCCGACTGAAATCAATGCGGACTGTTGTCCCACTGCCCTAGGGGCCCCCGCATACCTGCCGGCAGGTGGCATTCTAACCTCCACCGCGGGAAGGGCCTGCCAAGACGACTGGGAGGACCTCTGAGTTTGACTCCTGACCTTGCCTTTGATTTGACGAATGACCTTGACCAGGGATCTGGGCTAGAAGATCCGCACTGAAGAAAGGAAGGGTGGACTTAGGTGCCTACGCAAGTTCCTCAACTGACTACAAGATCTGAAAGATCCTCTCGGTGTGTGAAGGGCTCAGGGATCACCAGGAACAGGGTCTTCCAAGGTCAGAAATGGGAAAATGAAAGCCATAAAAAAAAAAAAAAAAAAAAGCCATAAAAAAATAAGTAGGTAAAGACCTGGCTCTTTGAAACCCTTGCCTATCAAGGAATATATAACAAATGTGATCAAGTCTTATTTCCGGTAGCATAAAATATTCAAACTTCTTTTCTGGGTCAGGCCTTTGCAGGAGCAAAGTGAATGAGCCGGAAGCTAGAGGGCGGATCATGAAAAATTTCCGCAGAGAAGCAGCGCCACCTGCTGCCGTTAAGTGGTGCTGCACTTGGTAAATATAAATCACCAACCTCCAGTGTGGGGCTTCCCTGAATATGGAATTAGGGGCATCAATTTTAATCAGAAGCTGAGCTTTTAAACTTTGACAAGACCACCAGACTGTGGAAAGATTTCTCCACAGGTTAATTTTAGCCATGGTTTAGATTTACTTTTGCATCAAACTCTTCAGCCATGCTACATATCTTTCTTTATAAATCAGCCTTGATGATATGTACTCATATAAGCCACTTAGTCAAAATCTGTTATTCCGAGTACATGGCTAGGCTCAAAGATCTAAAGTGTCCTTTAGTTCAGACTCCATTAATCAATCAACCAACCAGTCAGATCTCCAGATCTCCCTCCAGCTCTAAAATTCAGCCTCCTGGAGAAAATCGTGTATCTGTTGAGTTCTATCAAACATGGGACATTTCATATACTGAGAGATAGAGAGACGTGTAAGACACATTCCTGACCTGTCATTGTGGAGAATTGGCATGAAAATATACACAAGTAAATAGCAATTATAACAAGTAAATAATCATGATGGTCAACAAAGAAAATATGTCCCAGGGTAGAATGGACCATAGTTGCTTTGTGAGCCAGGGCTTTGGGCAGGCAGCCAGAGAGGCTTTTATAGAGGAAAACTGTCTTGAGCTGCAGCTGCAGAATTACTAGGATTTGGATAAATTCAGGGATGATGGAAAAAATGCGCAAGCACAAACCATGGAGGCAGAAAACATGTTAAAAGTTTCTGGCTAAAAAGAAAAGGAAAAACCGTGAAATGCCAGATACTTGAGAAATACCAGGAAGATTAACTTAACCTGAGTAAGACTTTTCAGAATAGAATGAGATAAGGCAGGAAAGGGAAATTGAGACATGATTAGATATTTCATAAATGCGAGGATAGGGAGTTTGAGCTTGTTCCTGTAAGCAACCGAAAAGCACTGTAGATTTCTGGGAAAGAAAATAAAACGATCCAAAGTGTGTTTTAAGAAGACTCACCTAGCAATCAGATACAGGATGGAATGATTCTAAGATGTGAAAAGATGCCCTGAATGTGTAAAAAACACAGAGCTGAAGAAGGAGGGTTTTCAAGGTCACAGATGTGTACCTAAAAGCAGAAAAGGAATCTAGCTCTGTGATAGTTTTCTGTATCAAGGAATACATAATAACTTAAAATTATTCTGAATATCAAACCCAGAGGATGCCCACTATACGGTAAAGAGAAGAAAAGAAGTCACACGCACACCAAAAAAAAAAAAAAAAAGCCAAAAAGGAGCTA
Organism: Neomonachus schauinslandi; assembly: GCF_002201575.2. Taxonomy (NCBI): domain Eukaryota; kingdom Metazoa; phylum Chordata; class Mammalia; order Carnivora; family Phocidae; genus Neomonachus; species Neomonachus schauinslandi. The sequence continues at coordinate 29,583,210 of NC_058410.1, read as the reverse complement.
CTGTAGAGGGAAAAGGATCCCGACCCAAAGCCTAAGACAAGCAATAGCAATGTTAAGTCTCCGGAAATATCTAGAAGGATAAGAATTGGAAAAGAATTGGTTAAACATGGTTACACATTGTAAATAAAGCATAAATAATGAATGAATGAACTGATCTGTTACTTGTTTAATATCTTTTCATTATTTGGGTTTGGGCAGGAAAGAAGCTTGGAAACTATCTCCCTCTTGAAGCAGTCACAATTTGTGCTACATCCTCCCAAAAAGCTTTCCAATTTCAGGGTTGTGTCCAGTGGCCGGAGCTCACTCCCATGCTAGGTGGACCATCCAGAGATTTCTGTGAACACTCAGACGCAGGTATCGGATCTCACTCCCATGCCTCCCAATGCCTGTTCTTTTCCCTAAGGCTAGATAACCACAATCATTCCAGATAGTCTATTTTGCCAATGTCTTTCTAGAACACTGAGCACACTGCTCTAGAAATGCCCTAAAAATCAGAGCACCAAACAGGAGAGTAACATCTCCCTGCTTCAGTCCACAGAGCAGAGCCTGTGGTACACTGAGCTGGGGTCTGCGATGGACTCACGGCTGGGATTCTTTTTATTAGCTCCCCCAAATGAGCAAGGTCACCTTAGTCCTGTACTTGGGCCCTTGACTGTACTAAACCTACAGCATATGCTCTTATGCTATTCCCTATAGTTTTTTTTCCTTTTAGACAGCATTTCAGCTCAGACCTAGCACTGGATTTGGTACCTGGTAAATATTTAATAAATATTTAATGTTCCAATTTAGAATTTTAAGTTTGGCTGCTTTGCTATTCCACCAATCACTAACTTTTTTCATTTCTTCCCCTTACATTCTATCTCCCTATAAAAATCTGAGTTTGTTTAGGGCAATGATTATGTCTTAGCATGCCCATTTCACCAAAACCTGGCACAGCAATTGACATGAGCTAATGAATTCATTTTTAAAATAGTAGTGCAAATTCGTGATGGATTAGACAACATATTATAAAATGAATGTTCTATTTCCATTAGAAATATTATCTCAGAGATGTATTTTTATGGTGCTACTAAAATGACAGCAGGTAGATTTTCTTCTTGTTTCTATTACTTATTAAAACCATACCTGTACTTAAGAGTCAATTAACTTGTATCTCCATACAATGGAATATGATTCAACAGTTTAAAAAAAGGACAAACTACAGATATGTGCTGTGCCATGGACGAGCTCCAGAAATACTATGCTTAGTGAAAAAAAGCCAGACAAAAGAGACCACATGTTATGTGATTCTATTTATACGAAATATCCAGAAAAGGCAAAGCTATGAAGACAAAAAATAGATTCATGGTGGTTTGGGGGCGGGGGTGGGGCAGAGTAGGGGGACAGTGGAGATTAGCAATAAATGTATATATTGGGGTGACAAAAACATTTTAAAACAGACCCATGGTGCAGATTGCACAACTTGGTAAATTTACTAAAAAATAACTTGAAGGGGGTTGAATATACCATATGCAAAATATTCCATGACAATATTTTTTAGGTCAGTTTAGGTCTCTAAAAGTTTTTCAACATTCTTAAGGCTGCATGAAGTTCCAAGCAGACATGAACATCTTTTATGGGCAAGGTGGTTTTTGAATGCAGAGAGCACAGAGGCATTTGAGGAGCACAGTACCCCCTAAATAAATCATTAATGGACCCTCTATTATAACTAGATTGAAATTTCCAACCAGCATCTGCAACACTGTAAAGATTTTGTCTCCACAAGACGCTAGTAAAATGTGCTCTGGGTTGGGGGCGCCTGGGTTGTTCAGTCGTTAAGCGTCTGCCTTCAGCTCAAGTAATGATACCGGGGTCCTGGGATCCAGTCCCGCGTCGAGCCCCGCATCTGGGTCCCTGCTCAGCGGGGAGCCTGCTTCTCCCTCTCCCACTCCCCTGGCTTGTGTTCCCTCTCTTGCTGTGTCTCTATCAAATAAATAAATAAAATCTTAAAAAAAAAATGCTAGTTAATACAGTGGGTCCCCAGGACATGAGAGATATAGCGTTCTAATTTTGATTAAAGGTAAGTACAACATTTACAAAAACAAGAACACCATTATAAAACTAGATCTCTTATTCTGTCCAAAGTGACTACTTCTTAGCATAATTCTTACTTGTACTTGTTGTATGCTTGAAAGACTTTCTCTCTTCCCACTCTGAGTCCCGTTATAAGGACTCCCTTCTTTTATGCTTTGTGTGTGTCCTGTCCCTCGGGAGAGACAGACATGTTTCAGGAAGGGAAAACTGGGGAGGAAAAGCCCAAATCATCATGCCACCGACGTAAATAAACTTAGGGTGTTCACACTGCTTGGTTGCCTTTTTGGTTTTTCACATTACACCACAAACATCTTTCCTTGAATCAGAACTCGTGTTTTGTTTTGACAGTAGCTCTCCCACCTAGAATTCACACCATTTTGCTATTCTGGATGGAGAGGGGTGTGAGGTGCTGGGATCCCCCCACCTCAGGCTGCCCGAGATCAAGGCATAAGACCCCTGAGCTCTGCGGAACACAGTTGGAAGGGTGATGATCACAACATCCGCATTCGTGGCTGAGTAGCATTTTATTTAAGGATGAATGGTGACTTTTCAAACGTATTTCCTCTGTAGGGCATAGAGTTTATGCCCAGTTTTCATTATTTTAAATAAGATTGTAGTAAGCAGCATGTAGCTAAATCATTATGCGTATTTAGGATATTTTCTGAAAAAATTCCTAAAAGTGTTACTGCTGGCTCAAATATATGCATCTATGTATACAGATTGAAAAATTACACTCTAGGGGTGCCTGGGTGGCTCAGTTGGTTAAGCGACTGCCTTCGGCTCAGGTCATGATCCTGGAGTCCCGGGATCAAGTCCCGCATCGGGCTCCCTGCTCAGCAGGGAGTCTGCTTCTCCCTCTGACCCTCCCCCTCTCATGCTCTCTCTCTCTCTCATTCTCGCTCTCAAATAAATAAATAAAATCTTTAAAAAAAAAAAAGAAAAAAGAAAAATTACACTCTAAAAACTCTGTACTGGTGAACTCTTAGCAGCAGACTATGCGAGTGTTTGCTTCCTTAGCCATTGGAGAGTCTTTTTAAAAATTCCTCTCAAAAACTAAACTGAACTAAACTAAACTAAACTAAACTAAACTAAAATAAAATAAAATAAAATAAAAATCCCTGTCAATTTGAAAGGTGGAGAATTATATTCAGTGTTCAAATTTACAACTATTCAAATACTCATGAGGCTGGATAATTTTTCTATATTCAGTAGCCATGTGTGTTGCTATGTTGTTCTATCTTTAACTCTTGTTTTTTTTTTTTTAATTTTTTTTTTCTCAAAATCTTTGAGAAGAAAGCTTGAGCTCACTTTCTGCTCTCCTGGAGCTCAGTCTCAAAGTAGAGTTTGTTTGTTTGTTTGTTTTTTAAACATTTTATTTATTTATTTGAGAGAGAGCAAAAGTGAGAGAGATCACGGAGGGAGAGGGAGAAGCAGACTCCTCACTGAGCAGGGAGCCCAATGTGGGGCTCGATCCCAGGACCCTGGGATCGTGACCTGAGCCAAAGGCAGGTATTTAACCGACTGAGCCACCCAGGTGCCCCTTAGAGTAGAGTTTGGAGCCCAACTACTGGCCATCAAAGCAGACCGCAGGGTTGTAATTCAGGTCAGAGGCAGTTCTGGATCATTCTCCATCACTTTCAAGCAGTTGACGGACTCCTGAAGCACAGTCAAATTTCTTGGATACAGATAGCCCTTGGATACATAATTTCATAGAAAACTTCAAAGAGTTCTCTATGCCATTTCTGAAGCTCAGAGGTCTTGGAGGCTGTAATCAGGTAAGTACCTCCCTATTAAACCAAGTGTCACTCTTGCAATAGAACTTTGCAAGATACATTTAAATCACAACGAAGTCTTGTGTAAAGTTAAAGAGGAGTTGAGAATGTGGCAGCCAGGCTCACCTCTGAGCAGTCCTCAGGATTCCCTTATTACTGACTACTCAATTTCCTTCCCTCCCTCCTTCCTTTTTTCCTTCTTTCCTTCCTTTTTTCCTTCTTTCCTTCCTTCCTTCCTTCCTTCTTTGCCTCCTCCCCACCCTCCTTCCCCCCTTTCTTTCTGCCTTTAGCCTCCTTGGGAATACCTGTACAAGGTATTGTGGGATTTCAAAATAAGAAAGTAAGACAATAAGCTCTGTTCCAAAGGTGTGCATAGGACATGCATTCAGAAAATAATTGAAAAATTAGCTCTTTCCGGGTGCCTGGGTGGCTCAGTTGGTTAAGCGACTGCCTTCGGCTCAGGTCATGATCCTGGAGTCCCGGGATGGAGTCCCACATCGGGCTCCCTGCTCAGCAGGGGGTCTGCTTCTCCCTCTGACCCTCTTCCCTCTCGTGCTCTCTCTCATTCTCTCTCTCTCAAATAAATAAATAAAATCTTTAAAAAAATAAAATAAAATAAAAAAATAAAAAATAAAAATTAGCTCTTTCCTTTTGAAAGAAAAATCTTTCAATGTTTTGATACTTGTACTTTCTACAACCTAGTAAAAAGATACTCAAAAGTGAAATATTAATGTTTAAATTTTTGTATACACAAAGTTAACAAATGTTTGTTTTAAAAACTTAAGCAATATAAAACAAAGAGTAAAAGTGGCCCCGTGCATGCACAATAACATGGAAAAAAGACACATATGCCCCATTCCCCAGAGTAAGCATGAGTGTGCCCCTGCAAACATGTTTCCATGTACTCACACATCTGTAACATCTATGTAGCAAAATGCTGCATGAGCCTTCTCCTTTAGTCTTGACATCTCAGCTAAATCTCCAAAGCTAAGGCCAGTCGTCTCAACAAAGCCACACATTGTAAATAGTGTTGAGGAGCTGCCCCAACTCCCTTCAACTTTGTAGAGTTGGCCAAACTGGTCCTTCTACCCTTACCCCAACACTCCATCTATCCTCCAGGAGCAGAAGGTCAGGCTCATGGCAGGAGAAAGGGAGTCGTCATCTGGGTAGTCAAGCGTAAGCCTGGGGAAAGGTCTTTTGGCAGGAACAGGGATATTGGCCTCCAGTCCCCACCCCAATCCATATAAGGGGGGTTCCGTGAGCACCAGTCCTAGGGAAGGAGCGTGTCAACTTGAATGCTTACTCAACCATGGGACTGCATGAAAAAGCTTGCTCGGAGTCCTTTAGCCTATGAGCACACAAAGCCGGGAACCTGCTTTTCACCTCTTACCTACTGCTGAGAGGCCACTAAGCCTGCCGGTGATGGCAGAGCGAGGAGAGAGGACAGAGCGGAGCAAGGGACCCACCACCGTCAGCACAGCAGTGAGATGTGATCTGAGTCCTGGGGATTAGGAAAATACCGGTGCAAATATTGAAACACCATCATTTAATGGGTTGGCAAAAATTTTTTTTTTAATTCAGAAAATTTTGTATTGACAACAGTCGGTGGGAAAGGGCATTCTCAGCCATTATATCTAGGACTGCAAATTTAAATATCTTCTTTAGAGAAAAATTAGTAGAATCTATCAAAATCTTAAAGACATGATGCCTTTTCACCTGGTAACTCCACTTCCAGCAGTCTATCTTACAAAAACAACCACAATATTCTTCCAAGGCTGTTGGGAGACTGAAGATATCCAGACAAGGACTTGCACTAAGGGAATGGCAGTGGGGATGAAGAGGAGGAGGTGGGCATGAGAGATAGCTAATAGGTAGAATTAACAGGATTTAGAGGCTGTCGTGGATTGGATTTTGTCCCTCAGAGAGATACATTGAAGTCCCAAGTACCCATGAATGTGACCTTATTGGGAAATAAAGTCTTCGTAGATGTAGTCAAGTTTAGGTAAGGTCACATTAGTTATGGTGAGTCCTAAATCCAGTATGACTGGTGTCTCATAGAAGAGGAGAAGAGACAGAGGCAGAGGAGAATGTCACGTGATGACGGAGACAGAGGTTAGAGTGTTGCGTCTACCAACCAAGAGATGCCGAGATTATCAGAAACTAAGAGGAAGGCATGGAACAGATTCTTCCCTAAACCTTCAGACAGAACACGGGCCTGGAGACATCTTGATTCTGGACCCCTTCAGATTCTGTAAGAGAATAAATTGCTGTTGGTTTAAGCAACAACGTTTATGGTCATTTAAGGCAGCCGGAGAAGCTAATAGAGGCCAGTTGGTGTAAGTGGTCCAGAGGACGGAGGAATCAAATGTGACTTAGATGTGTCAGGTTTTGGCCAGTGGGTAGATGCTGGTGCTGTGAACTGAGGTAATGGGTGTAGAACACATACAAGCAGGAGCAGCTGGGTCGGGGCATGGCGTGAGTAACGTGGTCGGTGTTTTCCACGGTAAATCATCGCCCCAGGGCCCACCTACCTGGATATATCTGGTCAGCATTTAGAATGAAAAGGCGAGGAGATCAAAAATAGCCTGAAGGTATAGGTGAGTGAGTCTGGAGAAATGTCAAATTTGTTTGAAAAACATTTGTATTCAGACTGGAACCAACACGGGGAGTTCTGGGAACCAGGTCCATTTCTTACCCAGCCTCAAGCTGACTCTCTAAGGCTGATGTGGGTCTGCTCTGGCTCTCTGGGTGCCCGTGGAAGCCAGACAGCCGGCACCCCAGAGTGTGTGGAATGTCCTGCGGGAAGAGCAAGTGAGTGGCAAGATGGGGGTGAGCCTGCCCTTAATGAGTGGGACAGCCCCCGCCAGGGTGCTCACACCTCAGAGCCTCCATTTCTCACTGTGAAGCTGCAATGGGAGATCCGTAAAGGAATGCGAGAACTGAAGTAAGCTCAGTCAGTTCAAGCAGTTTATTTTACAGAGAAGGAAAATCAGACACAGAGAAGTTAAGTGATTTATTCAAGGTCACAAACAATTGGGTTTCAGAGCTAGAACTGGAAAGTGCTCTTTTCATTGCACATTTCTAAGGTCTCTTTCAGCCTTTAGATCCTATGCTTATAAAAGCAATTTATAAATAGAATGGGGTGATAGAAGTTTCTAAATAGCACCACACAGCAAACATGGCTATTTAAAGAGAGAACGAATTAGAATTCATCAATCTCACAATTCCAAGGTCCCATGTGAATTTTGTGCATTGGAGCAAAACCCGTGTGGCAGATCATTTGAACGCAGGAGGTCAGTCAGGTAGATAGCTTCTTCGGTTCTTCAAGAACATTCAAGAACACTGTCAAAATCCTTTCATTACAAACATTTGCATGTTGGATTTTCACCGATGTTCCCTATCACATAGCAAGTGGGTTGGCTGAAAATTTTCCCTAACATGCCCCCACCCCAGCTCAAAAAGGAAAATGTAGCAATAGCAGCCTTGCCCTAAAGTAAATACCTAGAAATTGTGGAAAATAGCAATGGGCTGCTTTGCCAGGTGATGTATTCACGGAAAATGAGCATCCCTCCGGTCAAACTACAGCAGGCTCCAGGGTCTGAGCTGGACTTTGAACGTGCCTGACAAATGAAGGGGAGGGACTAGACAGGACGTGCCTGAGGGTAATGCACCTGCAACTGCCACCTCCAGATGTGATCATAGACCAAGGTCAGCTGCTGCGGGAAGCTGCCAGCTGTAGGGCAGAAAGCTTATTCCTGGACAGAGGAAGGCAGTATTCTCCCTCTCCCCTCTCCCACTTCTCTTCCTCTTTTCCTCTTTTCTTTCCCTCAGGCCGTCCAGTTTCCCCCTCCTCTGCCTTTTGTCTTCATTCTTCTTCTCTTTCTGCTCCTCTTTCTATCTCTTTCATAGTTTGCCCTTTATCATACCTCTTTCCCTGAATCCTCAACCCCAGCTCTGGTCTACTACTGGATACATGGAAATGAAGTCACTTTAAATCAATACAAGTCAATCATTTCAATGCCTTAAGAAGACCAGTCCCATAGTAATGAGTGGGGTCTGTCCTTTCCTCCTAAAAGGCTATAGTGAGTCTAGATGGTCATGAGCTGGCTACCAGAAGATCACCAGCGCAAGGAGACACCAGGTTCCATAAAGGCAGCACCATCTTGGTTCCCTGGTTCTGCAGATGTCCAAGTATCAAAATCATCAGAATTTAGTAACAGAAATTCCCAACTCTATTCCCAGTTGAGATGGTAAACTGAGCGTTGTAAGGAAGCACCCCCCTTCTACTTCCAACACATAGAATGGGTAGAAATACCAGATTAAAAAATATATATCGATATCGATATAGATACATCACAGCCAAATTCAAAAGAAGGAAAATCTTTGGAACAAGACCTTTGAGGACATAGCTGTGAGAAGGTATTGAAGCCAGGTTGTACTCAGGTGTGTTGGGAGGAGATATGTTCCAGAGGACTGAAGTTCTAGAGGTGAATCCCCAAGCCCTACTCAGCAGGTGGTTAGAACTAGGCTCCTTACAGACAGCCAAGGGTGAAAAAGCCAAGTGCCTGTTGGGTGCCCAGAACACTCTACCCAAAAGTTTTAAGGTACCTACCAGCATTTCTTCCAATAACCTTTAAAGTTGATCAAGTTATAACTCTAATGGACTCTCTCTGAAGGTTTTCATCTAGAGAAATGACAGAACCAGAGGAATCTTGCAACCAAACCTGCTTTAATCCTATTTTTTTGCATCTCAGTTTAGAAAATAAGCAGTTGACATAGAAATAGATGATTGGCTTCTAATGTCAAATCTTTGGAATTTGGCCTGAAATCAGTCATCCTTTTATTTGCCCAAACCCTGTACTAGACATAGGTCATACGTATCCAACAGGCACCCCTTGTTGGTTTTTATGGACATAAATAAGAGCTCCATTGTTGGCAGGCCATTTAGAGACTCCCAGCTGGAAACACTGGCTGCTTCATTGGTTAAGGATATGTCTGAGCCCTTCACTGAGGGCTATGAAATATTAATGGAGGAGCATCCCAGAAGGGTGATCCAGGCTCATTTAGATTCTGTAGCATGTATAGAAACAGCTGTCCTGCTCACCTTTTTATTCTAACCCTTGCCTTCCATCTTTGAGAGCCACCTCCAGAATACTTACTAACCTAAGAAAGTGGTGGTCTCCACCTCTCATCCAGATCACAGAAATAGGGATTTACAAAGGGCTTTTCTTTCCCTCACATAGTAAGTCTGTCGTCTGTGTAGAATCTTATAAGCTCACAAAAATATTTTCATAGGACAACCCAGTTCCTACGTGATAGGTAACGGGGCCAGGGTTTTTATCCACCAATGAGAAAAGAGGCTCAGGAGGTTTGGTGACCTGTTCAAGGTTACACAGAAGAACTGGAACTTGAGTCCAGCTTTCTGGTCCCTACACCAGGTGCCCAGGTGGCCTTTCCTTCCAAAGACCATGACCTTCCACTCTCCCTGTCTTGACACTGGTTGACATTGGCTATCTTGCACTCTTTTTTTTTTTATTGTGACAAAATATACAAACCATAAAATGTATCATTTTAATCATTTTTAAGTGTACAGTTCAGCAGCATGAACTATATTCACATTGTTGTGCACCATCACCACCATCCACCTCCAGAATTTTTTCCCACCCAAACTGAAATTCTGTCCCCATTAAACAATAATTCCTCATTTCCCCTTCCCCCCAGCCCCTGGCAACCACAAATCTACTTTGTCTCTATAAATTAGACATAGGACGTCATATAAGTAGAATCACACACTATTCACCCTTCTGCATCTGGCTTATGTCACTTAGCAGAATGTTTTCAAGGCTTATCCATATTGTTGCATGTATCAGAATTTCAATCATTTTTAAGGCTGAATAATAGTCCGTTGTATGTAAACACCACATTTGGTTCACACGTTCATCTGTTGATAGTTCCCTGAACTCTTACTTCCTTCTTTGGGAAACAGCACTGTGATTTTCCTTTGAGAAATTTCCTCTTCCCATTGGGTGAAGTCTGCAGGAAGCTTGAAGATGCTCTGGCCGGGGGCACCTGGGCAACTCAGTCAAGTGTCCAACTCTTGATTTCTGCTCAGGTCATGATCCCAAGGTTGTGAGATGGAGCCCCAGGTTGGCTCCACACTGGGCGTGGAGCCTGCTTAAGATTCTCCTTCTCCCTCCCTCAAAAAAAAAAAAAAAAAGATGCTCTGGGCTGGGAACAACTAGCAAGCAGCTGCTCTCTCCTAGAATTGAAACCCAAGCAATATGACAAATAAAATAAAAATGGAACGGTTTTTTAAAACATAGCTATCACCAAGCAAAACTAAGTAGTAGTTTTGGCTACATAGAAATGCTTGTTTGTATTTATTCCCAAGCCCTGGCTTCCAGCTTTCCCTCTGATTATGTGATTTACACAACAGCCAATACTAGATTCTGCTGCTAGAAATCAAAGAACCCTAACATTCACTGAAACCAAATAAACGGTACCCCACTTCCACAGCCTCCATTCTGGCTATGGGCGTGAGTTATTTTCCCCTAAAAGAATGTGTTCAGGGTTTATTTTTATATTATTTATTTACATAGATTTGTGTCGACAGGCTACAGAGCGTAGGGGGTAGGGAGAAGGAATAACAGGCTAGGGGTTTTCTGCCATGTTTTTGCCCAATAGATGAACTTGAGTTTCCTTCAGGAATCGACTGTTTTTCATTTTTGCCTGGGCCTATTGTGTAAGGACTTGATCGTCAGTATTCAGAGGTGTTATAACTCCTTCCAATCTGGTGTCCCCAGATGCCCTGGGGGGCATTGATATGTGTTTACAGAATGATCTCTTTTCATCAATGCTCTACAATACCAAATACGACAGTCATGCTCCCGTTTTTGCCTACCAAAAAACTCCTATTTCTCTCAAAATATCTATTCACTCAATAAATAATTGTTGAACACCTGAAATATACCAGACACTGGGGTTGCTAGGGTCTAGGGATCCAGCAGCTAACAGGACAGACATACTCTCTGTCCTTGTGAAGCTCACCTTCTCCTGGGAGAGAGACCAAAGGTAATGTACTAATCAAGCAAAACTCTGTAAAATGCTAACTCAGCTAAGCACTCTGAGACATTCTGAAGGAGGATGTCACCTAGTCAGGGTTGCAGATAAGGCTTTGGGGGGGGGGGCGGTGGTGATTGAAATGAGTTTCAGAAGATGTGTAGAATAAATAGGGGCTGCCTAAGTGGAACAGCAGGGGGCTGAGGGTTTGGGCAGAAGAATAGGCAGCACAGGCAAAAGTTCTACCTTTGGAAACATCCTGGCATCTCTGTCTCAGAAAACGGCAGTTCTTCCATTCTTATTTTACCTAATAGTTTTCATATGGATTTTTTTTAATGCTTTAATGTACCCTATCTAATGTTGAGTTCACAACAGCCGTGTTAGACTGTTTTTGGCTGGGTCCCAGCTTCTGAAGCCCATTTCTCCATCCACTTCCTTCCCATCTTCCAGGCATGCGCCATCCACTGGAACCTTAGCTAAACAGGGCCAGCCCCTCTGGGAAGAGCATCTTCTAGGCTGAAAAATAAGGGATTAAAGGAGCTTCTGGCTCAAGTCAACGGGTTGGGTCGTTTCACCCTGACCTTGTGTCTCAGTTCTGATAACCAGGTCACTGAGATAAGACTCTGTTTTGCCTGCAGGCCTGGTGACTGCTCCCCTTCTGGGTAACCTTCCTGCTGCCCCCAGCACTGTCTGGCATGAGGGTTCTGTCTTGTTTTTTCCTATCTCCCTGTTGGGAATCAGAGGCCTTCTTGGGAATTCCAGGAGGCCCTCTCTGTCTATAACAACATGCCCTGAGGCCACTCCCTGCTCGCCAGAGTTTGGGAACTTCTACTCTGCATTTCCAAAGATAACAGGTGAGCCCAGGTGGGACAGGTGCCTCTCGGCTTCCAGGTGCTTGCAGTGACTTCCCCCTGGTGGTCATTGCCACACCGTGCTCTCACTTCCTAGCCCAGTGGTCCTGGGAATCTGGCCCTTCAGCACTAGCCCCACTCCTTTTGGGGACACGCAGTGCAGGGTCCTGGCTCTCTCTAGTCTCCTGCAGTTAACCAGGCCATGCCCCAGTCATACCAGACCGCAGACTGAACCACAGCCGGGCCACCACCCTGCCCTCTAATCCAGAGCTCTTCATACACCATCCACATCCTATAACTAGTAAATAAAACTATCTATGTTAACTTGGACTTGTGAACTCTGACTCATATGTAAAAACTAACTTGTGATTAGACAAGGATTTTCTTTTCATTACTTGCGGAGCACTGTTATCGTCACTATGCATTTCCTTGGCTGGTCAAGAAGCATTTGTAACGACGCCATCTTTAGCTTGTCATTCACACTGTCTACAGACTGACGGAGACCATGAGCCATAAACCAAGAGGCCAGGATCCATGATGATTAGATCAGTGTGTACAAACAGATCCCAAATCGCACGCACACACGTCCCCTCCCTGAGGTGGGGCCAGGATTCCAGTGGGGAAGATTATAGATTGCTGTAGTTCTTTGCTCAGCACTCAGGGCATGGGTCTCCTGCCCCGGGCTCTCCCACCCCAGGACACTCAAGGCGGCAGGGAGGGAAACAGCATCAAGTCTTCCCAGCACGGAGCAGCCCTGTGGAAGGAAACCCCTAGCTCACAAGGAGCTCCTATTTCCACCCTGCCCCCCATTTTAGCAATCCTTGTTCCCAGAGAGCACGTCAGTGTGTGTTAGCTCATACACAGGGTTGACACTAAGGATGACTAGCCAAGCTGGACTTTTCCCCCGTCCCTGCTCCCTGGCACAACTTGAAGAGGAGACGAGTGTTTCCTAACATGTCCCCCTTGCCTGCCACCTGACCAGAACAACCATTTCCTTGAAAACTGCACAGGTTGCAGGGAGGCCAAGCTCCGAAAATGCGCCAGGGAACATTAACTGTCACCCCACCTCGCATGATGTCTCAGAATCTGTAACCTAATACACATCCCCATAATCTTAACACTTCATCTTGCTTAGCAATCCTCGGTGACAGAGATGCCTGCACAGATCGCCAGGGAGCCCATGATAGGAGCTCTGAGGACAGGCTGTTCTGACGGTATCTGAGAAACACCTAAGGATGGGGGAGGTGGAGGGAGGTGAGGTGGGGAATGTTTGATGATGCAGATATATTAAAAAAAAAAAAATCCAGAGTTAGCACATTAATAAAACATACCCAAAAATAAAAAGAAGAAGGAGGGGGAAGGATAAGGAGGAAGAGGAGGTGAGAAAGGAATGCCAATGAGACCAAGCAAGGGGCCCCCTCCTCCACCCTCTGGGGTGAAGGGCTCACGTGGGCCTTACACTCACCATGACAGTTGTCATTGCAAGCCCTCAACCTGGTTCCACAGAGTTTAATAATGTTTTCTTTTTAAATGATCAACCCCCATCTGCTCCACTTTGGCCAGCAGATGTCACCAGGATGGGCAAAGCTCCGGACACAAATAAAGATGGGAGCTGTGGTCCTGGTTCCCCCCACGGAGACCGAATGCAGCTCATGAATGTCATTCTGACTGGGGAGGATTGGGGGCTGGGGATAGCTAGTCTAAATTCCGGTTTCCCTTTAGCTTAAAGCTGCTTGCCTGTTGCTTCAGCAGTGCCCAGACCTTGGTGAAGGACTCCCTCTGAGCCGCCGAGGGTGCCATCAGTCTGTCCAAGGCAGCATTTCCATCCACCAGAAGGCACACAGCACTGACAGCCCAGGGTGTCTGCAAAGGCCCGAATAGGATCAAACAGGATTTAGGCACGGTGTGCCCCCAGATCTGGCCGGTTCAAATATGTGCAGCCTTTCAGCACTCAAACAGTGGGCGGTAGCTTTAGAAATATTTGCACTTTGAAAGTCCAGGCTGACATTTTTAAGGTAAACCCTGCTGGAGAAATGTAACAGTTTGCCAAGGTAGGCTCGAAAGGATTGAAGACATTGTTAAAAGAAAGGAAGTGTTTCTTACCAAACATTTGCTTTCAGGGATGTGATTATTTAATCCAGGAAAGCTATGCTCCTTTAAAATCAAGCCAAGAATACATACCTGAATGGGGAAACTCCATGCTATAAAATAAAAATCTAAGAGGGCAACCAAAGGTTAACAGGAGATCAGAAATTCCTGGAAGAAAGAAAGTAAAGCTGTGAAATTCATCGTGAACCACAGCTCCACCAAAGAGAGTGAGTGATACCAAATTAAACAGAGATTAGCAGGACCAGGATGCATTGCTTCTGTTATCCTCCCTGATGCACGCGGCTCACTCACAACAACCTCATGCTCCACAGAGACACAAGATGTATCCGTTTAGAAGCAATTCTCTTTTGTAAGTGCTAGAAAGCTCACCTATGCCTGAAGAATGGAGTCATCCTCCAGAAAAGGGCAACATCATCACAATAATGTTTTATTAAAAGTGCCTCTATGCTCAAAAATACATTTCCTTTCCTAGATTCCAGTCTGCCTCTTTCCCACCAGTCAATGGAACTCTGTGCTCTTCCGGACCGACATTTTCCCACGAGGAAAATACCAACTCGTGATAGTTTCTACCTTGCGTTATATGTTATTTATTCATCCGAGTTTGTGTTATGTAATTTTCCTTCCATTCTTCAGTTGTTCTTCTCTCATGCTCCCTCACTTGGAAGCTCTGGGAAGGGACACGCTAAGAATCTGCTTTTCTTTTGTGCTCCATTGTATTATCCTACAAATACTATGGACATTTGAAATACTCATTGGATATTCTACGTATCACACATTAAAAATGAAATGCTTTAGGAAATCTTTGCTCTGAGTTATTATTGAGCAGATTCCTTTCAGATACAATACTTTGAGGAAAATACAAAAAATGTCCATTTCCATTCTACACTCATGACCTGAACTTCCTGTCCACTTTATCATGACAGACTAATAAGAGTTGGTAGAGTCCTGGTGGGTCAGTGCCATCCTTTTCTATAGACCTTCTTAATATGATAACACCACCCACCGGAACTCGCCTTTTTCATTTCTTCTCTAGAATAAGCCTGGAACCCCAAAGTGGGGAATTTATCCTATAGCACTTCCATTTATCCCCATTCATACACTGCTCTGTGAGTACATAGAGTCCTGAGGATCCTCCTGGGGCTTAGAAACCCCAGTTACCCACAGTATCTCATCACTTTTCCTCCAGCTGGGCATGTTTTTCTCCCCAATTTTTTCTCACTCAAGCACAACATCCAAATACTCACTTAGACTGTCATGGTTATTTTTTTCTTTCTTTAAGAGGTGGGAAACATATGAAATAAAGGGGATCAGGATATGCCACCCTCCTGCCATAGTCACGGGCGTGCGTAGATTCAAGGAAGGAAGCATAGACTTCGAGGTGGGCAGGATTCTGAGATGATCCCACTTAGTCAATCAAACATGAACCTAGGTACTGCCATGAAGGGACTATGGAGAAGTAATTAAGGTTTCTAATGTGTTGACCTTAAGATAGGGAGATTATGATTATGGTGGACCTGACATAATCACATAAGCTCTTTAAAAGCAGTTTTTTCGGGCTGGTCATAGAGGAGGAAGTCAGAGATCTGAAGCACAAGAAGATTTTGACATGCCATTGTGGCTTGAAGATGAGGGGCATGTGGCCAGGACTGTCAGTGGCCACTAGGAGACGAGAGCCACCAAGAAAAAGGGGACCTCTGTCCTCCAGCTGCAAAGAAGTGAGTTTTTCCAAGAACAAAGAAAAAAAAATGTGAACAGATTCCCCCCAGAGTCTCCAGATTAGAAATCAGCTGGCTGACACCTTGATCTCAGCCTTTCGAGACACTTCCTAGAGACCCCAGTCACACGTGCAGAGCTGTGAGCTAATAAAGAGGTGCTGTTTTAAGCTTCAAAAAAAAAAAAATACCACTTTGGTATAATGATTATTTTGGACTGAATGCACTTGAGAAAAAGCAGACACAGGAAGTGTTCTCTGCCCTCCTCCCATCCACCTAAAAGCTGACCATAAATTCCCCCTTTGAAGGTGTCCCCTGCCCTTGCCCATCCCAGGAAGACAAGAACAATCCTTATCACTGGAAACGGACACAGGACCTAGGCAAGTCTCCATAAATGAACTTTACTAAATACCCCTCATCTAACATTAGTTTTCCCCGTTTGTTTACCTTCCCACAATTTATCACCCCTTGAAGCCCAAACCCCCTTTCCTGCATTTAGTCTCTTCTTCACAAGGTGTTACCCTTTATTTGAATGGTATATAATTCCCCAACCCCAAGTCTAACAGCTATTTTGGGTTTTCATTTGGGGGGCAGGGGAGCCCCCATGCATGTAAAATTAAAAATAAAATCTGTAGGGGCGCCTGGGTGGCTCAGTCATTAAGCATCTGCCTTCGGCTCAGGTCATGGTCCCAGGGTCCTGGGATCGAGCCCCGCGTCGGGCTCCCTGCTCGGTGGGGAGTCTGCTTCTCCCTCTCCCACTCCCCCTTCTTGTGTTCCCGCTCTTGCTACGTCTCTCTGTCAAATAAATAAACAAAATCTTTAAAAAATAAATAAATAAAACCTGTATGCTTTTTCTCTTGTTAATCTGTCCTTTGTAAGTTTAATTTACAGGCCACAGGGACAGAACATAAAAAGGTAGAGGAAATATTTTCCTGCCTTACAGAAATAAGATGAAAAACATGTTCACCTAATTTTTGTTTCTTGGGAGTGGATCAAATTCAAAACTTTATACCTGCCATAATAACAGAACTACCGCAGGAATAAAATTTAAAAAAGGGGGGGGATGGCTTCAGGGTTTTTAAGAACTAAAGGTAGAGGGGGCGCCTGGGTGGCTCAGACGGTTAAGCGTCTGCCTTCGGCTCAGGTCATGATCCCAGGGTCCTGGGATCGAGTCCCGCATCGGGCTCCCTGCTCCTTGGGAGCTTGCTTCTCCCTCTGCTTCTCTCTCTCTCTCTCTCTCTCTCTGTCTGTCTCTCATGAATAAACAAATAAAAAAATCTTAAAAAAAAAAAAAAACTAAAGGTAGAAGTTGTAGCTGACATGTCCAAGCAGTGGCCCCAGAGACTTTTCTGGCCTCTCATGTCGTGTCCTCGTTAAATGGCCAAATCATCCTACTAGAAGGCTTCATTTTATAAGATACGAACTCACTGCTTTAGTGAGTTTAATCCAAAACACTCAAGTCAGGACATTTGATTTTAAATTCTCATAAAAATGTTCGTTCTTGTTCCCGCCTGACCTTTTTCTTATTAGATTGATTTATTGGCACCTACTGTCACTCTCAAGTTTTCAACTGTGTTTTCTACTCTTTCAGATCCCAGGCACACACTTTGGAGAGCATTTAGAAAAGTCTAGAATTTATTCCAGAAGCTATAAGGCAGTGACACGAGCATTACCTTCCAGTCATACTTGTAGCCTAGATTTCTGGGGAGTGGCGCTCAAGGGGCCACATTTAATGAACTCTGAATACACTAGAACAGTGCACTGGGCCAGGCCGCACCTGTCTGAGTGGTACCTGAGGGCCCCGGTTCCATCCCTCAATTCCTCACCGCCTGAGCCACAGCCCTCAGCCAAGAAACAAGAACCTGGCATCAGATTCTGTGCTGTGGGATGAGCCAGGACACCTGGCTTTTGTACTCTTTTTCCTTTTTTTAATTTTTAAGTTTTTATTTAAATTCCAGTGAACATACAGTGTAATATTAAATTCAGGTGCATATTGTATTTTTGTTTGTGGGATGAATGTGCTACTCGGAAATCAGTAAAGACTAGCATGATTATTACCACTTGGCTTCAGCCTCATCATAAACAAGTGTGTTATTTCCCTAGGACGCAAGACAGTTCAAATTAAGATTGGTACAGCAAACGCATATTCACTCTCCACTCTGTCTAAGGCACTGATCTGCCATAGGGATCAAAGAAATCTTGGCATGACTAATATGAGAATCCAATCCCTGATTTCCAGGAGCTGGCACTTTTTGGAGAATGGAAGAGGGTTGGAACTTATTTTCAGAGCACTTTATGTGAAACATGGAGATGATGTTTATATCAGTTTCAAAATATGTCAATCACTAAAAAAGAAAAAGAAGACTGGGCCACCCAAAGCCCTTCAGAGCTTAAAAATTAGATGTTGCTCACTGTGTGATTGACCTCAATCAAAATAGGATGTAAAAAGCTATCTATTGCTGCCAAGATTTAAATCACTTTTCCAAAATGGGTTTGCCAAAACAAAAGGAGGTGTTTTCTACAGCAATGTGCTGAACAATCCCAAGTAATCATGGTATTTTTTTTTTTTTTTAGGTCTCTGCAGCTATCTGCTTCTCTGCTTATGATAGCAAAGCATAATGAACAGTCCAAAGGCAGAAATAGCAACACTCACCTTATCATGCCAAGGGATGTCATATTCTTTCTATAAACAATACGGTGCAAAGGTTCAGGAAGAGTGAGAAATCTGACCTGCAGCGATTTTTCCACGACTCATCATTTTGGAGAGTTACAAGAAATCAAGAGAAGGGATTTTCTTGCCTAATTATTTCTAACCTTAAGTTCAGGGATTTAGTCTTTCTCAAGATTAGAAGGCACGAAACACATCCTGAGGAAAGGGTGCAGTACATTTTCTGCGAATACTGTCCAGGCGCTGTGAACTCTCTCCCTTTATTTAGGATATCAGAGGAAGGAGCAGGACAGGGGAGGAGGCTCAGTCCGCTCAGCTCAGAGTAGGTGCTTCCAAAAGCACTTTTATGTCGCTGCCGTGGGGACCAGGACGATAGCCATTCCGATGATGGAGCTCAGTCTGACTGCAGACCACAAACAGCCCAAGTCTCAGCCAGTGGCCTCGGGATCCCAGAGAGTTATAAATAACCCCTCAGGGTTATTTATAACCTTTCTGGTGATTTATTACTACAAACTCAGAGAGTGCCTTTCCCCAAAGACCGAAAATTAATGCAAAAAGGACACGAGAAGCGTGTATTTTGGTGCACTTCACACATCAGAGAAATAGTTCCAAAACCTCCAGAAGGGATAAATAGGCTGATCGTCAAGTTTTTACCTATGAAAATCTGATTTCTCCTATTTAGGATTTTGTGCACTCTGGGAGCTTATTTCCCAGCGGCAGAGCCTGTGATCTGATATGTGGACACCTTGATGAGATGCCGGCCTAGAGATCAGCTCCCACTCAGACAGGTGGCACGTGGCGCAGGAGAGCCCCCAACAAAAGTGACACAGAATCAGTGACTGCTCCCCCACCCCTCACCCCGCACCGCCTCGCAGGGGCACCACCTGTGCTTGGAGTCCTCCAGAAAAGGAGTTTCCACCCTCTCCCACCATCCACTACTTCTGAGCTTCAAACATTAAAATAAAGTACTTCTAATTTTATGTATAAACTCAAATGGTAATTAAGGCCCTTTTCTCCCCTGTATCTTGTCCTCAGTGGATATAGAGGCCAGCTGCTTACTATCTGTGGGAGGGAAGTCCAAAATAGTTACTAGAATTTGCAATTATCTTTCATTGTCCTCAGAATACCCCTCTCTCTCTGATGCTTGTCTATTTCTGTACTTCCAGTTCCCCTCGGAGGGAGTGTTTGCTGTAAGATCTTTGGCAAACCATTTAACCTCTTTGTGCCTCAGTGGTCCATCGGGAAATAGGGAGTTGCACAGGATGATCTCAGGATCCCTGGCAATGCTACCTTGCTATGATTCAATGACCTCACCAGTCCTTCATATTCCGAGGAGTATTCTTCAGTGCATTATTGGAAATCGTTGAGTCACACTGGAATGGCAATTACAAGATGAGGTTGGAGTATGATGATACCTCCTGAAAAAAGATTGGTCTGAGGAATGTGGATGAGGAATGCAATGAGGTGTGGGAAGGGAAAGTGTAATCCGAGTGAGGACATGACATATCCTTTGCTAACGGGCAACATTAGGCAAATTCCCGATGCTTGATGAATGGCCGCGTGCAATCAGAAATAGGACTCTTTCCAGAAAAGGCTGCCTATCATATCTTTGGCAGAAGCCTCAGAATAAGTGAGTCTGATGCTTTGCACAGGCCCTGGGGTGAGTCAGCACTGATTGGGGTCCTGACAAGCATGGCAGCCGAGATCGACGACGTTCTGAATGCTTAGACCTGTTAGGCTAATGACCATGAGGGCACATTCCAGAAGGCTTGCTTTAGACACCCATGAACAAAATGTCTTCCTAAAGCTACACCCTGAAACCCTCATTGGAAAAGCCTGAAGTGAGGGTCTTGTCCGTGCAACATCCTAG
This sequence comes from Neomonachus schauinslandi, assembly GCF_002201575.2. Classification (NCBI taxonomy): domain Eukaryota; kingdom Metazoa; phylum Chordata; class Mammalia; order Carnivora; family Phocidae; genus Neomonachus; species Neomonachus schauinslandi. The sequence continues at coordinate 29,563,096 of NC_058410.1, read as the reverse complement.
GGGTGGGTCCCCCTACCTTTAATGTAGGTCACAGGAGCCGCAGTCGTCGCCGGGAAAAGGACACAGGCAATTCCCAGCAGATTAGCAAATCCAAAGCCAAAAAGGACTACAGCCTTTGACATTTTCTTTTAAAAGTCTCAGCTCAGGCTTAGGGGAAATACAGTATGGATGGCCTGAGGCAGGTGAATTATCTTGGACTGCCCCTCACCCTCCATGCACAAGCAATGGGAAGGAGGTTCTCCTGGGGTCTGCCTCTCTGGAACGCCCTGCTGAGCAGACTGGCCACACCAGGGGCACCGGAGGAGTCTTCCTCCCTTGACCTGACCTGGGGCAGGTTTCCCAGGTTCTCCACAATCAGGCTGAGCCTCCAGGACACCAGGGGAATCTCAGATCTCTCAAGGCAACCAGGGCTCAGGGGGGCTCAGAGGGCCAGGGGCTTAGAATACCCTGGACAGTGTAGAGCACATTCTCCCAATTCCCACATGTATAAAAAAGCATCACTCGCAGGACGCCTGGGTGGCTCAGTTGGTTAGGCGACTGCCTTCAGCTCAGGTCATGATCCTGGAGTCCCGGGATCGAGTCCCGCATCGGGCTCTCTGCTCAGCAGGGAGTCTGCTTCTCCCTCTGACCCTCCCCCCTCTCATGTTCTATCTCATTCTCTCTCTCAAATAAATAAAAAATTAAAAAAAAAAGCATCACTCGCTGGAAGAGCTTTTAAATATATATGCTATTATTTACAAAAGGCTGCTCATAACATGTTAAAAAAATAAACTCTAAAGGTCCCTCGTGATTTAAATGAAACTCTCTCCGTTCTGCTAAATACCCCTTTGCCTGGCCATAGTTCTACTTCTCAGAAGCAACCTTTTTTTTTAGGTCAGAGAGAGAGCACAAGCAGGGGGAGGGGCAGAGGGAGAAGCAGACTCCCCGCTGAGCAGGGAGCCCAATGCCGGACTCGATCCCAGCACCCTGGGTCATGACCTGAGCTGAAGGCAGACGCTTAACCGACTGAGCCACCCAGTTGTTCCAGAAGCAACCATTTTTAAACAGTTTTGGTTTGAGGTCTTCTATACCACAGAACTAATCCGTATGTGTGTGCCTGTGTTTCTGGTCTTATCAACATCAAATAATACATATCCGCTTCCTATGAGGAAAGGTGTGTGCATTTAACACACTTTATACTCTGAGCTCACCTGCATTTCACCTGTTAATGTCACTAATTTTTGTTAGTGACATTAACATTTTGAGATCTTGAATGGGTACATGCATCACTTTAAATAATCTGCCTCAATCCTTGCTCTTGATTCATTGCCTTCTGGCATCATGGACCCACTCCCCGTGCTGTAAGATGAGGAAAGTAGATCCCCACAGGCTAGCCTCTGGCTCACCCTTTCCTCTTCCTGACTTGTCAGCTGATTAATATCATCATCCAGGCTTGAACCTCTGTACTATTCTGTCATTTTAAGTTAGTTTTCTGTACTTTGTAGCTCAACTTTAAAAACTGAAAGCCAGTGAGAGACATTCATAATATTAAGATTATATAAATACTAATTGCAGAACCAAGTAGCATGGGGATGCCTGGGTGGCTCAGTGGGTTAAGCATCTGCCTTAGGCTCAGGTCATGATCCCAGGGTCCTGGGATCGAGTCCCACATTGGCCTCCTTGCTCAGAGGGAAGCCTGCTTCTCCCTCTGCCTGCCACTCCCCCAGCTTGTGTGCTCTCTCTCTCTCTCTCTGGCAAATCAATCAATAATTTTTTTTTTTTAAAGAACCAAGTGGTATGTAAGGCCCATAAAGATAGAAATGTGACTTTATGTCACCAAAAATATCCATCCAAAAAATAATGGAAAAATGCATTCCCTTTATTTACAACCTTTCTCTTTTTCCAAGTCATGTCACACTTCAGTTCGTTTCATCTTATCAACACTTCTGAATAGTTTTAGTTCCCTTTATTCAAATGGAGAGGATAAACATAGGTGGACCTTTTGACAGATTGAACATCTTCCAGATTGTTACACATTTTATTAATCAGTGTTCATCAATCACCACCCCCTGTCTACTGTGTTCTACTTTGGGCCAACTGCTTTCTAGGTCCATTTGCTGCTGATAATTTGAAATTTCTTTTCATTTTGTTCCTCAGCAGTTCTGCTGTTTGTTGGATTCGTTTTTCCTTCTCCTAAGGTATATCCCAAGTCACCCAGGGAAAAGTAAACAGGAGAAACTTCCTGAGTCATTGGCTCATTTTGCCTGGATCTTTGAGTAACAGGCTAGCTGGCTATAACATTTAGGTTCAAAATAATGTTTCCTGAGAACTTTGAAATCTTGCTCTCCTGTCTTCCAAAATCAGTATTATTAATGGAAAATGTATGATGACAACCTTAGGCTTGTATTTGTGGTTTTTGGGGGGTTGGGGGGCAGAGCTTGCAGGTATCCTGGTAATTCTCTCTGCAAGCTTTATGTTAGGAATTTTTAAATTTCAGCAGAATAGTTCCAGGCACATGGTGAGTGTTTTTCATCGGAAAGTTTTTTAGTTCAGAGATACTCATTTTTATCATTTATTTGCTTCTCTACCTCTGTTCTCTCACCTCAGATGAATTACATTATTATCAGCTTTCTGGATCTATCCTCCATCTCGACCTCTTTCTTATATTTTCCCTTTCTGTCATTCTCTGCATCCTGAGCTACTCTCTCAACTTGACCTTCCAGATTAGTACGTTAGCTGTCAGCCAAACCAATGATTCAATTCTTTTGATTTTTCATTTTATTTGGGGAGCCAATGTTTAATTTTCAAGGCCTCTCTCATGTCCCTGGCTCCCTCCTTCTGCATAGCCGCGCGCTGTGGTGACTAACATGCTGGGCGCTCAAATCTCTGGGACGAATTCAGTGTTCAACATCTTCTTTGATCTTTTTCTCCCCGGGTGAGTTGCTCTTTCACCAAATTGTTCATGATCCTTGATTGACCAGTAATAATGCTGAATAAAAAGCGTACTGGTTGATTATTATAGGTAGTCGGCAAAGTTATTTTCTGTGGTTTGGAAGAGCAGTTTACCTGTACCACCCCTCCCTGGATGGGGGGCTAACCCTACATTTCCGTGTGGGCAGGTCAGAGACAGGCTTCTTTTGAGGCAGCGTGCACGGCTCAGTGTGCACCCTCCCAAGGAGCAATGGAAGGAGGGCTTTCTTTACCTGAGCGGCGAAATGCTTTAGGGGATGTCTCTCCTGGGCGGAGCTGCCTTTCCTTCTACCTCCTCCGAGCTGCAAGTGAGGGTCCTCTAATTCCCTGACACTCCAAGTACAAGCAGGCCCACCCGGACCTACTGGATCTCAATCTGCATGGGAACCAGAGACCTCGGGGACTGCGCAGCACCGCTAGGCACGCTCCGAAGCTCGGCTCCCGGAAGTCCCCGAAGTCCCCGTCCCCGCCCCCTCAGCGCCGGCTCTCGCTCGGGGCCCCGTTGGAGCCGGCACTGCCGCGGCGCGGCCAGGAGGAGGGGCTCTACGCGCTCTCGGCTTCCTCCGCGCGGGCGCCAGGCTGTCCGTCACTAGGAGCCACTTTCCCTTTTGGGTATGTAGTTCCTACGCGTGAAAGACCATAGCAGACACCCGAGCACCCATCACCCAGCTCAGAAATAAAATTCAACAGATATGATTGAAGCTGTCGTGCATCCCCTCTGAGTGCTTTCCTGAGCAGCCCTGAGTCTGGCAGGCAGGGGACCCAGGGCCTTGCAGCCGCCCAGGCCCTGCTCTGCCGGACCCTGTCGTCGCGCCTGCACAGACCCACAGGACACCCTAAGCTGACGCGGGGCCTGAGACCGTGTGGGACGGCCTGGGAGGGGAAGGTCTTGGAACTAAGCCCCGCACACACACCCCAAGCCGGGTAGACTAGAACAAACGAAAAAAGGCCCCGTGGGGTGCTAAGACATCAAAGCCACTGGTGTTCACAACGGAGAACTGGGCCGGTGTTGGCGTGAGGAAGAACAGCATCTGGTCAAACAGACGTTAATGAGACTTCCACATGTGCCCGGGAGAAGCTTCTGAAGATCCAAAGAGGCACAGACGAGGGAAATGGCATCCAGAATGTCTGTCTGTCAGTAGGAAGCAGTCCCCTCCACAAGACAGGATCCAGAGCCCAGACAAGAAGGGACAGGAGCAGGGCCAGCTCCATGTCCTAGAGAACAGTCTTGGAGGCAGAACACAAGGCGGCGGGGGGGGGGGGGGCCTCGAGGGGGGTATTGAGGCACAGGGAACAAAGACCTTCAGTCACCAGAATGTGGAATCAAGACGTGGCTTAGGTCTCAGAAATAAGGATGAGCTTGGGCTAGACCACGTACAAGAACAAAGATGTGGGTTCTTAGAGACTAGGAGCTGCTCAAATTCCTCCTACTGACTCTTGGAATTGATCCTAGATTTAACTAATGAAGACTCCGGGACCTGAGCTGAAGAACAGGGCAGGTGAGAAAAGGAGAGGGGAGGGGAGGGAGAAGCTAAGAACCAGATATGATCCAATACCATTGCTTGACCTCAAAAGGGCTTATGTTTTTCAGCATTTGTGAACAAGCCAACATATCCGAAAACCTACACAAACGGTGAAGACTATTTTGTCCCCTCTCCGACCCAACCCCTATCCCCATACACCATGCTACAAATACCCCAGAGCACAGGGAAGACTTCATTCCATTCCTGGAAATTGTTTTGCGCACCTTCTGTGTGCCAGGCACTGTGCTGGGAATGGAGACTTTGGGGGGATTAGCACCTGCCTGGGCCTTCAGGCAATTCCTGTCCAGCTGGGCAGTCAGCCATGCAAACAGATGGTTTCAGTTGGTGTAGGAAGGGCTGTGCCTGAGGAGTTCCTGGCTTGCATGGATGAGTGGGGCAGGGGAGAGGGGGAGAGGGAGGGAGACATAGAGAGGAGACCCAACATGATGTATTCCATGAACCATAAGTATGTGGCTGCTTCTGGAGCAGAACCCAAGGCAAGTGTGAGGTAGTCAGAGATCGTGGTTTTGGATACTGAGAGCCAGCCCTGGGTTCAAATCCTTCCTCTGCCCCATACCATTCGTGTGACCTTGAGCATGCTACTTTAATCTCTGTAAACCTCGCTTTTCTCCTCTGATCATTAGGGGATCCAGAAAAAAGCCATGAGAAATACCTTTATTACTTTGCATAAAGTCCATACCCCTAAGAGGATAGGGATAAAGAGGAATAAAGGATAATTGAAGAAGAAGACCTATGTCATACTGGCTACTAAAATTGCTTAACATTTATTCTTTTAGGATTAGTGGGTTGTAAGCCTCATGAGAGACAGACACGAAGAATTGGAATTGATTAGACTCCAGAGTAGAAATGGATCAAACTATTCCCACTTCTTGCTTCAGGTTTCCTCCACAAGTAGTCATTATTTTAATTTTCTTTGTCCTTGTACAGATGTATTTAGTGGGACCTACCATATAGGCCTGCTCTGACAAATTCCATGTATATTTATCATTTACATTCATATATATATATATATATATATATTTATTTAAAAATGAAAAAAAAATGATTATCTGTAAATTCCCAAGAATTCAATCAAAATGATGAAAAAAATCTAGAGTGAAGACAACAACAGAGAAGGAGCCTTACAATTATTTGGCTTCCTTTTTGTGCCTTCCTGCTCAGAAGTCTCTTCTTTGACTTCACAGTGAAAATAGACATCCTCTCTGACAATGAATAAAAGTACGAACTACTGAGAATAAGGTAGAGAAAACCCACGGAGCCAAGATATGGCTGGATTTTATGCCGGCACATCTGCTCACTGCATTGGACTGATTCTCTGCAGCCAGGAATGGACCATAACAGCTTCTCCACCGGCCAAGGTCAGTGTTTAATGGTGATGGTTTTGATTTCAGTGAAAAATTCATAAGAGTCCTTGGCTCCTTCTCGACCTACCCCAGAACTCTTCATCCCCCCAAAAGGCAGGTTGAGCTCTCTGATGAGCCAGCAGTTGGTCCAGACCAAGCCTGACTGCAACTTCTTAGCCACCCGGTGGATACGGCCCACGTTGCTGGACCACACTGTGGCTGCCAGTCCGTATTTAACGCTGTTGGCTCTTTGAATCACTTCCTCTTCACTATCGAAGGGGACAACACATGTCACTGGCCCAAATATCTCTTCCTTCATGCAGCAAGATTCATCCTTAATGTCTGTTATCACTGTGGGAAGCATAAAGTATCCTGCTTGATTCCTGCGGGGGAGGCTCAATGTGTCCACCCCCTCACCACACAGAATCTGGGCCCCTTCCATCCGGGCTTTTTTGATGTAACTTCTGACCTGGGTGGGTGAAAACCATGATTAGCAACATCTTACCATTTGACTTGACACAAAGCAGCAGAAAATTCAATATTTTTGAATCATCTAGGAAATATGTAGAAGGCCTTTGCTAAGAAATCTAAAGTTGATTATGTTATTGCTCAACTGCTAAGCCTGAGGGCAGAAGTGCTCTGACCATCATTTGGGCATCCAGCCCTCATACAGAAGAGGAGAGTAATTTCTATACTATCTAAGTTCCAGGCACATAGATAAATGCTTTTCATACATTCTCATTTAATTCTCTCAAAACTGTATTAACTACATATTATTATCCCCTATTTGCTGATGATAAAATTGAGCCTCAAAAAGGGTAGATGGTTCATACAATGAATAAACAGGAAAGCTAGAATTCACACTCAGGTATATTCAGTAGTTAAATACACAAAAGAATAGTTCCTCACTTTTGGGGGGGGCTCTGTCCCTTGCAGAACATGGGAAGTTGAATGGTGCATAAGATTTCATGAAAGGCCAAGATGCCCTTCAATAGCTAGGCTTCCAGAACAAATCATTTCTAACTTCTAGTGTCACTACTGATTATGTTCTGAAAATACATCTAGTTAATACAGAATAGCTAACTCTAATGGGAAATAAATTATGTAAAAAGTAAACCCAATAATTCGGAGACAGTGACAGATGTTTATTAACAATGGTTGTAGAAATGACCTATTATAAAATGATATGTACGTTTATATATGGAAATTTTGTTGCAGTCACAATGATACCTTATCCTACCCCTGAGGGGTATTATAAGTATAGGAGAAGTAGAAAAGTCATCCCAAAAATTAGAAGTATAGAACAACAGTTAAGCAGTACATCAAAGGCAGGGTAAATTTTGAAGTCATACTTTGGATCCCTGCTTATCAAATATTTATCTGAGCATTCTGCCTCAGGATTAGGTAAGTACTCCATTGTAGAACTATATTCAATGTAGAGCTATGTGTTTTCCATGTAAAAATAAAAAAGTAATGTTGTTTTATTATTGATTTTGTTCTAATTTATAGAACACTTAATAAGCCGTGAAGTCAAAGACTTCTAAAAAATATATTATTTGGAACAGCTTCGTATTCCGCTTGGTTATACCTTTTCCCCCAACATGCCCAATGATCTCAAAGCTCTCCCAGAAAAGCCCTAGTCTAGTTTGTGGGTAGAGAGTAAATTAGGTCTGGACTTCTCTTTCCCCTATTCTCTTACTCCTCTTGAAACAATGCACTCAGATTAATTAAAAGATGCCAAAGGCAGCATAGCGCGTGAACAGGGGAAGTCGAGGCAAAGATCTCCAGGGGCGCCTGCTGAACACAGGACCAGAACTTTTTTCCGTGATTCAAACACGGAGTGGCTTTAGATGATCTCATCTATATGGAATCTCATGATTATCTCTTAGAGACTCTTGGATAATAAAATATGAAGGAAAGTGTCAGTTTTCAAATTGTGAACTTTTCAAAATTTTTAACGTATAAGATGACTCACACTAAACTAAATTTATTTTCTGGATGATAGAATGATATCTATACTAGCAGCTCAGGAACTGAGATTTTCAGGAAAATATGGAAAAAAGAAAATGTTATGACTGGTAATATGCCCTAAAATGTAATAAATTATTACTACAAAACTTTCTCTGAGAGCAGAGAGCAGTTAGTACTTCATAGCTTTGCCCCTAAAATCTGAGCACAGAGGTCAGATGGGCGGGCAGGGGAGCCCAAGTGTTCAAATCCCAGAGCCTCCACTTGCTCACTGAGGGATTTTCGATGCTCAGTTTCCCCTCTGAAAAATGGGATTAACATTCCCACCTATTCGTAAGCTTAGATAAAATGTATGTAAAATATTTAGCGTAATGCCTGGCTTGCAGTAAGTCTTTTGAATGCCAGTCACCAACTGGTGCTGTTGATGAAGAAGGTGATGATATAACACACCATCTGACGCTTACGAGCTGGGAGACTTCAGACACGAGCCCACCCGACAAAAGAAGATAGCAACCTGTAGAAGCGGACCTTTGCTAATGGCCTGCAGCCTGCCCCATTGGGGAATGCACCTGTGAACGTGCCCTGCGCTCTGCCAGCCTCACTGTAAACACTCAGAATTCCATCTCCGATTTCCTGCATCTTAGGACAGGCTGGCATCTAGCCCGAGCTCTGGACAGCCACATGGAAAAGCATTCGAGGAGGTAAAAAGAAGAACTAAAGCAAAAACAAAAAGCAACCTGTGAAACAGGCAGAGAGCCTTTTCTTCACTCCTTGAGGACAGTCACCTGCATCACTGGGAGGCGGGCGAGTCTGTCTCACCCACATAGGAGCAAGCTGCATCTCTGTGAGGTTCTGCGCCCTTTGCCATGACGGAACAGCTTCTACATATTCTAACTGGACTCTTCTGGCACTGCCTCGCCATCTATCGTGACAACCACACAGTAGTAAGATGGACACAAAGACCCCAGACTCTGCAGGGCTAGTTTGCTTCAAAGATGACACAGACAAACTGCAGAGGAGAAGTGGAATACAAAGATGACCGCCAGGCCTCCTTGGACGCAGGAGAAAGGCCAGAAAGCTTTCTGGTGAGAGGCGAGGAAAGATGACTACCAGTGGAACGTGTCCACTCCCTCCTTGATCTCCGAAGCATCACACCAAACTGAAAAGAGTCCCACTGGAAAGGCCACACTTATAGGGCCCTAGCTGCTTCCATTAGCTCTCTCCCACACTTATAGGGCCGAGATACCCAGGGCCTCCCCACAAGAATGGATCTGCAAGGCACCCATCGTGGGTCCACTTGGTGGGAGACTCAGAGGGGGAAGCCGTGACTCCCTGCATCTGGGCACTCATGCTCAGGGTGGAACAGTGAGGATGGCAGATGTCGAGGAACCCTCGGAGCCTCAGCAGGACAGCCCTGGGGCTTCACATGGGGGAGGCAATGTAAGCCCACCTGAGGGGCGCTCTACTCTAGCGGGGAGAGATCCAGTCTGTAGGACCACAAAACAAGAGAGCTGCATTGATCGCAGCAAGTTTATACATGGTGGAGTAATAGGAATACATCTTTAGTGTTCTTCCCTAGAAAAAGAAAAAGAAAATACATTGGCCAATGATAAGTTATTTTGAAAATTTTAACTGTGTGTACAAAATCTTTCTCCTTAAAAGCAGTAGAGCCATGGAGCTTTCTGAGATGAGTACAGAGTAATTAATTGTACTTTATTTTAATAAGCAAGTGGCTGAAAAATTATTTTCTATAAGGATCAAGAAGAAAGTCAAGAGAAGTTGATTGAAAAGTCTGCAGTTTGGCTCATAGTCACGTGCTACCGTTGGTTTCTTAGTGCAGACAATTGTATCCTGGACACAGAAAATGTTAGTAAAAGGGAAAGTTGCGTGAGTGGATATAGAAACTCTCTGCCTTATCTTTGAGATTTTTCTATAAATCTTAAGTTATTCCAAAATAGAAAGTTTATTTCTTTTCTTAGTTATCTGACTGAGATGGAAAACATATGATGGTAAAAATACATGGGAGTTTTAAAAAAACTTCTGTTTGAAAGATAAATCTGGGCTTATGTTTGAATGTGGTCAGAAAAAAAAACCTGCTAACTATAAGCATCACCATTTTCAGAGTTATTCATGGCACCTAAGTATACTACATTGAAATGACAGTAAGCAAACAAAATCCAACCAACATGTTAAATAAACGCTTGTCTTTCCAGCATAATTTGGTTTCATAAAAGATGGCATTTCTGGGCTAAGATACGTGAGGGAGAGGATGACACCAGGCCTAAAACCTTGTCAATGTTTCAAGTCTTAAAAAAATCAAATATAATTCGTGGTTTAGATCTATTAGGATTCTTGGCTTTTTTTTTTAAATATTTTATTTATTTGAGAGAGAGAGAGCATGAGGGGGGGAGGGTCAAAAGGAGAAGCAGACTCCCCGCTGAGCAGGGAGCCCAGACACGGGACTCGATCCCAGGACCCCAGGATCATGACCTGAGCTGAAGGCAGTGATTTAACCAACTGAGCCACCAGGCACCCAGGATTCTTGGCTTTTGTCCACAACCTGCAGGAGTGTTTCACACCCTCTCCTCCCTACTGAACCCTCCGAACCTTCTCCCCTCCTCACCCTGCTTCCTAGTTCACTGAGAAAACAGAAGAAATAGAGCCCCCAAAAAGTGTTAAAGTTAAAATGTAGTAAATCTCCCAAATCTGTGCAGTGTCAAAGATTTCTACAGACTTAAGTAAAGGCTCTGTCCCTCGCTGGCCAACTGATGGGGGCATATTTTCCATGGTGGGTCTCAGTTACCATGGCTAAAAACAAGGTCCTCCAGCTCCAACATTCTATGACTTATCTTAGAGGAGTCACATCAGGTAATCCATTAAGACGACCTTAAAGGCCTAAATTCCATAAACCAGCCAGAGGCCATCAATGGCTTCTCCCACGTAGACCACCACTAACCCTACCCACTAAGGACCATGTAATTGGATTGTGCCTCTTGGCACGTCCAGAATTCCATCTGCTGTAAGCCACAGGCAGAACCCTTTCCACTGGGAACTTTTATCAATGGAAATTCCTGCTGCCCTTGGTCCACATCATTCTTATCAGCTGACCCTTATGTTTTGAAATTTGTCTTCCTCGCTCTCGATGGGATCTCCATGCTGACTTCTCACATTCATTCATTCCATGTAGATGCTGCTTTAACCTGGGTTACATTTGTGTATTCATATCTAACATTTGTAGACTCTGTATCCAGAGGCCATTTCCTACAGGTCGGAATTTTTTTAAGAATAGGGTAGTAATTAACAACATTTCAAAGCATGACTGTGTGCTATGCTCTACACTGAGCTTCTCCCCAAACTTCCATCGCGGAGATTTACTTACTTTCTCCAAATGAGCTTTACTTATTAGAGCTCCCATGCTGGCCGACGGATCAGAGGGAATGCCAACTTTCCACATTCTGGTAGCTTCTACGAACTTCTCCAGAAATTCACTATAGATGCTCTTCTGGACAAAGATTCTGCTGGTACAGAGGCAGATTTCACCCTGTCAAGAATGACGCGTGAGGACAACAACAAGACACAGTCCTTCATGGGCAGGTCACCCTGCATTTCTGAGCACCTACCTGCCCGTAGCACGGGTCTCAGCCATGGGAGACACTGATCAACAAAACAAAGTCCCACCACGGGGAACACACAGTCTTTTTTTTTTTTTTTAAAGATTTTATTTATTTATTTGAGAGAGAGAGAATGAGAGAGAGCACATGAAAGTGGGGAGGGTCAGAGGGAGAAGCAGACTCCCCGCCAAGCAGGGAGCCCGATGCGGGACTCGATCCAGGGACTCTAGGATCATGACCTGAGCCGAAGGCAGTCGCTTAACCAACTGAGCCACCCAGGCGCCCGGGGAACACACAGTCTTGTGGGGAAGTCAGACAACAGCACAAGTAAATGTGCTCAATCAATAATATAATTTCAGGTCATGAGCAAAGTGATACAAGAAAATTAAGCAGAGGATGGGAATAGAAATCAATGGAAAAGTGCCACTTTTAGTCCCTTTTAGTAGAGGGAGTTCCAGAAGGCCCTTGTGAAGAGGGGGTATTTGAATTGACACTCGATTGATGGGGAGGGGCTAACTGAGCTCCAGGCGACGCGGAGGAAGGCAATGCTCAGCAGGCGGGGTAGAGCGGCTTCTTGCCGCAGGAGCGTGCTTGCTGTGGTGCGGTGTGTGAGGTGAGGCAAGAAGGCGAGCAGGGCTGAGGCCGGGAGTGGAGGCAGGAATGCGGGTAGGGAGGGTAGGAAAGGAGGGCAGGAGGTGAGGAGCAAGGCCACACCACGCCGAGCCCCACAGGCTCACAAGGAGTTTGCATCTTGCTCCCGGTATCATGAAAAGTCCATGGAAGGCTTTAAGCTGCAGCATGATATGATCAGATTTCCATTGTTAAATGATCGTTCCGGCAGCTGTGTGGAGAATAGAATGGAAGGGAACGAGAGTGGGATCTACAAGAGTAGAGTTCAGAGAGTATTCCAGAAGTCCAGGTAAGTGGAGGTAGCTTGGACCAGGGCGGGACCAGCGGAGATGAGCAAAGTGATAGGTGTCCACCGACGTCACCAGATTCGTAAAGGGACTCGGGAGCCCAAGGTGCAAGAAGACTGGTATCAATGCTCTCGGAAGTGAGGGGTTCCAGGATATATTAGAATAATTGAGCCAACAAGATGGGTTGATGGATTAGTGAGACAGAAGGTTGGGGTAAGAACAAGGTTGAGTCCCAGGTTTTTGATGGAGCCGCAGAGCAGATGGTAGTGCTCTGCCCCCGAAAAGCAAGCCCAAGGGAGAGGAGTGGTATTGCAGGGAAAGGAGAGGGAGGGAAATCAACAGTTCTGCTTTGCACAGGTTAAGGTTCCGATGCCTAATAGACATCCGAATAGAGATACTGTAGGTTCTGGGCAGAGGTGCTAACAGGAGCCTGAGTGAAAAATGATCCTTACTATCGTTTGAATATAACATGCGATCATTTACAAACCAACAGTCTAGACATCTCAAAGCATTATGTATGTATGGTAAGTATATATCTACGTAAATAACAATTTTCACCACATTTATATTTGATCTTCACAACCATCCTAAGGATGGAATATTTCTAATTATTTTGACAGTTGGGCAAAGGTGTATTGTCCAAATTAAATCATCATTGTTTTGAAACAAAAAATTCTCTCTGCAACCCAAGATCACTGTAAGAACCATCTGCATATCTGGCTTGGGAAATCTCTAGACATAAGTGCCCTCTGCCGTGTGGGAAGGGAGGGTGTGGTAAAGAGAGTTGAGGGGTTACCCAGTCAGGGTTTTCCGGATTACTTGGTGCCAGGAAAGCATAGGTAATGCTAGGGTCTCTAGTGGCATGACTTTCAAGGAAATGAGAAAAGGGAAATTATTTATTGCATGCCAGGCACCGTGCAGGGTGCTCTTCTCATAATAATTCTGTGGTCCAGTAGTTTTCCCAGCTTACAATTAGGAAATGGAGCTTTGAACAAACACAAGCCCAAGGCCACCAGGCACAAGAAGTTTCAACTTCAGTCTGAGTGATGTGGAAGTCCACATTCATTTCTTCTGTGTCCCACAGCGTGTCGAAGTGTGAGTGTGCCCCCAGTCAAAGGAGACTACGTGTGACAGAGATGTTTCAAAGTGGCCCATTATGTTCAACTGAGGAAGAAGTGTTCACTACATGGGACTCATCTCTCGGTTAAGGAAAAAGAAACGAGCCCCTCTAGTTTGCCTAAAGTCTGTTTGTTGTCTTGAATTAGCTAGTTGGGTTCCTGTCCTCTTCCCCACTGACATTTAAAATACCCCCAAGAGGAAGGTTCTTTCAGCAATTTCAAGGTCTGGCACAGTCCTGGTAGCCAAGAAGCTACAGTCCATCTCCACGCTCAGAGTGCATTTTCTCTCATGCAGAGTTCACCCAATGTCCTCTCAGCTGATTCTCAGTCCACAGCTTGTCCCCACTCCCCATGCTGTCACCATAAGCCGCCCAAATGCTTGATTTAACTGTTCATTTTGATACTTGATCCTTGTTTATTTTAATGATTAAAATAGCTGTATCATAAAATTACAAATCTACTTTCTAAAATCTAAAATTTAAGTCTATTGATCCAGAAAAACTCTCTTTATAGATACAGACGTACTTGTATATAGAGATATAGAGAGAGGTACAGAGCAAAGCCGCTTTCTCTAAGAATTACTGCGAGAGAAATAATTACAATATAATGATCACGAAAATAACCACTGTCAGGAATGGTTTTCATTCTACAACTCACAAAATCGCTAATGGAAAACATCATTATTACTTTCATGATTTCACAGGCAAAGAAATGAAGGTTCAAAAGGTTATGGCAACTTGGGCAAGTTAAAGATATATCTCATTTCACTCATCTTTCTTTCTATGGTGGTTCTAACTCTTTAGTTAATTCTTTTTTCGCTGTTAAAATTTTTAAAAAGCAGGCCCTTTGGAGAAAATCATTCAGTATTTGTGCACACCTGCTCTACCCTAAGCCTGATCCTGGGCATTAAAGATCAAATGCGGCCCCCAAGGCAGACACAGGTGCCCTTTTTGTGAGGCTTACAGTTTGGTCTGTCTGGGTCAGTGTTCCTAACCCTTTGGGATACCGTGGCCTCGAAGAATCTGCTGAGAACTGAGGCCTCCAGAAAAACACCTGTCACATGATTTCAGGAGATGCAAAGTTGCCCGTGACTCCGTGACATCCATGACTCCAACATCAGAAACGTTCTCTAGACTGGTTTAGGCATTTATTTCTAAATGTGTGCTGCATTTGGGATGCTTTTGGGGGAGCACAGGTTTACTGGAGATAGGACATTTAGACAGCAAGAAGAGAATGGGGGTGACTCTATGAATAAAGGGATGAAAAAGCTTGGAGAAGCAAACAATCAATCATTTTGCCCATGGCTGGTACCTGATAAAGCTCAAGAACTGGAGCTTGCCCAACAGAAGCTATGATTCTACAAGAACCACAGGTGGACACTGAGACAAAACAGAGTCAGTGGAATAACACAATGTCACAATCTCCTTTCCCTGAAATAGCACCAGATTAACCCACTCACTCCTGGCTTGGCACTGTGATGAAACAGATCCAGCCTAACTGGGTCACAGAGTTTAAAAACAAACAAACAAACTCAAAACAAAACAAACCAATACAGAGGGCACACCTGGTTGGCAAAGCTGGACTTGACAGTCGTTGGAATGCACTCTTCCAGGTTGGCGTCCTCAAAGATGATAGCGGGATTCTTGCCCCCCAGCTCCAGGGAGAGCTTCTTGCAGTGGGGAGCACTCAGCTGTGTGATCCGCTCGGCTGTGGGCTGGCTCCCCGTGAAGGAAATGAGGGGTACCTCCGGATGGGACACCAGGGCCTCGCCGACCCTGGGCCCCGTCCCAAACACAATATTTACCACACCTGGTGGGACACCTGGACAGGAAACAGAACAGTCTCCAGGTCTGTATCCAGATAGGATACAGAAACAGTAACAGAAATTACAACAGTAATTCTTCTCAGTATGTTGAGAATTTCGGGTGACATTGAGGTTTTCCTTGAAAGTGCAGTAGCTTGAATGGGGGGGGGGGGGTAGACTTTTATGGCTGCCTCTAGTTTAAAAGCAAAGCAAAGACTATGGCGCCACCTCCACCTCCAGTGCCCCCTAGGTGGGATTTCTCCAGGTGCTTTGCCTTAGAAAAATGAAGAGTGGAACATTCTAATTAATTCATTCCATAATATTAACTAGGCATCAGAGGCTGGGAGCATAGAGATATCCTCAGGCAGGCCAAGCCCTGTAAGGTAGGAGAGCCCTGCTCCAAGTTGGCATTCAGGAGTCACAATTCAGTGTGAAAATGTGAAGTGGAGGGAAGAAGAGATTGACTGTGAGCATTGAAGGTGAGATTGAAGGTGAGCATTGAGTTAAAGGTCCCTGTGTCCCATGATATGGACATACACTCTAGGACTGACTTAAAGTGCCAAGTACACCCTAAAACAGGTGCCCCCATCTTTCTAGCATGAGACCCTACTGCCTTACATTTGCGTGTATTTTTTTTATGTGTTTATGGCTTTACTTGTTTATTACCTAGCCAACACAGGCAGGTGTGCGATCCAAGGGCAAAAATGGTGTCTGTGTTCTGCTCCTCACAGTCCCCACTGTGCCTTGGCCCTAGTTTGCCAGATAGATTAATACCAGTAAATGTTCACATTCACTGTAGGCCAATCATTCCTGGAAGCGATTTAGATCTCCCAGCAACTGAATGAGGTAGGGAGGATTAATATCCTCACCTTATCCAAACTGAGGCAAAGTGAAGTCAAATAGCAGCCACTAGGAGGCAAAACCCAGTGTAGATGGTTAACAAATAATTAAGTGAATGAATGAATAAAGTCTTCGTGTACATTATCCAAATCAGAAATGGTCCTTGACTCTGGAAAGCTTTATGTGTCCAGAAAGAAAATCTGTGTGCCATTGTGTGCCATTGTGTTGTGTCCAGGAAGCTCTTAGGGTTTGTCTGGAGGTTAGCTGAGTTTATTCCCCATATTTCTTCAGCCTCGAAGTACAGCAAATGCAGAAAACCTCCAACGTGTAAGGTTTTTGAACTACCTTCCCTGCTCCCGCTATCTTTCCCTGTCCAGGTTGGACATTCTGTCCTGAATAGAAACACACTCTGTTGGATTAAAACCATCTCTTCCAGAATATGCTTTTAAAGTGTAAATAACAAGTTCTCATTGATGATCCACTATCATCCAGAACACCTTCCCATTGAGCCAGAACCTTAGCCTGATCACTTGAGGGGACAAACGAGGCCCTCTTCAGCTGAGCCTTGGAGACAGGTGTGGAGATCAGTGACTCATGGTGGTATCTGGCAGAGCTTCACCTCCAATGGCCCCGCCTTTACACACATGTGCAGACTTCTTAAAATCTAGCTTGGGTCGGTCCTGTATCACAGGTCACTGCCATGGAGGGGAGGTCCAAAGCCAGGCACCATGTGAGAGCAGCTGAGCCCCGCATTGGGGCAAAGAGGAGGCTCAGGAGAGGGGCCCTCACAGTGGTCAGTGGGGGAGAAACAAGGACAAGTTTCCCACCATTTGCAGGGTGGGGTCCTGCATCTCCATCAGACAGTGGGCATGTGAATATTTGCCCGATATTTTCTGATTGGGGTTTGGGGGCAAGAGAAGGTGGACTATGGGGCTTTATAAATCCTGAAGGCAAAAATGGATCAAATCACTTCTAATGTATACAACAGCATTTTAACGAAGAGTGAAGAAAACTTAGAAACACCACATAGGTATCACCCCGGGAAAATGAGTTCATTTCAGCAGGCCAATTGCCTTCTACACAATGACATTAACGCTTTACATTTCCTTGAACTTCGGTGTTAATATGTTAAGAGCTACCTACTGGCCATTATTTCTCAGCACCACTTTGCCATTTGATGGAGACAGTAATGAAATTTTTCTAGAGACATCTGCCCTCTGCCCTTATGATATGCCAGTTATCAGAGAAAGAAGGCACTACATTGGCAAATAACAATTTGGTAAAACTCAGAGTAAATGGCTAACAGACATCACAGGGCATAAAGTCCCTCCACCAGGGACAAAGATGTGGCAGAGTGGCAGCAAGCTTCCACTGGGCAAAACAAAACTAGGAAGGGCCAGAAATCTGCTTTCAGTGGACACTCCAGGAATGAGGCATACATATGGTACCCCCAAGAAGAAATGAATACTCTAGAATTATAAAAGAGGTACTCACTGTATACTTTTTTAAATGATTTTACTGCACAGGAAGGTCATCTGTCAAGTCTGTTTGAATGCACAGGACTCAAGGATTGGCTCTTTAAATATCCAGAATGCACCAGCAGGTCATGTTAGCTTTCTTTTTCTTACACTATTAAACGTTTCTCGTACAGATTCTCAATCCAAATGGAGAAACTGAGGGCTTAAGACAGGTGCAATTTGAGCCTTACACTCTCCGTGGTGGCCAGAGGAAGAAAGTTTAGCAAAGCCAGCAGAGGCAGGGAAGGAGGGAAGAACTGTCTTGGTATAACAAACTTATTCATTCACAAGAAATAAGATCAATGCTGTGTAAATACATGGAAATGTAAAACTCTTGTGTACACCAGGTGCTGGGTGTATGGAAGGGGAGAGTGCTTAGGGAAGAGAAATCATCATAGATCAAGATGTGGTTGACTTCAAGAGAGAGTGGTTCTGGGAACACAGCTCTGTGGCACCACCCCACCTGCATGGCTGCCCTCTCCAACATAGATCACAGCAGAGCATCGGCCCCACTTCTGTCCACTCCAGGGAATCTATAGTCAACAGACAGGGAGGAAAGGCCCTACACCTCTGTAGACACTAGCCACTTAATTTTGCAAAGAATGGCATTAGAATGTGATCCCTCATGTAAAGAAGGAATGACACCTGTGGGACATGGGAGAGGTAGGCACATTTCTATCATAACCCTCCAGAAGCCTAGGGCATCCATAAATGTCACCCAAAGGCTGAAGCTGGGAGGCCTCATTCCTCTGTACAATACAAGGGAAATGGGAAGCTAGACTAGGGTCATAAGGCCACACAGTTCAACCTGCCATCTAAATCCTAGAGTAAAGAACTGGCCCAACTTTTTTGGAAGCCAATATGTATGTTTTTGCTTGGAGAGATAAGGTATCCAGAAGAGGGAGATATGGGTTCTTTCCAACCACCTACCTTATGGATTGGGTGAGCCCAGTGCTACCTTTTCTGTGGGCTTTAAGGAAGTACAAACAGCAGAGACTGACAGACAGAAAGACAGCCACCCATCATCCCAACCCAGGGTGTGTATGAAGACCTGAGCTCAGGGACCTAATTGCAAGTTAGGGTCCCCTGACACCCTCCAACCCTGATGCGGTGTCTGTGCCCATGCTGAGTTATACCCCAGAACGTACCCAGGAACATACCTTGAATGTGGCCATGACACTGTTGACATAAAGAAGACATGGAGCCATATTGTATCAGCTTCCACACATTGGCTCCAAATGCAAGGAAAACTGAGGGAGGTGTATTCAAATCTCTTGAAAATGGCTATTTCTAGCAGGTATCGTATAACCATACAAACCAGAGAAGTCCCTAACAGTAGTCTTATTTGCATCAAGGTTAACATGTGGTTCAAATATAAGATTTAAATTGACCACTGAAGACAATCCCAGGAGCAGACTGGTATCTGAGTTGACTGAGTTCTTTAAGCCTGCTGTCACTTCACAGTTGTGCAATCACATCACTGCCTGCCAACCCCCCTGCCGGGGGAACCATTCCTGCAGTGGCACGGACAGGGGTGAAGAGAGGAAGCAGTGTGATCCAACCCTGTGCGTGAAGGGGATTTCTCAGAAAAGGATCAGAGAGAGGAAAACCAAAGATGTCGATGGAATCAATTTTGCTCTGAGCAGATTTCTATCCAAAACAACTTCTCAAGTGTCAGGATGCTGAGGTGGCTGAAGCGCATAAAATGTGCAACCCCAAAGCCAATCCTGTGCCTCTCCAGACCCAACGCTCATTACCTGCTCTCTCCAGGAGTTTGCACATCATCCACGCAGTCACCGAAGTCAGCTCACTGGGCTTGGCTATCACCGTATTGCCAGCAGCAATGGCTGGTGCCACCTTCCAGGTCAGCAAGTAGAGTGGCAAATTCCAGGGGCTGATCAGACCGGCTACAAGAGGAGAACAGAAACACTGCCACCAATGGCAGGCCCCTCAAACTAGACTGACCAAATTGGGTTTATTAACATGGAACTCCTTCACCCTGCATAAAGCTTTGGCTTACTTGTAGCCAACTTCGGGGAAATAACTCTAAAATGTATTACAAGCAACTGTGCCTTTGAAAACTATAAATCAATACAATTTACTCTTTTCTTGACGATGTACCAATTGTATTTATGAACAAGGGCAATGTAAGCTCCAGGGCCAAGAGGCTGTCACCTGTTACCAAACAGTTTCTGAATGTGATGAGTTTTGAGATTTATAGACTGACCTTCACATTTTTTTTAAACTTCTCTCTCCTTCTTCATCATCAAATTGTCTAGCTACTATTTCTTTTAAGTTTTTCCATCACTGTTTCTAACCTGTTGTGGATTAAGACATAAAATCTCAAGCTTTTTAGAATTATTGGTAAAATAAGAGCAAATGGGTTCTGAGTCTGTCCTGTGGAAGCCTTCCTTTTAGTAAAGCCAATGAATTTTGATTCATAGACTATGAGATCCATTTTGGTTAGCCAGAGGACTTTTTAATAAAAAATTCTCTCTAGATTCTCACCTCTTTCATGACCAGATAGGATTGCTAAATAAGTAACAGAACCAGCATCTAGAACGTGTCCCCATGCAATATTCTGAAACCAACCAGGTTTCCAACCATAAAGCATGACAAAAAAAAAAAAAAATCTACCTTATGAATTTTTAAATGGATTCATCTTATTTTATACCCCTCCCTTAAAATCTATGCTGTGAAAGTAAACATATATTCTATATGATTATATTTCTCGTTAGAAAATCTTTTCTTTAGAGGATAACAGAATATTTTTTCAGCATTATTCATTCAAGAGGAAGGTTTGAGCTTTTACAATTCCTTCAAAATATGATTTCCAAAGGGTTCAAATAACCAAAGTGGTAATATGTCCCATTTTCGTTCCTTTTAATTTATTTATCCTGTCATAAAACGTAACTAATAAATACGGGTATTTGGTGGTTGGAGGAACAGTGACCTCTAGTGGATATTTTGAGTCATTGCTCATGTTTACATGTCCTCCAAAAGAAAGCAGGAAGCAGCTAATTCAGAGTGCCCTACACTTACTAATTTATTTAATTCTCACTAAAATATATAAATATAAAATTAAACTATGCTCCCAGTTTTTCAGATAAGAATCCTTAAGTATACAAATATTATGAAACTGGCCCTGCACATATCCAAAATCCATGCTATTAACTTCAAGACTCTCTGGAAATAAACTTTTTTTTTTTTTTAATTGTGGGGGGCGGGGGAATCTTCGTATGTGAATCTCCTCCCAGCATTATTCTTTTCCTGGTAATTTCCTGAGAACAATGTTCTAGGAATATCCAGGTAATGTGACAAAAGGAAAATAAACCAGAAATAGATTTTTGAGGCCCATTAATTTTCGGTCAAAGTATAAGTCCGCTCTTTCCTTTCTCTTTGTCTGTTCCTTTGGATGAGCTCTACAGAACTGAGGGAGCATCCCTACGCACCCCCGCAGACCAGGCTTTCCCTGAGCAGCACCTACCGATCCCCACAGGGGCCCGCACCGTGTAGTGCAGACAGCCCACGTGGTCCATCTGCGTGCACTCTGATGTGTGGTGCAGGATGGAGGAGGCGAAGAACCGGAAGTTCTGCACAGACCGGGGAATGTCCATGGTTCTTGCCAGTGTTATGGTTTTCCCTGTAAGAAGTCCACAACAGAAAGCACGGTCGGCATACCTCACCAGGGACACTGGAGACACGATCACGCATGTATCCCAGTTCACGCTCACGGAGCCTTGGTTCTTTCCAGCCTGAGACTTCATCCCCTGACGACACAGACAGCTGATTGTGGTTTCACAGAACCATGAAATAATTAGGTGTGACGTTATCAGATAAAATCGAGTGAAATAATCTATGCTTTATGGGCTGAACAGTTCAGGGCTATCATGAATCCGCCAGATGCTACCACTCTGCTCACATCAGCTCTTTCAATTCAAAATCACCAAGCTTTGTACATGCTACAAAGGGGTTGGAGTAATGGGTGTTAAGACAGCTGTATCTGCATGACACAATAAAACCACTTTGACAAACATCACAAACAGTGATGTATACTAAATGTCTCCCCAACACATGGTGGAGTCCTTAAGATGGGCATGTGGCAGAACGGCTGAG
This sequence comes from Neomonachus schauinslandi, assembly GCF_002201575.2. Classification (NCBI taxonomy): domain Eukaryota; kingdom Metazoa; phylum Chordata; class Mammalia; order Carnivora; family Phocidae; genus Neomonachus; species Neomonachus schauinslandi. Next base: position 29,541,369 of record NC_058410.1, on the reverse strand, counting down.
GGGACCCCGAGGATGCTGTGTGGCACTCGCTTACTCACCATGTGCCCCATGCACGCCCTAGCTCCTGGATTGAACAAAAGGAGAAACATAGCTTTTCTGGATTGTTCCTTAGTTGTCTTGGGTGATTCAGGGGGGACTCCCAGGGTCAGCAGCACCAACAGGAAACATCTTCTTCTTAAGGGTTTGGACTCAGGCTGCTTCCTAACTTTAAGCTGATTTATAGCATGTATATGACTTTCAAAGATCTCGGGTTTTCCTAACAGATACTACTGCAAGGATTTATGGACATTTACTACATTACCATGCCTCTGGGAAGGAGATAAAAATTGGGAAGCTGTGTGAGGAGTGCAGTACTCACATATCCGATTCTTTCTAAATAACGTGACTGTAATGGCTCTTCAGTTACTTTTGCTTTGAAACGATCTGCCTAGAATTGGTGGAGAATTGCACGATCGGCCCTCTTCCTCTCTCCGCACATCCACGCCCTTTGCCAAAAACTTTGGCAGTGCCTTCCACCAAATGGACAAAGTGTATTTATGTCCTTGACCCTGGAACTTGGACTCAACTGCGACCTGCTTGGACCATCAGAGTGGGGGAGTCGGCCAGATGCAAGCCTCCTGGGTGGTTTTTCTTTCCAACTCCACCTCTGCCATGAGAATCTCCGGTGCGGGCTAGCCTGATGGGGCCGGGGGGCCGGGGGGGGGGGGGGGGGGGCGCTAATATGGAGGAAGTACCCGAGTCCCAGCCCTTGTGGTTAAGAGGCAAGAGGTCTGCAAGAGGTCACCTGACCAGCTGGAAGGAGGGTACGTCTCCCTGGCGCTGCACTGTGCATTGAGCCCCGCACTCACCTTGGTCCCTGGATTCCGCCTGCGCCAATTCCTCCAGGGACTGCTCCAGCAGATCGGCCAGCCGGTGTAGCACCTGCGAGCGCTCCTGAGGGCTCCGGGCCGCCCAGCCGGGGAAGGCTGCTCTGGCCGCCTCCACCGCGGCGTCAATCTTTGAGGACCAAGAGGAAGAGGGTCACCTTAAGACTATTGCTCCTGGGGCGCCTGGGTGGCTCAGTCGTTGGGCGTCTGCCTTCGGCCCAGGTCATGATCCCAGGGTCTGGGATCGAGTCCCGCATCGGGCTCCCCGCTCCGCGGGAAGCCCGCTTCTCCCTCTCCCGCTCCCCCTGCTTGTGTTCCCTCTCTCGCTGTGTCTCTCTCTGTCAAATAAATAAAATCTTAAAAAAAAAAAAAGACTGTTGCTCCTGAGGTTGGATGAATCCAGAATCCACAGGTCCACCCACACTTAATTTTTTCTGACTGGTTTCAAATATTCAATACTTCCTCCTGCCAAGTTACCTGCAAAATCAGTGAATCAGGGGCCCCACAAAAACAAAGAAGAATGCTCCATTTCGACCAGGGTATTCAGATGCGGCCATCAGAAAGAAGCTATTTGAATTTTAATAGACGCACATTTTCAATCATGTCAAAATACAAAAATTTTTTTGAATAGCCTAGGAGAGCTCACTTCATGTAGATGTGTAGAATCTCTCAGCTTTTAATCCAGATCCAACATATCTGATAAAGTCTAAATTTTTTTTTTTAAGATTTTATTTATTTGACAGAGAGACACAGCGAGAGCAGGAACACCAGCAGGGGGAGTGGGAGAGGGAGAAGCAGGTTTCTTGCAGAGCAGGGAGCCCGATGTGGGGCTCGATCCCAGGACCCTGGGATCATGACCCGAGCTGAAGGCAGACGCTTAATGACTGAGCCACCCAGGTGCCCCAAGTCTAAAATTTTGTTTGAAATCGTATCCTCAGATTGTCATTTCCACTCAGAATGACTAATCATAATAGTCATTGACTAATTTTTGTATATAAAGGAATATGCTAAACACACAAATTATGTCATTGAACCTGTTTTAAAATTCTGTACCATGACTTTGCTATGCCCATTTTGCGGATGAGGAAACTGAGGCACGGAGAACTCAAGTAACCTGGCAGAGGTCACACAGCTAGTAAGTGGCAGCATCAGGATACAAGCCCGGCTCTCTGTGGCTCCAAGACCACAGCTGGCCTGCTACGGCAGAGCCACGGTCCCCGTGCCCCGCCTGGCTCTGCCCAGTGACAGAGGCCTCTGTGGGGATGGAAGGCATCTGTGTCGGAACAGATAGCTTGCAGAGACCTGGTTTTGGAGCAAATCCAAAAGGAAACAATATATGGAAAGGTTCAGGCAAGGCCAATTCCTGCAAGACAAAATGAGTCTTCGGATCTTCAGCAAAGTCAAAGCAACGTCTTTCCGAGAGATAACAAATCCCTAGCCTGTGTCTCAGCCCTTTCCCCTCTCACACGCATGACAAGACTTTATAATCACTCACAGCTTTCACCCACCCCGGGCCCAGGCCCAGCCTCAGAATCCTTTTCCACAGGCTTTAGGCAACCACGAGCATCTTTCTCGCCATCACGGGACCTGATAATTCAGCCGCCTCTCCCCCAAAATCTGATCCACACTCCTCCTCTGTTTTCTTTATAACCAGAGTCACTTCCAGCTGAGCTGAATAAAGGATGAAATGATTCTCATCTTAATTATAAATTTCTGGAAAAGTGGTGTTTTCGGTTGGAAAGTGGAATCTCCACTGTGGACCCACAGACAGGATGAAGGAAGAGCGTGGGCTGTGGTGTTCTCCACCAGAAGTTGCAGCCTCCCCGAGGCCTGGCGGCCAGCCAACAAGAGAAGGGTTCCTTCCTCCCGTGCTCAGAGTAAAATCTCATCTTCCTGAGGTTGTCGATGTGAAATCTAAGCTTTTTGCTATGCAGAAAACTCAAGTCCAGTCATCCTAAGTTGGCTTATGTCTGTGTAATATAGAATACGTATTAATGTATATGAGCAAAAGCTAATACCTAGAAAGCTTTTACTATATGCCAAACACTAAAGGCTTCACATCTATCAGTCTGTTTCATCCTCAGAACCACACTAGAAGACAGGTATTACTGTTATTCCCATTTGATAGGTAAGGAGACTGAGGCACAAGGAAGTTCAGCTCTAAGTCAAGACAGTAGATACTAAGGGATGCAGCTGGTCTTTGAAGACAGGCGATCTGACTCTGGTCTGTGCTTATGGACGGCAAAGCTACCATGTAAATGCCACCACAAATAGGTGTGTGTGTGTGTGTGTGGCCACTGATCTAGGCATCAGAGATGAGAATGTTAGCTCACTGTCGTCTGTGGAATAAGGATGATGAGAGAGTCTTATTTGTAGGTTGTTACGACTCACATTGGGGGTAATTCGTGTTAGACGGCTTAGTGAAAGCAGAGCACAGAGCAAAACCTGTTAGCAGCACCAGCAACACTTTCTGTAAGAGACTTTCTGCAAAACTGGGCATGCAGCTTGTATGTTGATGATATTTTTCAAGCCAGCAAAAACTGGGACTTGTGGGATCAGAGAGCATATTTGCAATTTAAATTGCTGGGAAATCCAAAATATTTATTTCTCTACTAGCAGATGCAGCCATACCAAATTCTATCTTCTGAAAAGGCATGAGCCATTAGCCACAGAACTAAATTTGTCCTATTTGTCATTTTTTACTGCACTTTGGGAAAACACTTCGAGACCAGGAGGATTGGATAACACAAAGCTGGATTTCCCACATCTGTCCCAGGTCATTTGAAACAAACAAAATTGTGGGTTACAGTTTAACCAACAGATTAGCCAATGTTTGCAAATTTTTGTGCACAAGTCTAAAGGTTTTTTTAATGCAAGACAGGTTTAAAATATAGTTAACAAAAGAGAAATAATAGCTTAGTATATATGAAGGCTTATTTACGTATACTTATTTGTATATGAAGGCTACAGTTATCTTTTAAATAATCTAGTTCTTTGTGCCTTAAAAAATAAAATCCATTAGGCTTTAGATGAGCATACATACATCAGCCACATTCATCACCCCAGACACATTTACATTGTCACTGCAATAAACTGATAACTAATTAAATGTATCTCCAACATCTTATAGAACTTCTCAAATAAAATTCTAATGTTTGTGCCATTAAGCACTTTGAGTAAGAAAAAGGATGGTCTTAAATTTCACTGCAAAAATATATGAGAATTTGATTCTGCATTTTATCATTCAAGTGATCAGTTTTACTTCACTAGATATTTTAAAGACATAAGGCATTTTTAGAGGATAATATAAAATAAATCCCTGGATTTTTCACTTCTGTTCGTTGTAGTGGAGTAACAAGTGGGTTTTTTTTTTTTTTTTTTTAGAAATCCATGAATATACTGGCAAAGTTAGGCAGCACTTGGTAAAGAAAAAGAAACAGAAACACTGATCATTCTTAACAAATAATACTTTTTACTAGACCCCTAACCTAATAAGGAATGGCTGAAAAATGCAGCTGAGTGTTAAGTTGCCTGATTAATTGCTTGCTTCTGCACAAAGTCATGGGCTTTGTTCCAGGCATAGGTATCCCCTTTTGAAAGTTCACAGGAGGTCACTTCGCTTTTATATTAGCACCTGTTTTCGCTAACTGCAAGAAATACGAAGAGGATTTTCACTTCTGTGAAAAAAAGCCATTTCCAGACTTAGTATTTCTTTCCCAAATGCAAAGTGGCATAATGTGAACTTTCTGAAAATGGGGGATACTCTTCACTTTATGCCATTTCAAAAGATGTCCTAAGAACACTCTCCTTTTGGATAGCGGGGGAATCCTGCATCCTAAAAGTCCCATTACAAAGCAAACCTTCCCAGAACTCAAATCTTCCTCCTGCCAGCCTTTAACAATTCTACACCTTTTCCCCAACTCCCTTTGCTCCTAGAAAAGTAAGTGACATGAAATCCATCAACACAGGAAGTACATTTCCATCTTCCCTAGGTGAATATACTCACCTCTTCTCTCTCTCTTTTTTTTTTTTTTTTAAGATTTATTTATTTATTTGAGAGAAAGAAAGGGAGGGGGAAGCGCCGAGGGGAAGGGAGAAAGAGCCTTTGAGCAGACTCCGCACCGAGCACAAGCCCAGTGCGGGGCTCGATTCCATGCCCCTGAGATCAGCAGGACCTGAGCAAAACCAAGGGATGCTCAATGCGCTGCCCCAGCCAGGTGCACCACTCACCTCTTCTTTTCCACTGTTTGGCACTCTGCAGTATACATCCCCCGTAGACGGATCATAAGAATCGATATAGGAGTTACAAGGTACAAACATTCCATTAATGAAGTTTTCCAGTGTCAGAAGTGCCTTTGTTCCAGCCATGGTGGAGACAACTTCTGCCTTTCTCCCTTCGGTTCCCCCGCACAGTTCCCTACCCTGAGTGAGCCCCGTCCTCACCTCCAGCCCCAAAGTCCTCATTTGCCAATCAGTGGAAGTGGGAGGTGGCCTGACACTCAGGACTATGTTCCAGTCTCCAAACTCTGAGCAAAGAGTATTCGGGAGTATTTCACAGACTTCCAGTACATTATGAGAAAGGGATAATAATATGGTAAGCTAACACCAGCTTGTGTCCATGGCCCTTTGAAATGTCAGAAGGCACCTCTGTGTCTCCTTTTATTGGGTTCACACTATAAACTGTTTACTGCTCAAACATGGAGGGCCAGACCCTGAAGCAAGTCCTTGACATGAATTTGCTCATTTATTCCACACAACAATCCTATATAAAGTGAATGTCATTAAATCTCCTGTACAGTACAAGGAACTGAGCCTCAAGAAGTTAATTTGTCCAAAATCACAGTTAGTAAGGAATGAACTTTAATCCGTTTATCTCCAAATCATGTGATTTCCCTCAACACATCACAGCCCTCACCCCACAGAGGTGATTGAAGACAGACTCCCTCTTTCCATCTCTCGTCTGTTTCTCTTGACCATGGCTGCCTTCTCCGTGAACAGTCCCTCCATCCCGAAACCAGCAGCTCACACTCTCCCAGCTGTGCCACTCCAGTAAGGACACAAGCCAGTCTATGCATGGATATAGGAAACACACGGGGATGCATAGCCACGATGCATGTGAGAATTTCTATAAATTGGCAAGGGAAATGGACAATCCAATTGAAAAAAAATAAGCAAAGGCTATAAAAAAAGCAATTCATAGCAAAAGAGATGCAATTGGCTAATGAAGGCATGAGAGGTACTCCGCCTCATTGTTGATCAAGGGAACGTGAAATACAAAGAGGTGCCCTGATTCCCCAAAGTAGAAAACATTTTAAAAGATCTCTACTCTCTGCTCTGTGTGCGGATGTGGAAAAGCAGGTGCTCTCCTACTCCGCTGACGGGAGGCTTCACAGAACCCGGCTTAGGGCAGTCTGGCCGTGTCAGCATTTTAAATGTGCCCACGTTGAGGCTAGTAATTCTTCTTCTCAGAATCTCTCCCACTGAATTTCTTGCTCCAGCGCAAGTAGGTAAGTCACAAGGCATCGCTTTTTATGGTAATTTCAAAATCGGAAACAAGAGAAATGCATACCAACTGACAATTATTATAATGAGTCGTGATACCCAGAATAAGGAATGTTATTTAGCCATTGGAAGATGTACTGTTAAGTGAAAAAAGAAAGTTAGTGGATAATATACACAACAGGATCTCCTTGGACGCCTGCTTGAGGGGGATGAAAGGGGGGAAATGAGGGTTTCTTCCTTTTTTTACTCCATGTGGTTTTAAATTTCTTGAATACGATATGGTGACCCTATATCAATATGTAACTTTTGTAGTTAAAATTTAGTCAAATGTGAGATATCGATATTCTAAATTCATTGGTCATTTGGGACATTTGCTGGTTACGCACGTCCTCAGGCCCTCCCCACGCCCGCCTTCATTGGTATCTCTCTGAAGAATCTCCAAAATTCTTGCAGATCGCTGATGCAAAGCAAGAGACTCTCTGTTCCCTGAGCAATGAAGCTTCAGGCCTCTCTGCAAATCTAAAACTGACCTATGATGGCCTGCTGAACAAAGGACCAACCCCCCTGGTCTTTTCTCCTTTGCACCTCAAAGCCTCTGCAGAAACTTTGGCATTAGAACTCATTTTATTTAACAGGGCCAAATTCTTGAGGCTCCTTCTCCCTACCCAGTAAGAAGCAGGGAAGAAGTTTAAAGACGAAAATTTTTTTTTCTCAGCCTAAAATTCTTAACCTTTCTTTTTCCAGGTGACTTTTCTTTTTCCTTTCCCTCGTGTTAGTGATTTGGGGTCATTTGGATGTGCCTCTGTTAAATACCTGGTTACACATAAATAAAAAGATACATACATGGACAAATACAACACTGCACACAGCCAAGGGTCTGTTCCAGAACACAGAAACTATGTGGGTGTTTCAAAGTCTCATACAAGGAAATGGTTACATTGGGTTAGAAGGCTGAGAGAGGGGCGGGTCCAGCTGAGGGACCCAGGCAACAGTAACACCTAGTAACAGGGAAGAGAGGCCACCATGTCTGAGACGGGGCGGGCGCACAGAGGAGTGGTGGGTAACAGCAGCTCTGGCGGGCCTGTGGGGATGCTGTTACTGGCAGGGCGGGGAAGGGGTGGGGGGCTGCTGCAGGAGCTATCCGCTGTGGCTGCAGAGATGCTGACAGGGACTGGAGCCAGAAGGTGGCATCTCCACCCCCCACCCCCAGGCTCTTCCTAGTGCCTCCCATTGGCAGAAAGCCCGCTGCCAAGAGATGTGACCAATACGGTTTGCAGACCCCAGCCCTGGCCCCACAGAACAAAGTAGCGGGCAGCCTAGAGCAGAGAGACCTCGGGGAAATACCCAGCCCAGACAGACAGACTTTCCCCAGCTTGTGTCCCTGGTTCTCTCACTCTCAGCTTCTAGTGTCTTCTTTGCTCCTTCTGAATCTTCCAGAAGCCCACTCTTAACCCAAGCACCCATGCTCAGAGATAAGCATCACCCTCTCTTTCCCTCACCCACTTCACTGAGATTTCTCTCACCCAAGCTATTGAGAAAGAAAATCTGATTATGTGACAGAAGCAACTGAGACTAATGCGGGTTCATTAATCAGATTTCTTTGTCTTTTTGTATAGTTCATAATAATCCAAAAGATTCCAAGTAGAGGAGTCCCTAAGGGAGAGTTTTTTAAAGAAAGGGACTTTCTAAGGACACCATGGCGGTGGAGTTCTCGGCCACATAATAGCAGAATAGTGTGAGAAACTGGACCCAGTACTTTTTTTTTTAAAAAAAGGTTTTATTTATTTGAAAGAGAGAAAGACAGCTAGAGAGAGAACACAAGTAGGGGGAGTGGGAGAGGGAGAAGCAGGCTTCCCACTAAGCAGGGAGCCTGATGCGGGGCTTGATCCCAGGACCCTGGGATCATGACCTGAGCCAAAGGCAGACACTTAACGACTGAGCCACCCAGGTGCCCCTGTACCTAGTACTTCTAAAAAGTGCTTCATGCTTCTCAAAACTTCCCCACACAGGAATAGGCCCAGCCTCTGAGCTGATACGGGTATTAGTCATAGTTGCATCTTTGTGCCACTTGCCGTTCAAGCTTGACCTGGTCCATTTTGGCGTAATTCAATGGCCCTTCACCTTCCTTCTCCCTCTGTCCTCCCAGGCCTTTTCTGTCCATACTGCAACCACTGACCCCCGCATGCAGGCCAACCACAGATCTGACTCTGGAACCAGAGCTCAGTTGAAGTGGGAGACACTTCCTGAGGACATAGCATCCAGCCTCACTTTGACCTGAGCCCTAACCTGCCTTCACGCCCTTCCCTCGAAACGTGGGACCAGTCATCTCTTGCCTTGTTTCCCTTACGGAGACATAAAATCCCATATCCAGGCCTCAGAATAGAGACCCTACTCCCTTGTGGTTCCACCTGCCTCACTGTACCTTTGGATGAATTCTCTGGACTGGTTCACCTGCTCTCCAGGGCGTGTTCCGCCGAGCGCTGATCTATTCTTGTCATGCCCCTGGAGTAGCATTCAAGTGTGTTTCCATTAGCAGCAACCACATCTGCCCCCACCACACATACACCCCAGTGGATGGATTAGTGCCAGTCCTGCACAGTGAGAATAGAGGACTCAAGACTGTAAGCTCAACTGACAAAAATTATAAACATGATAAACGGAGCATACTCATATTCTGAAGAACTAATAGTTCTGGAATATTTCGGAAGAGGATAGGGTGTTTTCACCTCATTGACAAAAATTATTCCTTTTGGAAGGGGTAGGCATTCGCTGATTTAGAGAGCTCTCACGTGTTTTTGGAGCTCTGAACTACCCAGGACAGCTGCAGTACCAGGAAGCACAGGGTGTTTGTCACGTGAGCACCTGCCATATGCCAGAAGCCACAGCCAAACATAGAGGCACTTGATGCCAGGAGAAGTCACCTTCAACTCAGGGAGACAGCGCGCTAAACAAGCCACAGTGTAGTAGCCTGTGGGCACCCCGGGGGTGTGCACTATGCTCAGCAGAAACCCAAGAGAGGGAATGGAGACCTCCGCCCGAGTTCACTGAAGGAATCAGAGGATGGAACTTGGGAGATGGATAAGGAAGGATGGGGAGGAAGTTACCAGGCAGACAAGAAGTGGGTAATTCCAGGCAGAGAGAATACCTATTCAGGACCCCACCTCCCTTCTGTCTCCACAAGAACCTTGACCAGCAGACTATCTCCTATCTGACCCTTTGTCCTCCACTCTCCTGGTTCTGCAGCCTTTCAATGAGCCTGTCTGTCCACTATAATATCGGATCATGTGACCAGTGTGGAGGAAAGCAGAAGCCTGGCACTGAAGGCGTGTACCTTCTCCAACAGGAGAACATTGCTCCGACAATCACAAAATTAAACCCAGTTAATGGGGTGCCGAATTGATATTAGAAAGGCCACAAGCTATTTTGTGTCCCCATATATAGGTATGATTTAAATGACCTATTTATGTTGTTTCACACTATTATTTCTACCTATTTAAGTGATTTCTGTGTGAGAAAGTTGCTTCTGAGAGCTAGAAGCTGGCCTGGCCCTCATAGGCAGGCCACGGTGTTCTTCTATCAAACATTAACAATTCCTAAGTCTCTGACATCAGACCAGGTCGCGCTCTGTGATCCCGATGAAGTGGGATCCTATAATCACACCTGAATGTAAACCCAAGTACTGTGTAAACCTTAAAAACTATGAAACTACCCCCTCTTGTGGCTAACTTGGGTGACTGCCACCACTCTGCCTTGTTCCATTGCCCCCTACCTCTTAGATAAACGTGGGTCCCCCAGCTGCAGAATTACTCCCTTTCTGACAGCACCCAATCCGGAAGAAACCCTTGCTCACTTGAGCCCTCCTCAAAATTACTTCCCTCCACATGCCAAATCCTTTAACAAGCTCTCCTTACACCTTCTTACTGAGCACCGAGTCCTCTATGGTGTGTGGTCTCTCTTGCTGCAGCAAGCATCAATAGAAATATGTGCCCTGGTGGTCTTTGATGACATCCACAAATGATGGGCACCAACATATGCTTGCTGCAGAATATTCTACCATGACTTCCCTAATCTTAAAGGTTTGAACTACTTCCATGATCTGAGCATTTTGTATCCTGCCTCCCCACTTCCTTACCCCTCTCCCATGAGGCCATCTTACCCTGACCTGTGAACAACACACAGCTGAATAATGAGTTCATGGGTTGCAATCCCTCTTCCTTAAAGTTTCATATATTTAGTTCCTGTGTCCCTGTGTCTTTTAAAATTCAGTGCTGCAGGGAAGCCTGGGTGGCTCAGTCGTTGGGCGTCTGCCTTGGGCTCAGGTCATGATCCCGGGGTCCTGGGATCGAGCCCGCATCGGGCTCCCTGCTCGGCGGGGAGCCTGCTTCTCCCTCTGCCTGCCGCTCCCCCCACCCCGATAAACGAGTAAATAAAATCTATAAATAATAAAGAAAATAAAATTTAGTTCTGCAGAAAAGACTGGGGTTCATTTTTTGTTTGAAGATGACTTTTTGGGGAACTTTGTTTTGTTCCCAAGATTTGTTTTAATCTTAGAATGTAAAAGCTTTAACAGAAAAAATGTCGTTGTAATCCCTTTGTAATGTTTTGCAGAAAAACGTTATACTCTCTTCATGTGCAATCTTGGGGTCTGTTTATCATTTTCATCTATCTGTACTCTAGGAGTGGAGTCCAAGGACAACTTCCAGATCATCAATTCACTGTCTGCAATTAGTATCTATTTTTACAGGCTTCGGTGAGCATTTGGATGTTGCTATTATGATTTGGGTTCCCGTGCCATCTCGTCTAACCTATCCTGATTCTCTTCTCAACCCAGCCAATCTCCTATATCTCACAGATACCATGCGCAGTTAAAGAAAACTTCTGTTACCTACAACGCACAGGAAAGAAAGGTTTTTGCCTCCACCTGCTCAGAACCCTACGTGTACTTCCGATTTTTCCACAGGCCTGTTACCATGTTTCATAGTCATCTTTAAAAGAATCCTATGTAAGCCCAGTGTCGGCGAGCAAGAATGCATCAAGTTCCCTCGGCCATCTCACAGTCCACATGGGTGCTGCTAGAATCCCTGGCAGCCAGTTGATTTCTTGCCCCGATTCTGAAATGTAAGCACATCTGAATCACGAGGCTCACAAGGCTTGCCCCCGCTCAGGAAAGACTCCAAAGTGGGGCTGTAGTTTCACAGACAAGAGGACAGACAGAAGCAGTGCTAAAGTTTGCTTCCCTAAGTTTTCTTTTTCCTTCACTATATAAACAGACCCTGCACATACAGCATTAGAATACAAATGAAAACTTGTAATTTTCGGACAATGCAGGCCATCAGGAAATTAAAATCATTCATGTTGCTACCACCAGCATTAATTTTTTCACTCATTGAACAATCATATGTGCTAGGGACTAATACCGATAATGAAATAATAAACACAAAAGGTCTCTTTCCTCATGGGGCCTACATTTCAGTAGGAGAAAATAGTGAATTGTACAAATAAATGTGAAATTGCAGGCCTGAAAGTGTTCCAGGGAGAGGAAAGGGGTCCTCTGAAAGCACACAGTAACCCACCCTGTGTGACTGCGAGCAGAGCCCAGGGGCTCCCTGGGAAAGTGAGGAAGAACTGGTACACAAGAGCTGAGCCTCACGCTTCACCTGGTATTCCAATTAATCCTTATATGCAGTTATATGCTTCATCTCATCCCCAGGGTTTTCTAAAATCTTGAATAGCTTTGGCATTTTCAAAGAACCAGACTAAATTATTCAGCCATTCTACTTCTTCTAAGACCTCTGATATAGAAGGGCTTTCGACAGCTCAAACAAGGGTTACCATTGGGCTCACCTTGCCACTTGGACCCATCCCTCACGTCAGCGGGACGCTGCTGGCTTGTGTCAGCTCTGGTCCTACTGCGAAGCTTCTCATTCGTGTGCCTCTTCTTCCTGGAGGCGGGTGGCTTCTTAAGAATGGTTCTCACTGTTGGTGGGATTTTAAATGTTGCTAGTTTGGAGGCCTTTAAAAGCTGCCCTCTTGGATGATTTTGCCAAAGCAAAACCTGCCTCCCCTCTTCCCCCACTAATTTCTAAATGGGCAGGAGGGAGACTGTGATTTACAGGCTGAATTAGTTTGACTCAAGAGAATTTTTTATGGAAGTAAAATTTTACTTGAGCACTAATGGCTCTCCTTCCTCATCTAGACTCTTCTGCGTTGTCCTTAGGGTACATTCTTGCTGGATGCTTTCACATCATTAATTGTCCTTCGTAGTTTATGGTACTGAGAACCCCACCCCCGCTCCCGGCTGGGATGTCAGCCCAATGAAGCTCCCTTCTGTGCCTAAGAACATGGCAAGCTCATGCTGAGGAAGGAAGAAATGTTTTTCCATTAATATATCTCTGTGGATATTTTAGAGGAAAACTAGAAGTGACGACCCAGTAATTTTTATTGGGTCTTCTTCTGGAAGGGGTTTTGTGTGTGTGTAAAAAGATCACAGAGGGGCCCAAATACTGTCATAAATAATGAACATGTGGAAAAAACACTAACAAGAAAAAACATGGATCTATGTTTTTTAAGCCCAGTTACTCTAGAGGCAACTGAGCAGTAACTTACAAAGACTTGAAATCAGAGAACAGAGCCACTCGTGTGAACAAACAGTAAAACCACACATAGGAAGAAGAAACACAGTATGGGCAGCAAAGTAACCCCAAATGGACGTACTATTATTAGTATGGGTGGAAGTTTCAAGGGGAGGATTTCCACCAAAGCCAACCCTGGGCATGCTTGCTGTATGTCTTGTCCCTTAACCCCAATCTCCCACTGCCAGCACACCTGTCTCACAGGTGGTCCCCTTAATGTCACCACCCCCTTCAGCAACAACCAGTTGTAAACATAACGTAAATAAAAAGACCGCACTTTATCACAATTTAAGAAGGAAGAAATAAACTCATTTCTACTACTGTTACTACCATTTGTTTTATGCTATATCCTTATTTAAAGTTAATTCTATCATGACCTTGTACACACGGTGAAGGTTTCTTGTTCTTGCCCCCAGCCCTACCAGGTCTCAATCCATTTCCCCTTCCTAAAAACACCCTGAATTTCCTTCCCAGGAATCTCAGCTATGTGCTGTGGGTGATTCACTTCACACTCAACTACAAGGATGCCTCAAGCAAAGAAATTAAACTCAATTATAGTCAATGATAAGATGTTTCTAAAACTTCTCGAAAACACATGTTCTTTAAACCTGCCCTTGACCCTTGATGAAGGCTCTGAAGATCTAGGTGTGGAACTGCAGGGGGTTTTGTACGGAGTCCGAGGGGCGAAACCAACACTGGGGAAGGCAAAGTAGAGATGAGTCTTTGCTCACACTGTGAGCTGCTCAATCTAGGCAGAGTCAAAGCAAGTCTACTGCTAGTCTTTCTTTTTTGCTTAAGTCACTTTAAGTTTTGTCAGACTTACCAGTTAAATTCCTGATTAACATAATACATAAATAAAACACTTTCTTACCTTAGCAAGTTTACTCTGAAGTAACAACTACTCAAATACTTTTCAGTAAAGAAATGTATTATAGGGGTGTGTTCCCTTTGTGATCATTCACCAAGCAGCACATTTACGCTCTGTGTGTTTTAGCATATGGATGTATATTGTTCCACAGAATAATAAAAGAAATGCTGTTGTATATGGTAAGTCATCAACATACAAATCACACCATTTCCCAACAAAAAAAGCTTATCATAGAGTCTATCAGATCAGAGTCCCAGGCTCAGCTGAGCACGAATTCTACTCTAAAGCAACTTGTACTCAGGAGGCAGCTCAACGAGTACCTGTTAACTAAGCACACCTTGGGAGTTTGCTGTTGAAACTTCAAAGAAAAACATAACTTTTACTCACAGGGGACTTGCAGTCTATAAGGTATGCAAGATGAAGTCATTCCATATGTAACAGGAGGGGTGCCTGACTGGCTCAGTCGGTTAAGCGTCCGACTCTTGACTTCGACTCAGGTCATCACCTCAGGCTGATGAGATCGAGCCCTGTGCTGGACTCCATGCTGGCCATGGAATCTGCTTAAGATTCTCTCTCCCTCTGCCCTTCCCCTCCTCTAAATAAATAAATAAATAAGAGAATAAGAGAAATAATATTATGATTAGAAATGGAGGAGATGGGGTCGCCTGGGTGGCTCAGTTGTTAAGCGTCTGCCCTTGGCTCAGGTCATGATGCCAGGGTCCTGGGATCGAGCCCTGCATCAGGCTCCCTGCTCAGCGGGGAGTCTGCTTCTCCCTCTCCCACACCCCTGCTTGTGTCCCTGCTCTCGCTGTCTCTCTCTCTCTGTCAAATAAATAAATAAAAAATCCTTAAAAAAAAAAAAAAAGAAATGGAGGAGGTGAAATTTGATCTGCTACTGGGGGAAAAAAAACAAAACAAAACAAGAATTCATGTGAAAGAGCCGAGAAACTTAGGTGAAACAGATCCCATAAAATCCCCAAGTCATTCTTGGCAATGGTGGTAGAGAATCTCATGAACAGAATCTAAGAAACAAAACACAGTCTGCTGTTATGCTCAAACTAAGGCATTTTATTAGCTGGCTTTACACACCTTAAATAATATCTTGGTTACCAAAAGGACAGTTTCCACTAATTCCAAATTAAGCTTTCAAAAGTTCATTTGTTGGAGGAAGAATATTCTTATGCTCAAGACAAAATACTTCTCCTATAACCTTCAGGAAATCTTTTCTTAGTTAGCTAAAAAAAAAAATTGCTCAGGCTAAATATTAACTGCCTCAACAACCCAATTTAGTTACTTTTCCTTAAAATGTGTGCAGTAGAGTTGAACACTGTAAACATTTTGTGGTTTGGCTGGAAGTAGAGTTCATTTCATGATGACTGAATGTCTTCTAATACATATTTCTGATAGTTTCCATAAACCTCAGCAAAGTAAATCCATTCACTAACATTTCAAAGGGAAAGCCGGTTTTTTAAATGAAAGTGTAATATTAGCCTTTCTTTGCCATTTGGCAACTTGAAATTTTTGCAGGAGTGATGATTAATACTTCTTTGCAGCTGATTATATCGTTTTAAGTTTCTCTCTCATTTAAAAAAATAACCAATTGCACATTGTTCCTTTAACTGAACAACTGGATTCTTTAAAAACAGAGGTTAGCTATTTCATTGCATTTGGAAACATGGTAGAAATTCTGACTCATCATTCTTTTATCTGTAAAAGAAAAAAAAGAAAAGGTGCTATAACTTAATCTGTCACATTTTAAGAAAAACAAAAAGGAAAATGGCAGCGATATAATCATTATGTCAAGATGAAACTTTTCTTTTTTCCTGTTACTTTTCCCCTTCCCCAGTCATGCTATTTCTGAGATTTACTACAATCTCTCCATTATTTTCCACAAGAAACTCTTTCTTATTTCTAGAATGCTCTTTCAGAAAGAATGCCTTGGCAGACTGTGATGTTGATGACAGTGCATTAGGTAACTAACAGTCACTGAATGCCAATTACTGTGCCAAGTGCTTTGTGAGAGCCTTTCACTTCACAGCTATGGGAGGGAGGTTCTATTACCCTGTTTTTACAGGCGAATGAACTGAATGTACTTGTGCTGCTAGGAATCAGTGGGTAGCTGAGCGCCACAGCCTTTTGGCAGGATGCACGCATAACTGAATTTTGATGCAACATAAAGCTCTACATTCAAAGTAGACATCCCATTAAATGAATTGAATAATTTGTATGCAGAAAACAATCATATGAAGTATTAGTTAAAAATATAATATTTCTAAGATTTATATTAATAGTGATTATGTGGAAGAACATTTAAATTACTGAAGTTTGCTGGTTTGCCTCTGGCTATTTTCGCCAAACTCAACTGCACCTTACATTATACAACAGGTCCCTTTCAGAAACATTAATTGAACTTTCTGAGTGGATCATTTCAAATGCACGGAGAACCAGTTATTTAAAAAAAAAAAGTAAGGCGGGCTCTTCTAGTAAATGGAATCACCTCCCCCAACTGTTTGACTCTTAAAGACTGTGTTCGCATAATGTGGATTGCTTACTTACAAACCTATTTTTCAACGAGCTTACTTTAATTCTGAGAAACATTTTTCATGGAGAGGACAGTTCAGAAGTCTCACCATGAAAAGTTCTAAAACCAAATATTTTCTTGCCATCATTTAGAAGAAATGTTAATATAAATTTTAAAATCTGTGTTCCCCTTCAGGCATGAGCCCTCAGGAATTCTTCCTACAGAGCAGTAAAGACAAGACACGTGCACACACAGGCAAGGCCCTCCACAGTACCTCCGTGACCACGCCCCCCGCGATCGTGGAGCCCCCGTATCGCAGCATGAACCTCCCCAGCTCTTTAAAGTCTCTGTACAGCTCCAGAGCCACCGGGCGCTGTGTCTGCAGCTCCACCAAGGCACTCTGGCCTTTAGTCAACAGTCTAGCACACAAAAGGTGGGTGGGGAACAGGGATGGACCATACAGGTGAATAAAGGCAGTAACAGACTGAAAAATAAATACTTCACATTCGATCAACAAATCAACCTTCAAAAACTTCAAAAGAAAAAAAAAAAGTTTTTTAAAATGAAAATACATGCCTTTGTATTTTTCTGGGTTGGCTGAAAGAAATGAGAGGAATGATTCTAGATAGAAGAAATATTAACTGGTTCATTTTATATATATAATGTATGTATGTATATATGTATTTTTTAAACCAATCTTCCAAATACAACTAACTCTTGAAGGACCTTATAACCTAAAATGTTCAAGGACCCTCCACCAAAGCCTTCCCTTTTTTCCTCATGCAGTTGAGAGGTTCCATTAATAAGGAAAGGAAAGAATTTTCATTTTAAAAGAGGGATACAATGTAAAATGCTAACTGGTGGATTATGTGCTAGAAGTTATCTAGGACAATCTCCTGGTGCCAAAAGACTACTCTAAATGTCTCTCTTTCCCTCCCTCCTCGCTCTCACACACAGCAATAGTGACTCTCTAACAGGGGTTCAGAATAAAATCACGTCAGAGTTTTCCACAATATGATGTTTGTAGGAAATGAAGGTGGGGGGACTGGGGACATGAGCCTGACTGTAAGCAGTTTCATACAAATACATAAAAATCCTTGTGTGTGGGCTCATCTAAACTTACTGAAAGACTAGAACCCAAAAGGGGGCACTCTGAAAAGGTTCTCTAACTTAATTTTGATGTGCTCTAGAAGGATAGAAGATAGCAATTATAGACTCTCCTGAAAAATTAGTTCAGGGACAGACAGGTAAGAATAAGCCAAACAAGTTTCTAAAAGAGTATTCCAAAATTTCCAAATACTGGTTTTGGACAATTCCAGTCCAAAGCCCCATTCCTAAGAAAGGAGAGCATCTAATATATTCATTATTTGCACTTAATTTTGTTTTTAGAAAGCTCGATTCCATTCCACATAAAACAACTGAATCTACAATATACCTGAAGTGGAAATGAAGGAGAGAGACCAAATGGTGTTGGTGCAAAATAAGAGAAAAGCTACAAATAAGGGGCCAGGGAAAACTAACATGAGAATATATTAAAACCTAGCATCACTGAGCAAGGACTTTGTAGCAGAAGCAGGGAGGGGAAAATTCAGGATTAGACATGATGAGTCAATTCTAGATTGAGAATTCTCCGACTCACTTGTGTGGGTCCAATAACCTGGCTCCTCCCAAAAATAATAAATAATGTATGTGAACCAACGGACTAGGTTAAAATCCTGCCCCTTGCTAGCTCCGTGAACCTGAACATGTTATATAACCTCTCTACACCTCAGTTTCCTTATCTGAAAAATGGGGACAAGAGTACATGCTTCATAGGGTTGCTGAGAATATTATAAGTCATGCGAAAGCAGTCTAGGAAATAGTGCTCCTCAAGAAATGTTAGTCATTAGTTACAGTTCTCAAAACATGATGCCACACTCATGCCAGAAGCTAAAGACTCAGGTTAAAAATGGAGAACTATCAGTGACTACACTGAAAAATGCACAGAACTGTTGAGTCACCATGCTGCACACCTGAAATTAATAGAACATTGTATGTCAACCATAGTTCAGTAAGTTCTTAAAACTTATCTTAAAAAATAAAAAAAAGAACTATTAAAGAACTATCTTTCAGAGAGAGATTAAGTAGCCCTTTCTTCCTAACTAATGGAGAAACAGGCATGGGTTCAGAGAAGTGTGAAGACCCTCTCTCCTACTCGCAGCCGACCTATTAATCCACTAACCAACTTTGGCCTCTTACACAGGTGCAAATGAAGAGGAACACCCAAAGACTGAAAAAAGGGGATTTTGGGTGGGATTCCCCATAGGGTTGAAGTGAGGAAAACCCCAAAGCTGAAGCAGCCAAGCCAAACTGTGGTCAGCCTTTATTGAAGTAGGGTAAGAAACTTAAGTTTCTCAGGAAGCACTTCCTTCTGAAAAATCCCAACCTTGTCCCAACCAAAGGAAACTGTCCACATTTAAGCCTGGATATTAATGGTAATCAGAGGGAAACAACATGGTGGTGATCACCTCAGCTTAAAGCTCCAAGTGGATTCTGAGCAGAAAGAAAATAATTTCTAGAAGCTACACAGTACTATGTAATTCACTTTCTTCCTGGAGTGTTCTTAGCATAAAGAATGATTCTCATTAAGGGGGTGACAAGATAGTTAAGAGGACTACTCAGCTGGAATTTGGAACTAGTGGCTAGGCATAATTCAAATTCATTCTTTAAAATGTAGAACTGATTTTTTTTAAGTGCCCTTTATTTTTACATCATCAGCATCTAGGGCTTGATATCTATATCTATATACTTAATTTTTATATACAGTTCACATCCTACTGCCCCCACCCACAACAGAAATTATATCTAGCATTCATACCTAGACAGGAGCTTAAACATGTGTTTTGTGTTTCTTTTAATCTAGTTTTTGAAAAAAAAGATTTCTGGCCCAAGTAAAAATAGACTTTACTTATCACAAACAGAAATATTACAAAAATGAATTAATCAGTAAAAAAATCTGCTAAATTGCTTGTATTCACTATTTGTGCATTAAAACACTCACTTTGGCTTCTTCTTTGTGACTTCACCTGTGCTTTTGTTTAAGACACTAATCAGTCGTTTAATAACGGCAGGTTCACTGACAGTCTGGTAGTGTAACAGCACCTAAAACAAAAAATTGTCATGTCAAAAAATACTTTACCGTCCATCTGTGGCCTTTTATTCTGACAGTCACATCTCATCACATTTTGACAGCCAGCACTCCCGCCTGGACCTTCCAGGGTCTCCAGCTGCTTCCTCTAAGTCCCACACCCTGATCAGGGTGTTCTCTAATTTACTAAGGGAAAAAGGTCATGGAGCCAGTTCAAGTTTCTCCTCCACCACCTTACTGTGTGAACCTTAGTAGATCACACAACGTTCCTTACAGGACTGTGAAGAGAACGGAACAGGATCAGAGACACTGCCCGGGAGACGAGATGCTCAACAGATGCGAATTACTCCATCATAAAAATGAGGGAAGGTGGATCATGTCATATTCAGCAGTACTTAATGTATTCATTGTTGGATAATGAGAATAAGAGATTATGTGACAGTGTAGACAGGCTTTGAAGCCAGGCCTGACTCTACCCTTTCCAGGTGTATGATTTGGGGCAAGTCCTTGAAAAGCCCTTTACCCCCAACACCTCCAGCCTCAGGTTCCTTACCACTGAGGAAAATCAGATGATGTTATTTTGAAGTGGTGCCTAGCACAAGGTAAATATTCAGTTAATTGATGACCTTGGATATTTGCTATTACTGTTCATGTTTTATGTGTAAGGAAGTTTAATATCAAAAAGACTAAGTAAGGGGTGCCTGGGTGGCTCAGTCGTTAAGCGTCTGCCTTCGGCTCAGGTCATGATCCCAGGGTCCTGGGATCGAGGCCTGCATTGGATTCCCTGCTCGGCGAGGGGCCTGCTTCTCCCTCTCCCACTCCCCCTGCTTATATACTCTCTCTGTCAAATAAATAAATAAAATCTTAAAAAAAAAAAAAAGTCTAAGTAACTTAATGTGGCCATGGTGACATATTTCAGAGGTGAATTTTATGCTGAGGTCAACTGGAGTCTGAGTCAGACTGGCTATTCTCATGCAAATAATAAGCACCAAGTGTGCAACATGTCTACAGTAGGGTATAGTGGGAAGACCAAATACTAAGGAAGTGGCAAAGCTAAAGTATAACTCGTTTGAAATAACATTTTATGCTCTTTGTTTGAAGAAAAACACTGACACTTCTACTATGAAATTTCCTGGCTGAAACAATTTGCACGTTCAGAAAACAGAAATACCAGGGGGACTTGTGGATGCACAATCCTGGACTCTGTAACTTTCTAAAAACCAAGTCTTTCAATCAGCACTTGGTTAATTCTGTCTACTTCTCTCTCCAGAACAATGCTGCCCTCAGTCCAGGACCATCCTCTCTTATCCGAGTTAAAATGCAGGCTCCTTCCTGATCTCTCTGCCACCACTCTTGTCCCCTCCCACCCATTCTTCCTATGTCTACCCGACTGATTTTCTAAAAGACAGATTTAATGGTATATCCTTGCTTTTTAAAACCACAGAAACTTTAATTCCACTACAAGGCACCAAGGCTCTTCTCAACCTGACTGTCACTTACTTCTCCAGCCTCATCTCTCTGCATCCCTCTCGCATTCTCTGCTCCAGACACACAGAGCTTCCACTCCCTACATGAACCAAGTCCTTTCTAACCTTTAGGCTTTTACACATCTTATGCTTCTGGCCAGAACACACCAGCTGCATTTGGCTAATTCTTACTCATCCTACTCTACCTCTCTTAGAGTAAAGCATCACTTCTTACAAGAAGCTTGAACCCCTAGTCTGAGCTAGATCCCTTCCTTTGTGTTCTGTAATCCCACACCATAACATCTCACCTTTATTGTAACTGCTGTTTTAAGTGTCTGTCATCCCATGTAAATATAAACTTTGTAAGACCGGTGCCAGATATTTAATCAGCGCTCAGTAAATACTTGTGAAATAAATAAAAGAATAAAGGAATAAGAACACCTAAAACATATGGAGGAAATCAGTCAGGTGGTGTTCCTTTGTTTTTTTAAGGCACAACTGAACCTCCATTACTCTGCAAAGGCAAATTAGTTTTGGGTTTTTGGTTTTTGGGTTTTTTTTGTTTTTGTTTTATATTGTTTTTGTTGTTTTTATCAATCGCATTTAACCATTATAAACTGGAAACATTCCAGAAAAATTTAACAACCAACTCCTAGGGGGAAAAAAACCTTCCATAATGCATGGTAAAGTCACATTTGTGCGTCCAAAGGATTCAGGGGTCAAATAGCACCAATGTATAACATAAATGTAGGTCTACATATCTAAGAAACATTTCTTTTGCAACGAATAGGTAAGTAAGCAGAAGTCCCTTACTTGGCTTGAGTGTAACTAAGAAGTCGGTACTGGTCTCCATCCATGGGTTGCCAAATTTGAAAGAATAGAGGCACATGAACCTAGTTAAGTTTCCTACCCTATTTGTGAGCTATGTGTAGGTTCCATCCAATGAAGTGGATGAAGAATGGGTTGTGCCAGTATGGAGTAAGTTTTGTTTTTTATCTCTACACCATCTTACAGGTAGTAGCTCAAAAACAAAAAACAAAAAACCCCTGTGGAACACACGAGTGAAAAAAATCTACATACAAATAAGTGGAAAGTAATTATATATTATCTTAACATTTAATTCATATTATATATAACCAAAGTCACCTATAATTCAAAGCAGTCTACAGCATAACGTAAAAGGAAAAGAAAGTACTCGATTTCAAAGTGGAAAGTACTGAGTACGAGTCGTGGCTTAATCACTTCTTGTCCAGATAGCCACCACCCCCAAGTCTCCTATTCCTCATCCTTAAGTGCAGACAACACTAACACAAGTGCACAATCTTATCTGCAATTCCAAAATCCTAAGGACTGAAAACCCAAGTTTTTCCTAATTCTGCTATAAACCTATTTAAGTAGTAAAACAGTACTTGAAGTAAGGCAATTTACAGTCCTTATTTTTTTCACTTAGCATTAGTATTAATAAGCCGTGGTACAGAATGATGAGTATGTTTGATTACAGGGTGTTGCCCCACTCTCTGTCAGGGGTTTTACATAACATACATGCACCACATCACCTTTCTATTATCTGAATATTTCTGCATTCTGAAACACACCAGCTTGAAGAGTTGCAGATAAGGGTTGGGACTCTACTTCATGTGCAGTTGTGAAAATAAAATTATAAACTGTAATGAGCTACATAATCGGTTAGGTGGCAAAATAAGCCAAATTATTATTTTCCTTACACCTCCAGGTAACCCTTATTATAAAATTATTAATGCATATACAGTCAATTAGTTTACAACAAGGATGCCAAGACCACTCAATAGAGAAAGGACAGTCTTTACAACAAATGGTGCTGGGAAAACTGGATATCCACATGCAAAAGAATGAAGATGAAGCCTTACTTTACCCATGTACAAAAAATTGACTCAAAATGGATCAAAGACCCAAACAAAAGAACTAAAACTATGAAACTCATAGAAGAAAATAGAGGGGGAAGTGTCCTTGATGTTGAATCTGGCAATGATGAGAGGACCTCATCAAAATTAAAAACTTCTGTACATCAAACAGCACTATTAAACGATCAAGAAGACAACCCATAGAATGAAGAAAATACCTGCAAATCATGTATCCGACAAGGGATTAATACCCAAAATACATAAAGAAGTGAAAAGATGCTCAACATCACTAGCTATTAGGGAAGTGCAAATCAAAAGCACAACGAGATACCATTTCACGCTGAGTTTGCCTATTATAAACAAACAAACAACAAAAATCACCCCCCACCCAACACTAACAAGTGTTGATGAGGAAGTGGAGAAATCAGAACAGCTGTGCAGTGCTGGCAGGAACATAAACTGGCGCAGCTACTGCAGAAAACAGTTTGGTGGTTCCACAAAAAGTTCAACACAGAATGACCATATGATCCAACAATTCCACTCCTAGGTATACACCCGAAAGAATGGAACCTGGGGGCTCAAACAGATACTTGTATGCCAATGTTCAACTGCCCAAAGATGGAAACAAGCCAAATGTCCATCAACAGATGAATGGATAAACAGGTGGTGTATACATACAAAGGAATAGCATTCAACCTTAAAAAGAAATGAAATTCTGATACATGCTACAACACTGATGAACTCTGACAACATTACACTATGCTAAGTGAAGTAAGTCAGACCCAAAAGGGCAAAATTGTATGATTCCACTTATAGGAGGCACCTGGAATACGCAAACTCATAGAGAAAACAAAATAGTGGTTACCAGGGGAAAAGGAGAAGGGATAATAGGGAGCTGTTGTTTAATGGGTACAGAGCTTCAGTAGGGGATGAGGAAAAAGCTCTGGAGATGGATGGTGTTGATGGCCCCACAATGTGAGTGTATTTAATGCCACTGACCTGGACACTTAAAAATCATTAAAATAGTAAATTTTATGTTACAAAATATTTTACCACAATAAAAAACACATGAATTTAAAGTCTAACCCATTCTTCTATTTTTTTCTTCTTAAATCGAGTTTGCCATATAAACCAAGAGACACATATTTCTGTAGTGTTAAGAAATTAGTCCCTTGGGGCGCCTGGGTGGCTCGGTTGTTAAGCGTCTGCCTTTGGCTCCGGTCATGATCCCAGGGTCCTGGGATGGAGCTCCCTGCTCAGTGGGAAGCCTGCTTCTCCCTCTCCCGCTCCCCCTGCCTGTGTTCCCTGTCTCACTGTCTCTCTCTCTCTGTCAAATAAATAAATAAAATCTTAAAAAAAAAAAAAAAAGTCCCTAAATAGTAAATTTTAATTGCTTAGGGAGCCTTTTCTTGGTTTAAAAACAAAACAAACAAAAACTGAAGGTTTCTTCCCACAAGAGGTAGATTAAATGACAAAACACAACTGTTTTTTCTGAAACAAATTTCATCCGGGTATTCGTGAATCAATATACGCAGGTGGAATCGCATAAAAGCAGCACTGACAAACTTTCAATTCATACATATTTTTAAGAAACTACAGTACACAGGAAGACAGTATTACTATTGAAAGTAACTACTGACCTCTTGACCTCTCTGCCTCTCCAATGGCAAAAAAATTATTGCTGCATGAGTAAAAACACGCAGTAACCAACCTCTCCGGCTTCTCCCCATTGGACATACTGCTTTCTAAGAACGAGGGCCATTCATTCATAGCAAATTAGCTGTAGTTTCTTGCTTATCAAACATGAATTCTAGATATTTAAAAATTAAATATTTTCGGGGCGCCTGGGTGGCTCAGATTTGGTTAAGCGTCTGCCTTCGGCTCAGGTCATGATCCCAGGGTCCTGGATCGAGTCCCGCATCGGGCTCCCTGCTAGGTGGGGAGCCTGCTTCTCCCTCTGCCTCTGCCTCTCTCTCTCTCTCTGACTCTCATGAATAAATAAATAAAACATTAAAAAAAAAAAATTAAATATTTTCAACTATAACCATTTTTTTGGGAGAGAAACTTATACTCCTTTTTTAGCATGTGGGGGAAATGGAAATGGATTATAAAACTATAATACTTCAACAGTATCTTATAATTTTTATCTGATCAAATTTACATAGAAATAATTATAAAGGATTATAATCAAAGCACATGCTTATCTCAAATAAAGGTGTATAAGTATAAAATGAATTTAAATGAGCTAAATAAATTTATTCCCAACCTCTAAAACATTATCACTAACTAAATTAAGTTTAAAGGTCAATTACTATTATTGTCTTATTTTTTATTGCAATAATGCATCACATGATGAAAACAACCTGTTTGTATTTTCAAAGGCAAGCTATTTAATTCCACTGAGAAACATTTTTTGTCGTGCAAATCTGTACTATATAGGCTGATCAAGAAAAGAAAAGCCTAATGGGGAAAACGTCATCTGTTAAGTGGCAAAAACAAAGTATTAAACTATAAGCAGAGTATGGCCCCCAAACATCTGGAAAAAAATTACACATAAGAGAAGGAATTCATGCAATTCACAAGTAGTATGTCTTCTGGCTAAGTGACATTACAGTATAAAATCCCCCTCCTTCCCATAAATGTGTATGTTCAAATGATGCTGGGAAATAATAATCTACCAAACTAACCTCACAGCTTGCAGGGTTTGAATGTATTGCTTCAGCCCAATTAAAGTTAATTCTATGGCAAGCATCCCTAGAATATACTCATAAATACCAAACATGCACACGTAAAAAATCACTAAAATGTAAAGTGTAGAGACAGTTAGGTATTATGTAATTATATTCTTATCTTTTATTTGTGTGTTTCGAAAGTTTTATATAATAATGTATTACTTTTATGATAGGAAAGCACTATAAATAAGCATATTAAAGCAAGAACAGAAAGACACAATCTGCGATTAGTCAGATACCCTCTAGAACACAATAAAAAAGTATCTACCATTTTCCCTAGATGAGTTTGACTATTACCATTAGTTTGTATCCTATTGATTATTTCTTCTTAATGCCTCTTTGAGAAAAATCCCCAGGCTCAATGACCAAAATAAAAAAATAAAAATGACTTTCAAAGTCTAATGTCATGTTTTTCTGGATTAGAATATTAAGGATTTTTTTTGTTTTTTTTTTAATTATGTTATGTTAATCACCATACATTACATCATTAGTTTTTGATGTAGTGTTCCATGATTCAGTGTTCGCGTATAACACCCAGTGCTCCATGCAGTACGTGCCCTCTTTAATACCCATCACCAGGCTAACCCATCCCCCCACCTCCCTCCCCTCTAGAACCCTCAGTTTGTTTCTCAGAGTCCACAGTCTCTCATGGTTCGTCTCCCCCTCTGATTTCACCCTCTTCATTTTTCCCTTCCTACTATCTTCTTTTTATTTTTTTAACATATAATGTATTATTTGTTTCAGAGGTACAGGTCTGTGATTCAACAGTCTTACACAGTTCACAGCGCTCACCATAGCACATACCCTCCCCAGTGTCTGTCACCCAGCCACCCCATCCCTCCCACCCCCACCACTCCAGCAACCCTCAGTTTGTTCCCTGAGATTAAGAATTCCTCATATCAGTGAGATCAGAATATTAAGATGTTAGTTGAAAATAACTACAGCATTCTCACTTGTAAAGTAAGTTACTACTTTTTAGGATGAAGTTACTTTGAAGTGACAATAACAAACATTTCAAAACTTACAGGAAATCCTTTAGTGATAGGAATTTCAATATTAAAGATGAGGATTCGAGCTCTGAAACGAGTGCAAGCTTTAATGGGTTCTTTGGGGCCACAAAATATGCAGCCAACACTGCAACAAAACAAAACAAAAGAGAGAGAGAGAGAAGGTAGTTGGAGGAAAGATAAACATACATTCAATAGCAGTACCTCCAAAACCGTTTACAAAGAAACAATCAAGTAAATTGGGGAGTTTTTCTAAATACTCCCTTTTGGGTTAAAGCATAACTTTATACCACTATTAACCTTACACCATTTTTAACATTATAGCTTTCATTCAAAGGACGTGTCAAGTACACGTGCTGATATGTATTAATTTCAGTTTTAAATAGGTTTTGCTCATCATTCTTATGCTTCTACAAGTGCCTATTTTTGGCGAAATGAAATTCGAAATTATACTCATTCTTTCAGTTTAGCGAGTGAACAGCAAAATCTATGTTTTGAGGTCCTATATCTAAAACAATGGTCGCTTAAACTCATTTTCTCACTCACTTGATCTTGATGATATCCATCCCAACCAACGTAAGACTAACATGATCACCTGCTGCCGCCCAGTCGACGGGTTCATCGTGCAGAGTGATTCCTGGAAATGAGTAAGAACCAAAGCATACAGTGAAACACCTCAATATCAAACCATAACAACCAAGAGAGTTTGGCTTATTTATGCCTCATCAGTCACTACTCATCATTTTCAATATGAATGGATTGAGAATGAGAAGTGTAACTGTGAGCGTTGAGGAAAACACACTTCCTCTAAACTTGACTCTTCTAGAACACCACCCTAAACGTAAAGTAATTCCTATTATTCCAAAAAAGGCCGATTTCAGCTTAATTAATCAAAATTTTAAAACTCATTTATACAACCAGTATATTCATTAAACACACCCCATTCAAATAGTTCACTTATATTAATAGCTGCACGTATAACAATGCAGTTCAAATGACTTGATAACATAAAATACGGGACTAAGGGAGGTGTCCAGTAGTATTTTATTCTCTTGAACTATGCTTTTAATTAGACAACCACCTAAACAGTCACCTGAGTTCTCTGAGTAACCCTCAGGGCATCAGTGCTCAGTCAGATGGGCTCTTCACAGGCCCCTTCACTACTCCTGGCTCAAAAGAAATACTTCCCAGAGAGATGAACAATGATAACTAATTACATGAAAAGTGTAGGAAATTTAATTTAAAAATAGTCCCAGGTGTTGCTATATACCTTTATTACCTAGGGATAATCCTGAAGAACAATTACAAAGGGCATTACGCAGCTCCCTTATTCAAAAGCTTTTAAAATTCTCATATTTTCTGATATTTTCTGATTCTAAGGGGCAATTAATGGGGCAAGTTCCTTTCCACTAGAACTTTGATGAAGACAGTACACAGGCCAATACAGTACACAGGCCAGAAAATGAATTTTCTATTCATTTCACCACTGTGAAATAGTTCTGGATTGAGATGTTTTTAGTAAATTATAACTCATCCATATCGTTCTCAAAATACTTTTCCCATGTAGCATACTCTTAACAAACTTTTTTTTTTTTTTTTTGAAGATTTTATTTATTTGACAGAGAGAGACACAGTGAGAGAGGAAACACAAGCAGGCGGAGTGGGAGAGGGAGAAGCAGGCTTCCAGCTGAGCAGGGAGCCTGATGCGGGGCTTGATCCCAAGACCCTGAGACCATGACCTGAGCTGAAGGCAGACGCCTAACGACTGAGCCACCCAGGTGCCCCACTCTTAGGAAACTCTTAAGCAAGTTTCTTTTAGACTTTTTATGAGTTCAAGGAAAACTTTAAGAGCTCTGAGACAACCTACAGTTTTATTTAAAATTTTATGTATGTACACATCTGCATTAATCTAAAAGGGGCCATAACTTTCACCAAGGCATCAGAGAGGTTCCTGACTCCAAAAAATGTAACAATTATGATACTAAGAAATGTTTGTTAAATTTTCAACTAATTAAATTTAGTTTTAAAATGTAAACTTAAAGTGACCATATCTGATTTTTGCTCTGAAATGTGGAACATTGTCTGAAGCCAGGGGCTAGCTACTTACATACAACAGAGACTGCCTTTAGCTTAAGATTCTCAAGAGCTTTCATACTAGGAGTTCAATTAGCAATATAAAATTTTTTAGAGGCAATCTATCATCTGATTTTCTCCCTCCAAAGATGTTACAATGTCCTATATATGATATTCATCTTCTTAAGGACCTTCTTCATTGGACAGACATCACACAAAGAAGTTCTTTTATAACAATCCATGAACCTGATATGTTAATAAAATGAAAACTTAATTTAGAATTTCCATTTGTTGGTAGATTTAGTTACTTCTCTCTTTTAGGATACTACTGGTTAGTGACAGAATTGTTGAGATAGAAAGGTGCACTGAAAAATCAAGTAAATCAAGCAAAAGCAAGAGTTAGAAATTGAGGACTGAGAACCTCCAAGTTGGGTTACAAGAGTGGCTGTCAAGGAGTTGGGTATGATCTCAGGTGCTTCTGATACAGCTTCCCCTTAAGATTAAAGACAAATGGTTAGAGTTTTTCTGGTGAGGAAGGGACAAGATGGAGAGAGGAAAACAATGTAGTACTTCCAGAGGTAAATTATGATTTTGGAGGTTACAAAAGAGCCAATCTGTAAGGTCCATGATAATTTTAGGATCATGGTTTTAATTCATGTCTATTGATTATTTTAAAAACTCCTATTCTTGGGGTGCCTGGGTGGCTCAGTCGTTAAGCGTCTGCCTTCGGCTCAGGTCATGATCTCAGGGTCCTGGGATCAAGCCCCACATCGGGCTCCCTACTCGGCGGGAAACCTGCTTCTCCCTCTCCCACTCCCCCTGCTTGTGTTCCCTCTCTCGCTGTGCCTCTCTCTGTCAAATAAATAAATAAAATCTTTAAAAAAAAAAATTCCTATTCTCAAGAAAGCTCATTAACATACAAATAAATTAGTATTTCAAAAGTGTTGTAGCTCTTGATCACTTTAAAAAACAAAAACAGAGATCTGAACTTGCAAACAATAGGTCAATGGAAAATGATCCTTTTATAAAAAGCACACATTACTGGGGCGCCCAGGTGCCTCAGTCAGCTGAGCGTCCGACTCTTGGTTTCGACTCAGGTCATGATCTCACGGTTGTGAGATCAAGCCTCCTGTGGGGCTACGCACTCAGTGAGGAGTCTGCTTGAGATTCTCTCTCCCTCTGCCACTCCCCCTGCTCATGCTCTCGTGCTCTCTCTAAAATAAATAAATCTTAAAAAAAAAAAAAAAAAAAAAAAACACATGCATTGCTTTTTATCTAAACAGAATTTTCATGATCCCTAGGCTGGCAAGAAAGAAAAAAGTTAAAGTGGAAGTAACTTTGGCTTTCATTCCCTTATTCATCTTTAAATTTAGTTTAAACTCTGTTACCTAAACAGATACTCATTAATTTCTTATAATCTTTAAGAAATCAGCTTATAAAGTAAGCAAATTAATTCAAACAAAATGTACATTCAAACTTATAAACCAGTCAGGTACCAACTCTGGATATAAACTATAAATAAGAGTAACAGAGGAGGGGTGCCTGGGTGGCTCAGTCGGTTAAGCACCTGACTCTTGGTTTCAGCTCAGGTTGTGATCTCAGGGTTATGAGATCGAGACCTGCACTGGGCTCCATGCTCAGCAGGGAGTCAGCTTGGTATTCTCTTTCCCTTTCCGTCTGCCACTCCCACTCATTCTCTCTCTCTCTCTCTCAAAATAAATAAATATTTTAAAAAAAAGAGTTACAGAGGAAAAGTACTGACATCTTAAACTTTTTAACATTCTCAGTATACTTTAGCTTAAAATTGTTATAAATTATTACTCTATAGTATAAAATAGATCATCAATTTTATGTTGAAGTTGGAAGCTAGATTAAGAGAAGTACAGAATTAAAAAAATTTAAAAAAGATAAGTACAGAATTATAAACTTTTAAGCAGAATTAGGAAAGAACGCATACACTTGCAAGGTCAAAGGATTCGAAGAGAGAAATAGTTATTGGTCATTATGAAAGGCCATATATTACAGGTGGGAAAGCAGTAATTGTGGCACATTAGCTCAATTTCTCTTTTCAACATTAGGATTCTCTGCATTTGCATCTTATTTTCTTAGGTCTTTGTGCAAAAAAACTTTTTTGGTATAAACACGATCAAAGCTGTTAACTTATAGTAATTCTGAAATACACATTTCAAAACAACACGGTGCAGCAAGCAGTCTGCTTTGTTATTGCCTGTTTAGTGCCAGGATGGGGCCAGATTTAATTTCTGCTACTGCATACTATTTTAAATGTATCTGTCAGGTGTCTATACATCTGGTTAAATCCTAACCAAGCTTTTAGAATCAGTGTCAGAAAAAATAAAAAGAAGAAATGCTACCACAGTTAGAATGTTCTATGTACATTTATATACACACAGTCACAACAGAAAAAATCGTTTAATGTTTTCACATTTTTATCTTCAACAGTTAGTATCACTTTGACAGTCAGTTACAATTTCACTAAGAGGTTATTTACTCAGGAGTTAATAACTAAACTACTTTTAAAAATCTGCTGTCTCAACTTAAAGGTTTTTAGCAAAAGAATCTTGCAGAGGAATACCTTTTGCAGTACAAGTTTCATTAGGAGGCATTGCTAGTAGTCGGTCACCGGTCTGGATATAACCAGCTTCAATTTTACCAGTTACACAAAATCCAGATCCTTGATCTGCAAAACATGCCCAAATCTTACAATTCATATAGCAATGTTATCTGAGGATCGCTGCTGTCAGCTACAGTTAGTTCCCTAGGAGTTACATAAAACTGGTAGTGCAAAGCACATTAAGCAGTGATCATTTCATAATTTTTAACACACCTACTAAATATAGCGTACCACATTCCACTCTAGACTTTCTTATAAATAAAAATATTCATGTTATAAAAAGTGAAATTCATTCCTTTTTCAAATATTTACTGAGTGCTTACTAAGTACCAAGTCATGTGCTAACCTCTAGGGATAAAAAGATGAAATATAAGCCCCTACCCGTAAAGGGGTTTACTCCAGTGAAGAGAAAGACAAAAACAATTATACTGTCCAGAGACAAATATTATTTAGAGTGTACAATGAAAATAGAAAAAGGTACACCAAAGAATCCATGATGAGGGGGAATGACTACACTTTAGCTGGGCACTCAGAAGGAGAAAGAACAGGGGTTTACAGGTACTTGTGTATATGGGTAGTGGGAAGAAGGAAAACACTGCTGACCCAGGATACTGTTTGTGCAAAGGCACAGAGTCATAACTGCATGTGAGATGTGCTAAGACCAACGTGTCATTTATATGACATGTTTATGGGACCACATGGAGTAAGGAGGAAAAGGCAAGACATGAGGCAACAGGGATAGGAAGGGACAAATGATAAAGGGGCCTCATAAATCATGGTCAGAGCTGGAATTTCATCCTCAGTTAAAGAACAGGAAGCCAGTAAAGAATAGTGAACAGAGAAGTGACATGATGGTATCTCTGTGTCAGAGAGGAGGGGAGGTGGACTGAAATGCACACACTGCAGACAGGAAGTAAACTCAAGAATTTGGGAATAAAGTAGATATTTGGGTGATAAGGCAGATGACAGATAACGGCAAAAAGGGAGATGGCAAAAAGGGAGAAGTCTAAGATGATGGTGCATTAAATGTGAGATAGGAAATTAAAGAACAAGAGCCGTGTAGGCTTGGTGAATGTGAAGTGTCTACAAGACATACAGGTGGGAGAAGATGCATCCCAGGGGACACCAATCACATCAAATTCCATGAGAATGGGACCCCGGGAGCACACTCCCTGTGGAGATGTCCAGCAGTAGTTAGCACGTGTATCCAGAGAGTGAGAACAGGCCTGAGCTGGCGATACAGATTTGGGAAGCATCAGGACGCAGGAGGTAGATGAGCCATGGATGTCTGTCTGAAAACAGCATGTAGATTGAGAAAAAGACTGAAGCAACAGAACACCAGTTAGGAGACAGAAAAAGAGGAGCCCGCAAAGAAGACACAGAGAAGTCAGAGAAATAGGATAGCAGGAGATGGTGGGTCACAGAAACCAAGGGAGAAAAGTTTCAAGGTGGATATGGCTATCAGTCTCAGAAGCAATGCCAAATTCAAGTAAGGTGCAAGTAAGACAGAACTGAAAAATGTGCATTGACTTTGGCAACCAAAGTTGGTAACTCAGGTTACCAAATGACCCTTTGGTTGCCAAAGTCAATGCTGACAGGGAGGAGTGTAAGCAGAAGCCAGGAAGCAGCCAACGAGAGAGAGAACAGAAGGTAAAAAAGCAGAGTCAGCAAATATTGTTAATCAAAGCATTATTTTTGTATTTTTTATTTTAAATAGGTAACAGGCATTTTAAAAAGCATTACCATATTTCTTCTACTACTAGAATTGGGAAGCTAATAATAGTGATGATTCATTTCAATTTCATTGAATGATTTTTTGGGAAGCATCTTCATATCTTCATTCATCCATTTATTAAACATTTATTAAGCATGTACTACGTGCCAGGCACTGAGCTAGGTCCCACAGATAAAGACAGGAGAGACAGTACTCGCTTTTAAGGACTTCACAATCTAAGTTAAATAAAAGGTACAGAAACAATTATAATGCCACACAAACAATGCAATGACAGAGGATACAGAGAACACAGAGGGGCACCATAGGGTACGTGCATGGGTGAGCCCATCAGGTACCAATTTATTGCTGCTCCGTTCTGAACCCACTCTGCACTCATCGCTCAGTGATAATGGAGATTTGGGAGACCACAGACATCTATACTGTACTGATTATTCCAACATATATGCTATACCCTTTTATTTATTAAGATCTTTATTCCATTTCTATTTTATAGTTTTCTAAAGAGGGTCCTGTACACATTAAATTGGATGTACCCTTAGGGATTTAATACAACACCTCCAGCACGGCCTCCTAAGTTTTTCTTTCTTTGCATACAGTTTGCCCTCTGGTACCAGACAGAGTTTCCTTTCATCTTACAGTCACTCTTTTATCATATTCATATTTCTTTATATTAAACTTCTCTTTTTACCAATGTATGGTATCTATCTCTTGACTGGACCCAGACCACTACAGATGGGTAGGAGATGGACAAGTGAAGAAAAAGAAGAGCAGAATACTGGGTAGCCAGAGTGGCAACAAAGACTCCATGTGGTTAAGAAATAGTTAACAATCCAGTTTGGCTGAAGGATACAGAAACTAAAGAGATCCGATGAGAGGAAAAACACAGGAGGCTAGGAAGAGAAAGGATAAGGGGCTCCACACCTGGAGGAGGAGCATGAGCTGGGGAAATGACATAAACTGAAGCAAACTGAAGAGTTTCCTGGGCAGGGGAGCTAAAGAACTAGAACTATGCACTTCAAGATTAATTTGGCAACGATCCTTACACTGGCACATGAAGACAGTGTAATAATTTCGTCTAAGGAGAAAATGAAAAACCAGGGCCAGAATGAACAGCACCGTAGAAGGAGGACTTACCTTTGAAAACATCAGCCACACATAATCTAAAAGGCTTATCAATAGATCTCTGAGGAGGCTTGAAGGAATCTGGAAAAAATGGCAAAAAAAAAAAAAACAAGGTTTAATTTAAAAGTAATTTTTGACTCCGGTCCAATCGGCCCATTATAGTCCCAACTCTCCTAGAAAATAATTTTCTTTTATAATTACTAATAGCAAATTGACTCTCATTCATATAACACTTGGTAGTTTATAAAATGTTTTCATACATGTTATCTCATTTAAGATCAACAATAGTCTGTGGGTTAGGTAGGATAGGCACAAGCCTCATTAATTAAATAAAGAAAATTGAGTATTATTTTAAATACTGTAGGTGATTTCAAAACTACTACACTACCTCTTCTGATTATAAATCCTATGCTTTTTCACACACATCACTGTCTCCCATCAAGAACTCTAAATAAGGGGGCGCCTGGGTGGCTCAGTCATTAGGCATCTGCCTTCAGCTCAGGTCATGATCCCAGGGTCCTGGGATCAAGCCCCTCATCGGGCTCCCTGCTCAGTGGGGAGCCTGCTTCTCCCTCTCCCACTCCCCCTGCCTGTGTTCCCTCTCTCGCTGTGTCTCTCTCTGTCAAAATAAATAAATAAAATTAAAAAAAAAAAAAAAAAAACTCTAAATAACATCAAGCTTACAATGCATCAAAATTAGTATGGCAGTATACTTACCAATTTGTTCTAATAAACATAGTCCTTTATACCATTTTGTGAGTTCACTCGATTGAGATCTTGTGATTAGATTTTCACCACTGAGACCACTTGTAGGGATAAAAGCTACATCACTTTCCTATTAAAAAGGATTGAATATATGAAACTTAATACAACGCTGCTTTCAAAAAGTTAAAAGGCTCACTATTACCATGCTGCACCAAGTGTGCAAATGCGACAATGTACTTTTTTAAAAGCAGTAGAAATCATAGAACCAACAGTTTTCAACTGTTTTGATTTTGTGGGAAACTTACAAATTTGTTTCAAAACACTCAAGCATTTTTACCTGGTAACATAGGCATATTTCATTTACATTTTGCTAGAGAAATTCCTCTCCACTAGTTTCCACTGCAGTGGAAGTGTAGTTTCCACTCCTCTATAACCTCCCTAAACTTATCCACCTAATTTAATAGCTGCAGAAAAGTCTTTTATTTTTGTTAAATCCAAGCCAATTTATAAAATATGCAATTTTCTTATGGTGAAGTAACCCAAAGAACCTAAGATATACATGATACCAGGCAGAAATAAAAACAAACGAAAATAAACATACTTAAGAACACCAAAGTATTAGGTTTTTCTCCCATATCAGTAAGATGAGACTTAAGATAACTAAATAAATTTAAAATTATCTTACCTTAAAACCTGCTTGCTTAAGAAAGTGCCCAAGCTTTCCAGTAATCTCTTGAAACCTTTCTTGTTGCCAGTTAACCTGATAAAGATTCAATTTTTAAAACTATGCTTCAGACCATGCTATATGTAAAATTTAAATTTCTGCAATAAAATATAAAAAAATCAAGACTATAAAATATAAATATAAAATCTATTCAATATGAAATCTATTAAAATTTAAACTCAGAATATGAAACCTTACTATTAATATGATCTAAAAATAACTTTTCCTACAATAGAAAGCCTAGAAACAAACTCCAATATAAATAGAACTTTTTGTATATGCTATAAGTGATTTCAAATGTAAGCAGAGTAAATAATTTATTAAATTGCGCTCAGACCAACTACTGTAAGTAAAATAAAATTATTGATACACCCCCCCCCCAAGCCAAATAGATTAAAAATGTGTATGTGATATGAACTCTGCATGCTGTAGTATTCAGGGGTAAGTGTAACAATGTGTAACTTACTTGGAAATTCTTGTCAAAATAAGATGAATTAATGGATGGACACAGGGTAGATAGAAAAAGATGCAATCAAGTACGTAGGAGAATCTTAAGTAGTGGGTATAATATGGTTTTTGTAAAATTCTTTCTACTATTCTTTTCTTTTTTCTATTCTCTGTATTTTAATTTTTTCATACTAAAATACTAGGGAAAAATAAAAGGTAGGTGTAATAATGATACTGTAAAAGAACGATGTAGAAAAATGTAGGTGAATAAGTATCTGATCTCAGGGTAAGCAAATACCTAAGCATAAAAAAACAATCAAAAGGAAGTATTTATAAATTTGAATATATGTCAAAAACACACAAAATGAAAAGTAAACAAAATGAAAAGCAAAATAACAAATTGGGAAAAATATATAATACAAGATAAAGGATTAATATCTTTAATAAATAAATTATACTTAAAAATTGGTAAGAAAAGTTTTGAAAATGAGCAAATTATATAAATAATTCCAAAATTAAAAACATAAATGATTAATAAATATACAAAGTATATTTAAATATTTAAGATTTGTTGAAAAGTTAACAAAAAAAGAAACATGTTTTGCATATCAAATTAGAATTAGAAAATAATCATTTAATAACAGCAGTGTTGATAAGTGTTTGGGAAAATGCATATACTCTATGTGCTCAGAGTAAATAACTAGAACTTCTCTTGAAGGCATTTTGACCATATATATAGCAAGTCTTAAAAATGCATATGCCCTTAGGCCCAGAAATTTCCAAAGAATAAGCTATTTCTAAATACACACACACACACACACACACACACACACACACCTGGAAATATTCACAAATAGGGGATTATTTGAGTAAGTTACATATATCTTTAAAACAGACTAGAAAAAAGCTGTAAAAACAACCTGTTCATACAAAAGTTAATTACTTGGAAACATGCACAAGAACATTATCATTTTTTTAAAAAGGAGATAACAAAACAAATTATAACACATCGTTATGAAGAAAAATATTTTCACCTATAAAAATAAACAGGATGGATGCACAAAACGAAAAGTTAAGATTTCGGGGGGAAAAGGGGAGTTGGAAATATACGTTATTTCAGATTTCTTTATACTAAATCAAATTGTGTATTATTTTATAACTAAAAGATTTTTTTTTTTTTATTTAAATCCAATCAGCCAACATCATTAGTTTTTGGGTAAGATTTTTAAAATTAATGTTGAAAGTGAGAGAAGACATCTTTTTTGCTTAAAAATTACTTGTATCTCATTTAATATAAGGATCACGATTTAATTCTTTTAAATATGGCCACCAGACTAGTAAGATGTACACTAGTCACCTCTGAGGTCATCGATATGGCAGGATAACATCTTAACATCTGAAATGAAATGAATGCTCATTCGCCTTCAAATACCTGATCCATCTTATTGACTGCAACCGCAAGCTGTGTGACTCCAAGAGAACGAACCAAAAGGCCATGTTCCCGTGTTTGTCCCCCAGTCTCAAATCCAGCTTCAAACTCTCCCCTGCTGGCGTCTACAACTAAAACGGCTACATCCGCCTAAGAAAGAAGAAATAATCAAAACTAGGAATAACATCACAGCATTTTAATTCAAAGAACAGATTAGTCGATTAATTGTGGTCAGATTTTAAAGGCAGACTCTAACCTGAACACCAAACCCCAAAGCAAATCAAACAAAAGACTTACACAGATGGATTAAATTTAAATATAAAAAAAATACTAGCATGTGGCCAAAAATAATGACATAAAGAATAAAAAAATTCCCATATTTGATTACATAACAAAATATCTAGGCAAAGGAGGAAATACATAAACACAGTTAAAACATAAGTAAACAGGGACAGATATTTGTAAAAGTTATAATCTTAATATGAATTTTACTAAAACAGGGAAAAAAGACACAGCTCTGTGGAAAAATAGTTAAGGGGTACAAGCAAACAATTTGCTAAAGAAATACAAATGGCCGAGAACCATGAAAAAATTCAAATTCACCAGAAACCAAAAAAAAAAAAAAAAAAAGGCATTAAAAGCACATGAACATACTCTTTCCTTCTCCCACTCTTAGAAATCACATAAGCCAGACTTAAAAGACAGAATGATTTACTACAGGCAAGAGTGTAGTGAGACCAGCATTCTTCCGCACCGCCTGTTTAAGGGAGGAAGCTTTCTGGAGGGCATTTTCACGGTATCAAGAGCCTTAAAATTATACTTATATTTTGCTTCCCATCACTTCGACTTCCTGGAATTTATCCTAGAGAATTATAAATCAACAAAGATGTTTTCCAGAGTACTATTTATAAGGAAGAAAAACTGTGAATAAATGAGTTATGCAAAAAGAGCACATTCACCCTTTATGGCAGAGAAAAAGAATCTTGACTTAACAAGGGTTCCTAATCTTTCCGGAGCATTTTGAGAATCAGGTGAAAGACATTTTTCCTCTCACACTCCATTTATACACAAAAAAGGGAAGGAAAAAAGCTAACCTTAGCCTTGGGTCCTTTTCCTCTTTAGCCTTATTGACACTAGTTTTACGGGTTCCCACTATTCTTTTGTGTTGATGCTTTTTTTTTAAAATTTTATTTATTTATTTGTTTGAAAGAGAAAGAGAGCAGAAGCAGGGGGTAGCAGCAGGCAGAGGGAGAAGCAGGCTTCCCGCTGAGCAGGGAGCCCGATGCAGGACTCGATCCCAGGACCACGAAATCATGACCTGAGCCGAAAGGCAGGCACTTAACCGCTTAACTGACTGAACCACCCATGCGCCCGTGTTGATACTTCTTTATGTGACTCCACTTGCATCATGTGGATGCAGTCTTTGAAAATTTGCAGAGAATGGTTTGTGCACTTTCATCCTCATCAACTATTTCTGTTGATGCACTGTCAGGACATTCTTGAAAGGAGCACTCTTGCATTTTCCCCTTTTGCAGTTTTTGCCTCGCAGGCCTACCTGTTTTTACAGAAATTTGTTTTTCTCTAATCCAGGATGTAATAATGAACTCCAGCAGTCCCCTCCTGAGCTAGCTCAGACTGGTACTGGATAATCGCTCTCTGGAGGGTCCTCTTACATTCCATCCACAGGAAGCGCTCTGGCCTTGTGGTCTGAACAGAGTCCATAATAGCTTTCCTCTTCCATGTTTCCTCAATGACATTTTAAGTTTGTGCTATCCAGTCTTTAAAGAATTTCACAGACTTTGCCATATAATGTTTACCATAATGAGAAATAAAACGGTCATAAAGTAAGTAAAGAATTTATTAGATACTTTGCTCTGAACAGAACTTTACATTAGAAGTATCAACCACATACTTTGGTGGGGCAATTTACACTATGATTTCTGTTCTTTTTTCCTTTTATTCTTACCCAAATATTCCTGCCTTTCTTCTCGTCTTAAGAGCTCAGCATTCATTTCCAATCCTTCATGACTTGAAACGTTGAACCCTAACTTCTTCAATGAGATCCAGTTCTTTGAACAAAAATTCTTGGTTAAGAGCACAAATTGGAGCAATCCATTTGAAAACGGACTCTGTTTCACTCACGTGTACTCACTAACAGGCCTTACACCTCACCTCAGGCAAATTGCTTAATCTTGCTGGGTATCATTTTACTTGTATGTAAGTGCTGAATCACTAAATTGTACACCTGAAACTAATATTACACTGTCTGTTAACGAACTAGAATTTAAATAAAAACTTTAAAAAGAAAAAGCACTTGGTTGTGAGGAGCGCCAGGTGTTTTATGGAAGTGTGGAATGACAATATTGTAGACCTGAAAATAATATTACACTGTATCTTAACTAACTGGAATTTAAATGAAAACTTAAAAGAAGAAAAAAAATTTGCTCACTTCACAGAAACAACGAAGAGTAAGTGTAGTTTATATAAAGCACCCAGCCCTGACCTTCCAAATCCTAGACTCAATAACTGTAAATCTCCTTCTAATCAGGTTTTGCTGATAACTGTCAAATTATATTTATTTTCTTAGGTTAAAATCTGAAATTCATTGGGATGCCTGGGTGGCTCAGTCGGTTAAGCATCTGCCTTCGGCTCAGGTCATGATTCCAGGGTCCTGGGGTCGAGTTCCGCATCGGGCTCCCTGCTCAGCAGAGAGCCTGCTTCTTGTTCTCCCTCTGCTGCACCCCCGTTTGTGCTCTCTCTCTGTCATATAAACAAAATCTAAAATAAAAAAAAAATTTTTTTGAAATTCACTGAATTGACATTAAGATATCGAAGGCAGTAAGTATTCTTCCTAATTCTCTTTTCCTATTATCATCTCCAAAAAATTCCGGGGCAATTTCTCTATTTTTTCATGCAGCAGCTTGTCTTTGGGAGCTCAAATGCCTACACATTTTTAAGGAAGCCTCTTCGGCACTACAAAGAGATCTTTCCTTATCACATATACTGTGTATATTCTTCTTGTAGTACATTTGTGTTAGCCTTTCGTCTTTACATGTTTTACCTTCCTACGTGATTTCCTTGAGGAGAAGCAGCATACCCCACATTTTTCTTTGTATCCCTAAAAGCCTACCCCAGTATTTTGCAGGCTAAGTTCCCTAATATGTTGAGCCCATTTCTTCATCTGTCATATAATAGAATTCAATTGATAATTTCTGAAATCCTTTCCTATGCTAATTCCATTAGGAGTTTGGAAAAAACGATCTTTATGATTATTCTAGATTCTAAGATTCTAGGATTCAAAGACATTTTACTATAACTGCTTGATGTTTGCCTCTCCCATTAAACTACCAAAATGTGCTTCTTAGTTCATATCCTTATACTGCCTACCATAGTGCTTGGCACACAGCAGACATTCAGCAAGTATTCATCGAATGAAAACAAATACACACACACACACACACACACACAATGAAACAAAGGGAAAAATATATTGTATCCTTTGGTAAATGCAATGAGAAGTACATTAATTTAAAAAAGGGATGGGGCACCTGGATGGCTCAGTTGGTAGAACATGCAACTCTTGGTCTCGGGTTTGTGGGTTCGAGCCCCACCGTGGGTGGAGAGATTACTTAAAAATAAAATCTTAAAAAAAAGTAAAATAAAACAGGAATAATATGCACCTTCATTATAAGGATTAAACTAAATGTACACAAAACACCTCATACACTGTCTAGCCCATATCTGGTACTCAGTCAAGAGTGATAATTATTTTTCAATCTTCAATATCTTGTTCAGTCCATGGATCTTAAATTAATATTCTGAAATTATGTATCAACTTCCTAAAATAGAATATTTTCTCATTTACCTTTAAATATATTCTAATTTATTTATATAACATCCTTTTTAGGTTGACAAATGCTCATATTAACATTCCCTTTAAATAGATGTTAAGAACTCAGAAAATGGCCAATTGCTTAAGTCACACTTTTTGCCAGACACAGGCAAACTTTTGAACTCTTTATATTTTCCAATAATCATCTTTTATTAAAAAAAATCCATGTCCTCTATAGGCAGTGCTATTTTCATTGTTTTAATTATTTAAAGTTATTGTCTTTGATTTTTTTCCATATCCTTAAGAACCATGTAATTCTACAAATTGCAACTATTTTTTAATTCTACAGAGAAAGTAAATAAACCACAGGGGTAAAACTCCCAAGCTTCACTGTTTCTGCACAAATCAGTGCTTTTAAAAGATATAGGCCCTGACTATAAATACAGCAAAAAGGCAGATATTGATATATTCACTCCAACTTACTAATTAATATAATATAAAGCTATATCTCATCCAGTACTTTACCATTATTTTTACTATAATAAATTCATAGCTTTTATACATTTGCTTCTATATAATAATTAGAAAAACTTTTATATGGTACCAATAAGATCATAAAAATACAATCTTTATGTTTTCACAACTTTTCAAAAGTTAAAATTTTTAATTTCAAAATATTTTAAAAGTTGTAATCCTAGAATTATAAGCTC
This sequence comes from Neomonachus schauinslandi, assembly GCF_002201575.2. Classification (NCBI taxonomy): domain Eukaryota; kingdom Metazoa; phylum Chordata; class Mammalia; order Carnivora; family Phocidae; genus Neomonachus; species Neomonachus schauinslandi. The sequence goes on along the minus strand of NC_058410.1, from coordinate 29,499,359 downwards.
AGCATCAGGAAACTGTATGTACAATCAGTGTAGTATAATTCAGGAAATATCTGGTACCTGGGCTGCTCCTGTAATCATATTTGGAATGAAATCCTTATGGCCTGGAGCATCCATTAATGTAATAACTTTGGTAGTGGTCTCAAACTTTGTCATACCAACGTCCATTGTTACTCCCCTTAAAGAAAACATAAAATGGTTAGAACGCACTACAGAAATAATCAGTGCTATGGACTAAATTACTTAATAATATAGGCTAAATGACAGTCTAAATTCTTAAGAAATAAGGGGAATTTTATTACACTGTTTACTATTTTGACGAATTAAGCTATCAATTGGGGCTAGAATCTCTGCTGTAACAAAATTTCACATGTATGGCTTTAAAATAAGCCTGTGGATGCAGCACGAGCTTAATCAAAATGCTGGATATTTCCCATTTCTCTCTCTTTTTTTTTTTCCTTTTGGTAAAAGGCTACGTAGACTGTGAGCAAAGAAAGATAATATAGGGACACCTCTGGAGGAGGAAACAGTAAATACTGCACATGAGAAGGTAATGTGGAGCATGACCACTATCGGGAGGAAGTTTTCCTCATCTTCATACATAGATGCTTCACTAATTATAAAAATAAACATAAAACTTTCATTTGCAAGGTAGGTCAGTACGTTACACATTTAGAAAAAAAGAAGTATCAAAGGAGAGAGCAAATTTTTTAAAAACTGCGAGAGATAAACAGTAGTTTTTTTCCCATTCCGTTTTGTCCTTCTTGGAGACCAACACAGTGCCTCTTCTTAGCCACAAAAATGTAGGTTCGGCTTGTAAGAAAGCCCAGGGAGAGTCTACAAAGGTACTGAGTGTTTCCAGAAATCAAGAAAGGGAAATCGGGTGGGCAATAAACTGGGTAATCATTCATCCTGATTTGCCCCAAACAGTCCAGAATAAGGAATGAGCACTCCCTTTTACTATCAAGTGTTCTGACAATGATAATAATTTATGTGTCTCCCTTAGCAGAGCGAGTGGTAAGGTAACTGTGGGTCTCCTTGATCAAGTCATTCTAGCTTAAACAATGGGCCACTTGACTTGGTGAAAATGATGCTTAATTCTCTCTAATAATCTTCAAAAAATTGCCTAGAATACTGACGAACCAAGATTCTGAGCTCCTCCCTAAGACTGCTTTGACCAGAATACACTCTTGAGCCAGCTCTGGTCTGCATTTGTAACCCTAAGGATATATAAATGTCACTCATTTTACTAATTTCTGTTCAACATCTGAGAATAGACAATTTATAAATATTTAACGTGGTGGGATGAGTAACACACTGTATTTTTGAAATGCTATTAAGGAACATACAGTGGTGAGTTAAAACTCTCATTATGTATCTAGAAGCATCTGCTATCTACAGAACCAAAGAATATTCTAAATTTGCATCATGCTGAGCAACAGAAAACTACCAGCAGCAAAAATGTAACAGCCAACCAGTAGATGTATTATCAAAAATAAAAAATAAAAATAAAAACCCCACTAAAATTGTTGACTATTCTAGGAATTAGATAATTAGCTCACTTGCCAGCTCAGCTCACATATTAAGTAAATTCAAACAAGTTATTCTAACTTAAATTTTACTGATCTCAATCTCTTTACCTACTTAGCAGATGACACAAATATAACTAAAGAGCCATATATTTTAATAATCTGCTTGGTAAGCTGGTAGATGGAAATTATTTAGTCTTCTAACACTGACATCATACAAAAATTCTACTGTTTTCCAATATTCATTTTCCAAAAATTTGCAACCAAATAATTTTCCTTACGAGGCTGGAAAACAAGTTTATGATGCGATATAGAATAAAAAAGACCACCTACAAGGAAAAAAAAAAAAAAACCCACCATGATATAAAATTTTGTTTATCAGAAGAGCTAAGGAATATTGTGACCATTTATTGAGAACTACCTTATGTATTATAATGTAGACTATTCAAGACTCCCCAAGAAAATAAATACACACTTTTTATGAAGTATGAAAATCCAAATATATTCTCTAATCATACTCAGAAAGAAGACAGGGAACATGGGATAATTTCTTGGTTAATTTAGGACTTTCAGAGGACTTCAGAGTCCTTAGTCATTATTTTGACACAGTTGATATACCTGCCATTTCACCTATTAGCTGTCCCCTTCCTTTCCTGACAAAGGTGCCAGTGGCTCCCCCCGCCCGGACAGTTCTGACATGATACATACCAACACTCTAAAAAGACCTCAGAAGAAATACTTTGGCGGCACCTGGGTGGCTCAGTCGTTGAGCGTCTGCCTTCGGCTCAGGTCATGATCCCAGGGTCCTGGGATTGAGCCCCGCGTCTGACTCCCTGCTCCACGGGAAGCCTGCTTCTCCCTCCCCCACACCCCCTGCTTGTGTTCCCTCTCTCGCTGTGTCTCTCTCTGTCAAATAAATAAAATCTTAAAAAAAAAAAGAAAAGAAATACTTTGGCCAGAGGTATATGAGTAGCTGTTCTCTCCTGCAGAGTTAGCACTGGGCACAGCAATAGACTAGATTAAATTTCTATGGTAGGAAGTAGGTTTAATTACTAGTTTGTTGACTCTATCTCATATAAAAACATACTACAGAAAGTATAAAGATGAATTAAGTCCGATAATTTAAATTTACTGGTTATTTTAATTCCAGACAGAAGACAGTTTACTACAAAAAGTTACCTGTCCTTAAAGTTACCTTATATAAAATTTAGTCTTATTCATAATTTTAATTCAAAATCAAGTCAATTTGACATATACTTAGGGAAGGGACAACTGAAACTTCTCCCACAGAATAAGTAACTAAGGTTTTTTACTGCCTTTTTCTGTGTATGGTTTTTGTTTGTTTGTTTGTTTGTTTATAAACATTCTTTTCAACTATTCTCATAGAATTTGGAAGAGTAGAAAATGTATATAGATATAATGGAACCTATAATAAAAATATTCCCCTGATAATTAAAAGTTTTCTCTAAAAGAAGTTTCTAGAATATTTCATGGCATGTTTCATACATATTCAACACATACTACATACTTATTTAAAAGATTATATATCATTTCAAACTGAAAATTTTGAAATATAGTGACTACCTTTCCCTTTCTTCGCCAGTCTCATCCAAGACCCATGCATATGCAAACGAAGCTTTGCCAGCCTTTTTAGACTCTTGTTCATACTTATGCATAGTTCTTTTGTTTACATTACCCAGAAGATAAAGCATATGGCCCATCAGAGTACTTTTCCCAGCATCAACATGACCTAAGGAAAATTGATTCAGGATTAATACTCGGTACATTTTCAGACGCTGTTCACATTGAGGCATTGCATGAATATGTAATCCAATAGTTCATGTCAGTGTTTAGAGTAATAAATACCAACGTTTATCAAATGATAGTTAAAATAAGTGGAGAAAAAAAGAGTGTCTTTTTAGAGAGGGGGGACATTTCCTCGACTATTGGACATTCAAATTGTCAATAAGACATGGCATTTTGGAAACATTCACAAAATGAAAATGCCACAAGCAAGTCTAATGACCTCCTTGGTAACTTGGCATTATTTCCCCCAGGGTGACCAGAAAGCATTATGATGCGATGCCTCCTTGCTTGTGTCCATTTACACCCAGACAGAAACTCAGAGCGGGAACGAGTGTCCATGCTGCCACCAGGAAGTGACCAGGCTAAGGCAGAGGCGACCAGGCACCCAGAGGAACAAAGGACATTACCGATGACCACCAAGTTGAGGAGCTGCTTCCCGCCCTGCCGCTTCTCCAGTTCCGCTTTGACATCTATTTGCTGCCTCAGCTTGCCAGACTTTTTCACCAGCGTTGGTGCTGAACTCTGCTCTTCTGATGTTTGAATGGTGTGGGATGGAAGAACTGATTTAGAAACAGTGTCAAGAACATCAGAAGCAGCAATGCCGGTTCCTTCACTAAGATGTCCTTTTTGAGGTGTGTGGAAACTGTGACCATTTTCTTCAGTTACTCTACAGAAAACAGAGATAGGAAAAAAAGTGTTTAAACCAACTCAACTGACATCCTATAAGGTCAGAAGGGCAGAGGAGTTGTCTCTTCTTATTCCTTACACTTGCAGACCAAAAATGATCTCTGCTAAGTGGCTAGTCTATCAAGGTGGAAACGATAAGTTAGCTAGACCCAAACCACGTAAATACAGATGTGGAGGATCCCAGGAGAAAAACAGTCCAGCAAACACTAAGATAAGAAGAAAATATCCTGTAAAATAACAGAATTCAGAGCCATAGCCTTAGCCATATAGTCCTATCAAAACAGATGGCATAATGGAGATATTTTGTAAAACCTGGAACTAAATGTGTTCCTAAAGATAAAGTAGTATTTTAAAAAAATAGTTTCATCCCTAACTCATTCTTCCAACAGGACAGAGACTTAACAATCTTTTTTGCTCAAACACTATCCTTAAGGGAGATAACTCTGTCTACATTTTCTTAATACTTTCAGCAAAGAAGTTTTTAATTCATTAATTCAACTAATACTTGATTTTCTAAAAACTACAACTTCTACTAGGCATTGATGCTGAGAAGAAAAGATGGAGATGAGAAATTTATCTACTAATCCCAAAAGCTTACAATCTAGTGAGGGACTCCAATACATAAAGTAGAAACCAGGCCATCTAGCATAACTTACTTGCTCTTTGATAATGATGATGCCCCCAAAAGTAAACACTGACCTTAGTTCATTAGCTCTTTGACCAATATCTACAGAAACTGTATCAGTGCTATCTAACCCATGGACAGCTATCAGCAATGTGATCGAATCAACCAGCCTACGATATACTTTACACTCCTTTCAGTGACACAGATAAATAGAAACAGGACAAAGAACAGGTTAAATTGCAAGTTATTAAGAATGAAACCAATCCGGGCACCTGGGTGGCTCAGTTGGTTAAGCGACTGCCTTCGGCTCAGGTCATGATCCTGGAGTCCCGGGATCGAGTCCCGCATCAGGCTCCCTGCTCAGCGAGGAGCCTGCTTCTCCCTCTGACCCTCCCCCCTCTCATGTGCTCTCTGTCTCTCTCATTCTCTCGGTCTCAAATAAATAAATAAAAATCTTTAAAAAAAAAAAAAAAAAAAAAAAAGAATGAAACCAATCCTATTCAATTCAATTTGGAACTGACAAAGAATTACATACAAAAAGCAGTTTCTGTGAGAATAGTACATTATTTTCTTCTTGTCCACTGTACAAAAAACAGACTCATTTTTCCCTCTCAGGGAACTTTTATGTGCTGAACACTGACCCTTCATCCTAGTCCTCAGGAAAGAGTCCCATTAGTTATATTTGCAACTGCATTAAAAACCTCATACCCACTCCCCTTTTCTCTTGCTTTTGTAAATCTCTACTAACAATTTTGGTGTTCTTTGCTAACACCACATAGGCAGATTGGCTTCATCTAGATCCACAGGGAAAAAAATTTATGTGGAAACAGTCCAGTTCTTTTAAAGGATTCCAACAGGTTAAATTAAGTGAAATCTTAGACTATAATTTGCAAACATTTGAATGACCACAGCTAGTTCTAAAACCAAAACATGACAACTCTGCATTTAGACAAGTTGAAAAAAACCCTACAAATTATAACAAAAGTGTTCAACCAAAATAACTAGACATGGGCTCTGGTTCTGCTCAGACCTGGGAGAAATCACAATTTCTGGTTTCAAATCTCTGTTTTTAGTTACAGAAGCTTTTCTTCAAAGGAAAGTTAAGTCCAGTGCAGAGAAGAGAGCCAAGCAGAATGGCTATGGCTGACAGCAGGTAGGGCCCTGAAGCTCAGCTGGCCCAGCAGTTGAAGGGATTCACAAAGCATGGCTCTGACTTGATCGTTTCATTTACAACTCAGTAAAATGAAAGGTTTGCTTTTCTCTTGGTTTTATGAAAACATTCAAATAAATTCTAGGTAAAATACAAATTAGTTCACTAAATTGTACAGTGTTAGAAGGAAGTGACCGAAGTAATTAGAAAAGCATCCTAGGTAAGTTTGTGCTTATTAAAAACTTCTACATATTACGAGGTGAAATTCAGTATTTTAAGGTTTTGAAAAATCTCTAAGATGAGACCTAAAAAGGTTGTAACTACTAACGGATATGAAAAAAAGAGTAAGTTGGTTGAATTTTTTTCAAGTGTTTTCTGATGCAATTTTGTAAACTTATCTATTATTATAAAATGACTACTCTGGTGTTTTTCCTAAACCATCTTTCCAAAAGTAGGAATATTTCTACATGAATCTACAGGCTTAACTTTTCTTCTTCATTTATTTAAATGAGACTGGGAAGCTAATTTAAATTTAAGAGTTTTTGTTCTCTATGCAAGGTTCTAACCATTTATACTTTTTCTAGAGAGGTATTTACCATCTTTAATATTAGTGAAGAAAAAGTTTGCTGTTTTAGTTTCTTCTAAGCAATGCATCACCCCTTTTTCATGAGCTGCCATTGGGAATCACACTATGTAGGTATTTATGATGCTGAAATCTTGACTCAGAAGTGTTTCATTAATCAAATCAGAATAACAGCCTAAGTATTAGCCTTAGTATAAACTTCCTAAAAAATCCTATATAAGTATTTGACACAAATATAGCTTGGTCCTTAAGCAATATTATGCATTTCTGAGTATCCTGATCTGTACCTACAGACCTCTCATGTTCTGATGACTTCTCTCCTAGAGCTGTAACAAAATATTGACTCACAGGCTGTTTTTCACCTTTACATTTTTCCAAGTCGGTTTGTTTGTTTTAAGATTTTATTTATGTATTTGACAGAGAGAGCCAGAGAGCACAAGCAGAGTAAACAATAGAAGGAGCGGGAGAAGAAGCTCCCCGCTGAGCAGGGAGCCCCATGACTCATCCCATGACCCTGAGACCATGACCTGAGCCGAAGGCAGACGCTTAACCAACTGAGCCACCCAGGCGCCCCTCCAAGTTTATTTTTAAAATAAAATGTATTTCCCCAAGGACTCTGATCAATAAATAAACTATTCTATGAGAAGAAATATGATGATGAACATTAATGGCCCCTGTCCTCATGAAGCATATAGTCTTGTAAGGTTCTGAAAGGCTTGCATTACACTTGTGAAGTACAACAGAGTTAGGTTGTCAAGAATTATTTACTTGTACTTATTATTTTTTTCTTGATCATTTATTATCCATTATTTTTTATAATTACTTCCACAGATAACTATGCACTTACATCTAATATGATACATTAATTTGGGCGTATTTGCCCTAAAATTTCCAAAACCTTTTGCAGTAAGATTATAAAATTCTTAGAATAAGGAATTGCGCATTCTATTTATTTTTTTTCTCTCAATGGAAATAATCCCATTATAGGATTAAATGGTTCCCAAGACATAAGAATAATAAAGAAATTTATGATTCTAACTAACCCAACCCCAACTCAGAGAGAAAAGACATATATTAAGCTTTTGGTAATTAAACGAGGACTCAAAATTATTGTAATGGGATACATTTACCCAAATTAAAATGTCATTCATTTTAATTCATTAAATGTCACTCAAGAAAATTTCATTAATCCATTCAACATACACTGAACACTTACTCTGTCCTGGATATGGAGTTCCTTCCTTCACTGAATTGGAATCTAAACAAAGTATTGCTTTTACAAAATAAAAAAATTGAACTAAGTGATCATGAAGATTCTTCACAACCAAGACTCATGAAACTTCCATTAATTTAGATAGAAGAATGTTGTAAGGGAGAAAAAAATAAGGCTGCTTAGTTTTTATTTCTTGAAATTTAAAAAAATCCTCTATTTTTTGTTTATATTTGATAAGAGTGACTCTTATCTATCTAAATGACAGACAAAATATATGTAATTTGTAAGTAATGGATTTAAGTTAACTGTGCTGTTAAGCCTCAAGCAACCGATTTCCCTTGCCTACAAAACTCTTGGGAGGATCCTCGAGATTATAAGAACAAGTAAGTGCTACTAATGTAGCATCTATGATTTCTCACCAGATTTGAAATTCTAGGTATGTTTCATTTTGTATTTTGTGCCTTTGTTCTAGTGATCCATTTAATTCAACCTTAAAATCTAAAAGAGTTTAAAGATTACAGTTATTGAGCACCTGGATGGCTCAGTTGTTAAGTGTCTGCCTTCAGCTCAGATCATGATCCCAAACTCCTGGGATCCAGCCCCGCAGCGGGCTCCCTGCTCAGCGGGAAACCTGCTTCCCCCCTCTCCCACTTCCCCTGCTTGTGTTCCCTATCTCACTGTCTCTCTCTCTGTCAAATAAATAAATAAAATCTTAAAAAAAAAGTAAAGATCATAGTTAGAAAAAAATTTTTAATTAATGATTACATGATTCGCCAACCACATTTAATTCCCACACACTGCTTACCTACGCCATCTAGTGGTAGAAGGATTCCCTAGCTCAGAGTGCTAGATTTCACAAAAGAGGGTTTTTGCTAAAAATTAATTAATATGAGGAAACTGACAGTGTATTAGATTAAGTAACATGCATATTTAGTATCAAGCCTAATTTCTCATCCCCTTCTTTGTACCATGTCACACTGAAGACCCATGATATTTCAACCTTACTGACACATCATGCAAAATTTATTAAAATAGATTCTCTTTCTTATAGTCGAGTGGAAGACAATACCAATTTCCAAATAAAAAGATGGGGAAGGGCTTAAGAACTTACCCAGGCACTTCGAATCCCATAGTTTGCTTCTTTCCAGACACAGTCATTTTAGCAACTTTTGGCACAATTTCAGATTCACTTCGAGATGACTGGGAGTCTACTGATTTTCCTAATTAGAGAATAAAATGTAAAAGGCTAATTAATTAAGGCTGATTTCTAAAAAATTTGTTACACATTATATAATTACATAAATATATAACATGATAGTTAAGTTTTATAGAATTTATATCTTTATACATATTCTTTTCTCTAAAAAAATTTAAGTGAAAATTAAAATGTTGAAATTCTTTTGTCACCCTATATTCTGGGAAATCCCCTACTACTGGGACTCTGCTATGCTTAACCTCCACCAAATCTCTTCCTAATTTTGAACTGACTCTTAAGTTTCAGTATTAAGAGGCCACAAGGTGGTTTCTGCACTGAGCCTAGCTCTGACAGAATACCTAGGCCCTAGGTCCCTGTCTCCTACCACGCCCTTTCACACTACTAAAATTGTTTGGTCAGTTAGCAGATGGCTAAGCTATTTTTAATCCCGTGATACCTATAAACTGATGAGCAAGTTAAGAGGATGCTGAATTGTGCTGGACACTATATATTTTACTTGCGCACAATACTGGGCTTAGTAAGATATTTGATATCTAACAAGAATATGGGGGAAGAGGTCAATACAGAAAGAGTGAATTAAGAACAAGATCAATTATGAGGGGCTCCTGGGTGGCTCAGTCGTTAAGCATCTGCCTTCGGCTCAGGTCATGATCCCAGGGTCCTGGGATCAAGCCCTGCACTGGGCTCCCTGCTCGGCAGGAAGCCTGCTTCTCCCTCTCCCACTCCCCCTGCTTGTGTTCCCTCTCTTGCCGTGTCTCTCTCTGTCAGATAAATAAATAAAATCTTAAAAAAAAAGAACAAGATCAATTATGAGCTAGATCAAAGACTTTTATGCATCTGATCCTTTAAAAAATATACCTGTGATTCATGGAATTCTTTAGAATGTATCTTTATAATTTTCAGTAATATTACCAGTCCACTTAAAACTGGAAACTGCAAGTTACACTGGTAAATATATATACACAAATTACCTTTTAAATTGGAAAAGATAAATTAATGTATATAATGCATACAAAATGTTTACTATTT
>NC_058410.1:29394731-29489514 GCF_002201575.2 Neomonachus schauinslandi | reverse complement strand
TTAATGTATATAATGCATACAAAATGTTTACTATTTGCCTTCTATATGCCAAGCACTATGTTAGAAATATAATGGTGAACAAAAGCAGACATAATCTCTGTGCTTAGAGAGCTTACATCTAATGGAGAAAGTGCACTAACTGACCAAAAATAAAACTGTAATTAGTGTTAGAATGTGTACATGGTGTCATAAGGTTTGGTGATAGGGCACACAAATTAGAGAGCTTCCTCGGGAAAGTTAAGAGTTGAGCAGTGATGCAAAAATGAGTAGGAATGACCTACAAAGAAAGGAAGAGTACTGTGAACAGAGAGAGTAGTTTGCACAGCGACTGTATTGTGGGAGGCAGCACGGGACCTCAGAGGAAGTAAAAGCAGAAGGGAAAGGGAACATAGCTCACTAACTGAGGCTAAAGCTGGGGCAGTGGTCAGGCCATGCCACACAGATCCTAACACTTGTTCTAACAAAATCGGAAGCCACCAAAATGATATAAGCAAGTGACAGGAAGAAGAAAGAGGGGAGAAGACAGAGTCAAGCTCAAGGAGAAGTGCGAGCTGGAGCATCTATCTGTGATTCATCAGCACATAATTAGTAGTTGAAGGCACAGACCTAAGTGAGATCACAGAGCGAGTGAATATAGAGTAAGAACAGAAGTAGTCCTAGGACAGGGCCTTGAAAGAAATCCAGCCTTTAATCACAAGATAGAGGACACTGAGCCTGCAAAAGGGTGACTGAGGAAGGCGGGTGGGGATGCCAAGGAAACCAGGGGAAGAGTGTTTGATGGAGCTGGCACCACCCGAGTCTGGGGAAACATTCCCTAGTGACATGATCGCTTCAAATAAAGGTCATTGGTAGAGTTAGTAAGAGCCATCTGAGAGAAGTGAGAGAAGGAAAAGCAAGAATGGGTTAAAAAAAAAAAAAAAATGAAGATGAGAAAACAGAGGAAGTACCTGGCCACAATCTCTTATTTGTAATTCCAAAACCCGAAAGCTCTGGAAGATCAAGGTTTTTGTTTTATTTTAATTTGGAAGCAAAACTGACCTGGACTGACATGAAGGCTATTTGTAGCCCTTATTTATCCCACTTAGAGTGAAAAACCATACATTTCAAGGTCAGAAATCATCATGTGATGATCACAGGGTGCTGCCCCCCATCCCACTGAGGTTATCATACCATAGGTAGTACGTACATGGTAATGCTTTCCTAAATCTCAAAACTTCTGATTTCTGAGTTAAATATGGTCCCAAAGGCTTTAGATGAGAGATTATAGATATGTGCAAATGACTCACTTAAAAAGTTTGACTGGGAGGGCTATGGTAGAATGGTAGGAAAAGAGTCAGCTGATAGGATAGAACTGAGAGGGACTGGTTGAAAAAATTAGGAAGAGAAAAGATCACATTAGATATTTTAGAATTCCTGAAGGCAGAAAGGGATGGGATGTGAAGCACAGGCTGAGTCTAAAAACTAAGATAGGCGAAGGGCTCTTTTGACTGTAATAGGAAGTAGGTTTGTGTGTTGAGGAGGTGGAAGATGAAAATTCCTAACGGTTAGCTTCTATTTTCACTGTAACAAGGAGCCAGTTACCTGGTGAGACTGAGGGTGAACAAGGAAAGTAAAAAGACCGGTGAAGCAAATAGTTTTCAATAATTGTTGCACAAAGGGGAATTGTTGGACAGTACTGAAGGCCCACTTAAGATCTATGATAACACCTAAAACTAATGTAACATTTGGGTCAACTAAAATAAAAACATCTTTTAAAAAGATCTATGATAATACATTTATAAGGGAATCAATCTGCCTTTCTTTGTGACCCGATCTCGTCTAGCAATTTAGGAACAGGCACAGAGAAGACATTAAGTGCTTCATTCAGGGTTACCCAACAGGTGCAAGGAGAAAGCAAAGAAATAAGGCAGTTAAAGGTACTGGCAAAATGGGAGGAAAAGTTATTGAGATTTTTTTTTTTTCCGATATGGACCTCAGTCTTCCCAGAGTAAAGTAGGTAGAATTATACCTACTCTGCATGGTTGTTACGAAGGCAAAAGAGCATGTAAGCACCTAACAGGAGAGCATGCGAGAGTGAGTGCCCATAGCAGGGCCAGACTGGCTTTCTAGAGTGCAGATCTCTAAACATTAGAAGTGGCTGGTATTAAGTGCAAGTAATAGAGAGTAAACTGAGGTTACTGTCCAAAAAAGAGATCGAAGATACCTTGCAAAAGCAATAGAGATCATCTCATGTCTTCAAAATGTAAACTCTTAGGGGCTGATCATTAATCACGAATCCGAAGTGGGATTAAACAAATAAAATGACAAAGGAAGAGTACTAATGCACTGGGATAAAGAGAAGAGGTCCATAGGTCAAGAAGAGTGGTCGTGGTCAGAACAGGACTGTGAATTCGCAATTCTGGAGGAGGGGAATTAGAGTGAATTGCTGAGGAGGTGAAGGTCACTGGAAATCAAGTGGTCAAGGAACTCAAAGTCATTTGAGGTGTAGCATTTGTTGGTGTTTTTCCACATCGATGCACAAGTAAGCTATGATCATCAAGAGCTGAGGGTGAGAAGAAAACTGTAAGCCAGATGCCAGTATTCGATGACTAAAGAGGACATGAGGTTGCTCAGTACATGATAGCAGTGAGAGGATTAACGAACAGGTGATTTGGGCAAAAGACGGGAATTTCAAAGGAGCAAAAACTTCAGGGAAAAAAAAAGGGATGGAGGAATAATGGGATGGAAAAGGCAAAAAGAACAAAGTTGACGTTCCAGACCCTGAGGCTGGAGAGAATAAGTGAAGTAAGGCAAGGAGTGGAAAAACCACTCAGAAAACAGACTGAGAATTACAGAGGGGTTTGATTTTTACGAAAAAAGCAGTTCCAGAGTTACAGCCAAAGTAGAGAGGAGTCACAGATGAGGCAGGGATAAAAAAGGAGGACACACAGCACTGATGATGCTGGTGATGGTGATGATGCTGGTGGTGGTGGTGGTGGTGGTGGTGGTGGTGTGTGTAGGTAGGGAGGACATCATAAGACAAGGAAAAGGGGCATGGTGGATTTTGGCCTCTGTCAAAAGAACAGGGGGAAAAAACCCATAAAGCACAGAATGTCTCAATCCAGGCTAGCCAGGACTAATTCTCACTTCTTACACATTTAGTACATTGAAAACCTGTAATTTTGACTTAAAAAAAAAAAAACTAAAATTAAAATGACAAAGAAGGTCTTAAAAGTACAAAAATCACAATATGATCCTATAATATTTCTGGGGATACAATAAATATATATTCTTTTCATTTCTAGTGATTATCTATAAGACATCAAACACAAGATGCAGTATTTCAAAAATTCAATTAAATGAAAGTCTTTTTTTTTTCTCAGAGTAAAATAAGTCTAGTATTATAGATCTGAATATCACCCATTAAAGCAGTAGTTCTGAAATCTTTTTATTTAGGTCACACACACCTCCCTTTGAAAAAGCTCACAAAAACAATGGGACACGCTTCCCAGAAAAATGTACCAAACACATAAAATTTTGCATGCTATTTCAAGGGGTTCAATAATTCCAACCCTAGAACCCTCCCTTTGAGAGATAAACTTGACTTGGGCTATTTTGGAAATATGTTAATTTCAATTTTGTGTTATCCACAAAGAAAAAAGATACATTCAGTAAATTTTCCACTGAGCTGTTGTCAACAGCAATGTGATACACTTCCACTTATCCAACCACATTACAAAGTTCCTCTCATAATCACCATCACACTGATGCCAGGCAAAATCTACAAATAGGTCAGAAGTGAACTAATAACTAAAATAACCAGTTACGGATCACTAAGAGATACATATGAGTATTTGAATCCTCCATCACATAAAAATATGAAATGTTTACTGTGTTCTCCAATCTTCCCCAACCAACTAGAAATTCATTCACTGCATAATAACCTCAAAAAACTGAGCATTAAATTTTCAGGAAGCCCCCAAAAATGTCAGTATGGAATAAATACTTGCAGAGAAAAAAGGCGGAGATTCTGGTTCCTGCTCTGCCACTAGTTAGCTACTACTCCCTTACACCTTAAGCAGTTCCCTTAATTTCGCTAGCTTCAGTTTTCTCATCTACAGATCTTCCTCAACCTACAGTGGGGTCAAGTCCCAATAAAGCCATCATAAGCTGAAAGTATCATAAGCTGAAAATGCATTTAATACACCTAACCTACAGAACTTCACAGCTTAGCCGAGCCTACTTTAAATATGCTCAGAACACTGACATTGGCCTACAGTTGGGAAAACTCATCTAATGCAAAGCCTGCTTTTTAGTAAAGTGTTGAATACTGTACTGAAAGTGAAAAACAGAATGGCTGTGTGGGTACAGAATAGCTATAAGCATATTGGCTGTTGACCCCCGTGATCAGGTGACTGATTGGAAGCTGCAGCTCACAGCCACTGCCCAGCATCATGAGGGAAGATCGCATCACATTAAAACCTGCGTAAAGATCAAAATTCAAAAATTCAAGGTACGGTTGCTACTGAATGCGTATGACGCCAGCACCACTGTAAAGTCAAAACATCTAAGTAGAACCATTGTAAGTGGGGGACCGCCTGTTACAATGAAATAAATGATTTCTAGTCCAGTGTATGTCTCTGACTCCCAAACCACTAAAATGATTTTCAAATCAAATAGCCCATTAGGAGGTAAAAGTAAAATGTGCCATTCCAAAGGAAAATAATCAATGTCCTCCCTCAAGTCAGGTAAAACCCAGTCACAAAAAGATATGCATTCTGAAGATTCACATATTAGTGACTAGTGTTCAGTCTCTAGGAGGACTGAGAGAATCGATCATCATTTTGATTTTTCATTCAGATGGAAAAAAACAGCTTATCCAGTTGATCAAGCCTAACCTGCTTATTTTATGGATCAAAAAATGACACAAGGAAATTAAGTGACTTCACAGTAAGTGGCAAGACCCGCACTTAATCATCTCACCCTACCTGTCCAATTCATCATTCTCATACTCCAGTTATCTCTAAAGCAAAGCCTTCTTTTGTCCCTGTAGTTATTCCTTGATGGGCTGCTTCCTCCAGGGCTCCACTGCTTCCTTTCCAGACTGAGATCTAAAGAGCAGTGTCTAAGTTTTCTCTTAAATACAAAATTATCTAGGCCCCTTGTCCTGAAGATCTTTTTCAATGTGTATGCCTTTGTAAAGGATACAAAGCTCAATTTCCCCAGCACCACACAACTGTCATACTCTTCCTGAGTTTACTGAAAACGTAAGCTTGCATATCCACAAGATCTACCTGCCTCTGATTTACTCCTTTGGTCTTAAAGCACACTCAATATTAGACGACCAGCTCTTGGGAGGGTAGAAACTGCCTTATACATATGTTCACATAGTCCACAGCACATAACAACAGTGTTCTGCCCACAACAAACATTTAATAGAGTTTATTGATTAACCCCTAAGAGTTTACATTTTGAAGACATGAAATGATCTCTATTGCTTTTGCAAGTTATCTTCGATCTCTTCTTTGGACAATAACCTCAGTTTACTCTCTACTACTTGCACTTAATACCAGCCACTTCCTAATGTTTAGAGATCTGCATTCTAGAAAGCCAATCTGGCCCTGCTATGGGCACTCTCGCATGCTCTCCTGTTAGGTGCTTACATGCTCTTTTGCCTTCCTAACAACCATGCAGAGTAGGTATAATTCTACCTACTTTACTTTAAGAAAACTGAGGTCCATATCAGTTGATCTGACAAAGGCTATACAACCTTGGCCTGTGATATAACTGGGTTTAAAAAAAAAAGGTATGAGGGCGCCTGGGTGGCTCAGTTGGTTAAGCGACTGCCTTCAGCTCAGGTCATGATCCTGGAGTCCCGGGATCGAGTCCCGCATCGGGCTCCCTGCTCAGCAGGGAGTCTGCTTCTCCCTCTGACCCTCCCCCCTCCCTCTCATGCTCTATCTCATTCTCTCTCTCAAATAAATAAATAAAATCTTTAAAACAAATAAAAAATTTAAAAAGATATGAATCGCACGGTGGCTATTCACAAAGGGCTTATACACTACCCTGAGAGTTAATTATAAAAGTGGTAGAGATGAGTTAAAGAAACAATAAGCAAGAGAATTCAAAGTATGCACCTAATTAGGAAAGTCTCAACAAATGAAATCTGACATGACCCTGAAGAAGAAAGAGGAGGCAAAACTAATTTGAGAAAAAGCCTATTTAAGGGTCAACCAGGTAAAAAAATCTGAAAAAGATTGGGCTTTGTCACAGACCAACAGTAACACAAAAGTGTACTTTACCTTTAGATTGAACCCAGGTTTTTGGTTCTTTTGTTTTTATAATCTGCTTAAGTGCCATGCAAGTTTCAAGAGTACATAACAAAAACAACAACAACAAAAAGAATGATCCAGTAGTACAAAATCCAAAGGGACTATTTTGGGAAGAAACAAGCCAAGTTGATGCTGAAGTTCATCTGGAAGAGTAAATGTGAGAGAATGACCAATAAAATTTTTAAATTAAGAATAATAATAGGGGACTTGAACTACCAGATACCAAGACCTTCTCCTATAAAGCTGGAGTAAATTAAAATGGGGCATAAGAATAGCTTGATGAATGAGAATAGAGCATCTGCAAATGTACCAATAGGAATATATTTATATTTTTTATATATAAGAATAGCATTTGAGTATATAGAAAAATATGTAAGAATATATGGAGTGTTACAAACAGAAATTCAGAATATGCAAAGCGATATTTCAAATCAGTGGGAAAAAGATGGGTTATTCCATGTCGTTGGGAATATTGGCCATTCATTTGAAAGAAATGTTCTATCATATGTCTATGGTGTATCATATATAAATTCTTTGTTGATCAAAGATATGAATATTAAGAAGAAAAATATAAAAACATATTTATAGGGGTGCCTAGGTGGCTCAGTCAGTTAAGCGTCTATCTTCAGGTCAGGTCATGATCCCACGGTCCTGGGATAGAGCCCCACAACCACAACAGGCTCCCTGCTCAGCAGGAAGCCTGTTTCTCCCTTCCTCTCTGCCCCTCCCCCCTGCTTGTGGCGCTCTCTCTCTCTCCCCCTCTCAAATAAAATCTTTTAAAAATGCATTTCCTTTAAAAATATGTATTTATAGGGGTGCCTGGGTGGCTCAGTTGGTTGAGCGGCTGCCTTCGGCTCAGGTCATGATCCTGGAGTCCCAGGATCGAGTCCCGCATCGGGAGTCTGCTTCTCCCTCTGACCCTCCTACCTCTCATGCTCTCTGTCTCTCATTCTCTCTCTCGCAAATAAATAAAATCTGAAAAAAAAAATATGTATTTATAACAGTTAAGTAAGACTAACAAGTTTTATATAAAAATTTTAAAATTTCTCCATGATTAAAGATACCACAAGGAAACAAAGTATGTAGGGAAATATATACAAGGGGTTAAGATATATAGTAAAAGAGCTCCTACAAACCAACAAGAGAAAACAACTCAGAAAGAAAAAAGTGAACAATAAAAGAACCAGGTCAAGATACACAAGTCAAAGAAAGGTATAGCAGAGGAAAGGGGAGACACGAATGGGAGGGGGACTGAGGGAAAGGACTAAAAAGAGGAGGTGGTGGAAGAGGGAGGACAGAGGGGGAGAGAGGACCGAAGAAAAAGTAGAAATATTTCTACTTTTTTATTAGCATCTAGAGTTGCCAAGGGAAAGAGGAAGAAGAGTGCTATCTGACCCTGTTGGCAAGAGCACAGCCTGGTGTACTTTTGGCAGAGAAAAGTGTGATAAAATAAAAAATTTTACTATGTACATTATACTTCTGGCAGTGTGTTCTACAGAAATATTAACAGGACTGTGCAACAGTGTATGAACAAGATTGTTTACTGTGGTGCTGTCTGTAATGGCAAAAAAAGGTGGGTGTACATCAATAAGGGAGTGGTTAAACAAATTACAATGCATCTAAACAATTCAGATATAAAAGTGTAAACCTATACTCATGAAAAGGAAACCATGACACATTGTGGAAAAAGTAACTGCAATATTAAATAGCAAAGATGCTATATCACTATATTCTTGGCATTAAAAAGTCCACAAGAATGGAAGTGAACTTTTAAAAGTGATTATGTCTAAGAGTGATATTAAAAAGGAAATAACTTTCATTTCTAAAATTTATATACTTCTGTGATACAACTATATTATTTTATTTTATTTTTTTTTTTTTAAAGATTTTATTTATTTATTTGAGACAGAGAGAATGAGAGAGAGAGAGCACATGAGAGGGGGGAGGGTCAGAAGGAGAAGCAGGCTCCCTGCCGAGCAGGGAGCCCGATGCGGGACTCGATCCAGGGACTCCAGGATCATGACCTGAGCCGAAGGCAGTCGCCTAACCAACTGAGCCACCCAGGTGCCCCCAACTATATTATTTTATAATTAAAAATGTTTAAGGGAAGGGGCATCTGGGTGGCTCAGTCCCTTAAGCATCTAATTTCAGCTCAGGTCACAATCTCAGAGTCCCAGGATCCAGCCTGCATAGGGCTCCGTACTCAGCAGGGAGTCTGCTGCCCCACCCCCAGTTTGTGTGCTCTAATAAATAAAATTTTTTTAAAAATGTTGAAATGAAAAGCATACAAATTAAAACAAATACTTCAAAACACTAAAAACTTCTTTCTACAGTATTCTTCAGAGATGCTCTTGATTTTTCTTAAAAGTTAATAAAGTAAAATCCTCCTTGACAGTAACACGTAGAATCAGCATACCACAACCCAAGCCCTTTCCATCAATGATCCTGAAGGCCACACTACTGAAAAGTCTGTGTTTGGAAACAAAAGTGCAAAGTTCATCCAGTCAGCCATTCAATGGCAACTATATATTCAGAATGTGCTACCAAGCTGAAAGAAATGCTCTCAACAGTTTTGCCTTTTGTGTTAGGCAAACCCCTTGTTTCCACTCTGAAGCTCCTTGACTGAAGCTCCTGCAAATTTTGTATTTCTCTATTTCTCCAACCTAAATATTTGATACTTTGTATATCATTTATACCTGTTTGCTGGTGGCTGAACTGAACAAACAGAATCATTTCCTGGCAGCTCTTTCTATGCTCTGACAAATTTC
Source organism: Neomonachus schauinslandi (assembly GCF_002201575.2). Classification (NCBI taxonomy): domain Eukaryota; kingdom Metazoa; phylum Chordata; class Mammalia; order Carnivora; family Phocidae; genus Neomonachus; species Neomonachus schauinslandi. The sequence goes on along the minus strand of NC_058410.1, from coordinate 29,480,435 downwards.
TGAAGGAGGAAGGGTGAAAACTAAAAGGGGATTATCAATGTAACTTCTCTGAAAGATATCATGGTAAAAATCTACCCCGCATGCCTCAGGTGCTCTAGAGCAGAATTTCCCAGCCGTGGTACTCCTGATAGTTGGGGCAGGAAATTTCTCTGCTGGGAGAGCTGATGCCCCCGCCACAGGATGTTTAGCAGCATCCCCAAAGTGTCTACAGACATAGCCAAGTGTCCCCTTGTGGTCCAAAATCATCCCCCATTGAGTACTGCTCTAGTTATTAGAAAAAGCATTAAATACATATTTTATACCCTATAAGCACCATCTCAAATGCATAGATCATCTCCTAACTGATCCTCTTGCCCAGAAAATGATGAACTGCTTTATCCTGTCCAATCAAGCTTGAAACCCCCACAGTTGATTTCTGATTCCCCCTTTTCTCAAAACCTCCATATACAATTAATACTAACTCTATTTACTTTTTCCTCATCAACATTTCTCAAATTTCTCCTTTTCTTTTCTTTGCCATCTACGTAGGTCAGGCCCTTAGGATCTCATGGCCGATTTACCTTTCAAGACTCATCTCTTCCCTACTATTCCGTAAGCGGACTCGAATTTTCTGGCACAAATACACTCTTGTTTTCTCACATCCATGGCCATGGCCCAAGCTATTTCCATGTTCATGCAAATGCCATTATTTTCATGAAAATTATTAATACAAGGAAGCCAAGGCTTCTTGATAATGCAGGAATCACAGAAGCCAACTTTAGCACTGATGATCAAAGACTCTCAGATTCATCCTACAAAGATTTACTGACAGCCTATGAGGTAGAAACACCGGTGTCCTCTGTGTAACTGGCAACAGAATAAAGTACCTGTAGATACATTTGCACACTTTCATGTTCCCACAGGAGAACGCCCATAACCACTCCATGTCAAAATCCTCCAATTTACCATTCAGAGTTTGGTAAAGTAGGTAAGACATGGACTCTGCTGCAAGACAGCCTAGGTGCAATCCAGGCTCTGCTACTAACAATGTGACTTCCAGTGAGTTATTTAACTTCTTTCTGTGCCTAGGTTCCTTACCTACAAAATAACAATAATAGAATCTACCTGATAGATAGATGTTACGAGATTTAAGTAAGTCAATACACGTAAAGTGCTTAGAGCAACGCCTGACATATATTAAGTATTCAGTGCTGCAGAGTAATGCCAGAAAGCAGCATAGTCTGTGAGTCTCTGATATCACCAAAATATCAACTTCCTTTTCCTCATTTGATACCAGGGAATCCACAGACACTATTACTCTGGCAATCACAAATTAATTAATGATGGGGAGAAGAAATATGCCAACTGTGTGACACTGTGCTAGGTACTAGGATGAACAGATGACATAATAATAATGACCTAATTCCTATCCTCAAGAAACAGAAGTCTACTAGAGGTAACACACATATTACCACGTGAACTGCGACAATGCAGGCACAATGAGTGTACAGGAAAGGTGCTGAACCACCCACACTGAAAGAATTAGGCAAGGTTTCCTTTAAAACATTCCTAATCAATCTTGGAGGACAAAATAAGGAAAAGGGGATTGGGAAATAAGACACAATGCCTGAAACATATATGACTGCTGGCAGATCAGCATGGCTGGGACATAGGGAAAGAGGTTAAGTGGGTAAGACGTAAGAAAAGCAGGAAACACATTTAGGGCCACGTATAACATTTAGGAATTTAACTTGACTTTGAAATATAAGAAGACCCACTAACAGAATTAAAGTATTGGAGTAAAATATCAGAGCTTTTAAAAAACCTACTCTGACCACAGCATGGAAAATGGATTGTGAAGTCAAGACTGGAGAGAGAACAGAAGACTTGTCCCAATACGTGTAAGAAATTTTATGCACTGACCAAACAGAATGATGGAGACAACGGAAGGGATATCCAAACTATTACAGGGTAAAATCAGAACTACTTGATGCCTGGATGTATGTAGGCAGGTGAGACAAGTAACAGTTCCCAAATTTTCCAGCAAGGAAGAAAGAGCAGATGGTTATGTCATTACCAAACAGAAAACACATTCCCGAGAACTAAGAGAAATCTGCTATCAGGGTCTTGCTTCTCTTGATTGGTCCTTTCATCAAGTCAAAATTACAACAGTCCATAGAGAAACTGCTTCCTCCTAAATAGACGGGGATTGCCACCAAATTATTTTTTTAAACACTGCTTAGATACTATCTCGAGTCTTTAGAGTTTTGCAAGTTAAATTATAACATGTTCTTGGCACTGGTGACACAAAGATGAGTAACGGTCTCTGTTTTCAGGTAATTTTCATTCTAAATGTGATGAACATGTAGACAGAGAAGACTGAAAGAAAATACAAAGAAATTAAAGAGAATTTTGCAGGAGACAAGTGCTATGACTACAGTTGAGCAAGTACCATAGCACAGGGAGTGAGTAAGAGGAAACAGGCAGGAGAAGAAAATACATCCATACATCGTGATGATGAATTAAATGTCAGGGAGGCAAAAAATCGAGATCTTAATCCCGAGGACTCTAAATTAGATATGAATATAGAACACATTGTGTCTGAGATTCTTTCAAGGCAAAGAGAAATTGGGTAGAAACCTGGATAAACACAGGAAGCAAGCTACGACCTGGGAACTGATGAGGTAGCTTACAGAAAGGGAAGGCTGAAAAGGCAGGCAGGCAGGCAATGGAGGAACTCAGACTAATAAAGGGGTAGGAAGAAAATAAGCATTCGCATTTCTTGTAGAATCCTTACATGGAATCTAGATTCATGGAGTCAGGTAATGTTGTAGGCTGTATTTTTAGAAGTCATGTGGTCTAGTCCCTCATTTTACAAATGAAAAATTTAAGTAGATTTCTAAAGATCACATGCCTATATTAATGGAAATTTTGCTTCTTTTATCTGGGCTGCTTCCAAGGCGCGTTCCCCTTTCCCCTGTTTCTGGATGCACCTCCTCCAAACTTCATGAGCTTGATTTTCCCAAGATTATTGAACCAGGTTTATTCTGAAGTTAAATGTATACAGAAACTGCTCAGTCAAGTGTCTCTATAAACTGTTAATGCTTTGTCAAGATCATGATTTTGTGATTTTAGTGAGGTTAATCATTAGTATCTTCTCAAATGCTTCAGATAAGTTGTTAAAATCAGTAATTCTGGGGGCGCCTGGGTGGCTCAGATGGTTAAGCGTCTGCCTTCGGCTCAGGTCATGATCCCGGCGTCCTGGGATCGAGTCCCGCATCGGGCTCCCTGCTCCTTGGGAGCCTGCTTCTCCCTCTGCCTCTCTCTCTCTGTCTCTCATGAATAAATAAATAAAATCTTTAAAAAAAAAAAAAAAATCAGTAATTCTGATTTCCTTTAATGTTTGCATTTCAAAATCCCCAAAGAATCTATTTGGTTAGAGCCTAGTAGTTAAATCATTCTCTGCTTACCAAAGAAGTTTGTTTGATACAATTTTAAATTCCAATGGGAAACTGGAAGGGTAGGCTAGTCTTCCCCTAATAACAAACACATGCATACTAACTCCTTAACCTTTTGCTGATGCTGATTTTAGGAGGGGAAAGTGACATTTAGGCTCTAAAGCATACCTCACGGCATAAGGCTATCAATTTTAGGTCATACATGATACTCCCAAATTCTTACCAATGATAACTCCAGACCAAAATGATATGACTTGAAGTCAAAAACCTTTATTGTATATCCTCATATAGCATATGTTGTTTTCTGACTATACTGTAAAATATCAATATAAAGTATGTGCCTTACCTCTCCAACTAACCTATGAGCTCCAGAAGGGACTTTTTGATGTTTTCCACAACATCCAGTCCAGTACCTGGTACATACATACTAGGCACTCAAATATTTAATAAGATTACATAATTTTATAGATGGAAAAAAGTAACATATTCTCTAAGCCAGTGATTCTCAGCTTGGTAGGAGAAGGTGGATGGAAAGAACAAGACCATCCTTGCCCCTCTTCCTTTGAAAATCCTTGTCAGGGCGCCTGGGTGGCTCAGTTGGTTAAGCGACTGCTTTCGGCTCAGGTCATGGTCCTGGAGTCCCTGGATCGAGTCCCGCATCTGGCTCCCTGCTCGGCAGGGAGTCTGCTTCTCCCTCTGACCCTCCCCCTTCTCATGTGCTCGCTCTCTCTCATTCTCTCTCTCTCAAATAAATAAATAAAAGCTTTAAAAAAAAAAAGAAAGAAAACCCTTGTCACTGGAAGATACTGATGCTGACAAAGTGTTGTATCTCTCAGATGTCCTGAGACAGAAAAATAACTGAGAATAAGAAAAAAAAAAAAAAAAAGACGACGATAGCAGGAGGGGAAGAATGAAGGGGGGTAAATCGGAGGGGGAGACGAACCATGAGAGAGGATGGACTCTGAAAAACAAACTGAGGGTTCTAGAGGGGAGGGGGGTGGGGGGATGGGTTAGCCCAGTGATGGGTATTAAGATGGGCACGTACTGCATGGAGCACTGGGTGTTATGCACAAACACTGAATCATGGAACACTACATCAAAAACTAATGATGTAATGTATGGTGATTAACATAACAATAAAAAATTAAAAAAATAAGTAAGCAGTTTAAAAAAATTTTATCTGGTATAAAAATAATTTTATAAATGAAGAAGTGAGGTGCGTTAAGTTAAACAATTTGACCAACCCAGATTAACATTCTTTGCAAATTATAACCACCTACCTCTTGTTGACTGGTTTCAGGTTCATAACTAAAAAGATGTTTGGAGATCTGCCTCAAGTCAGGAAATTAGTTCAGATGACCTTGGTTCCTGCCCTCATAATCTTATTTTTAAAAATAACTAGTTAGCCTATTCAGTGAGAATCTCTCCCGCATATATACATAATTCATCTCTAAATAATATCAACTGTAAAAGTTTTTAACATTTTAATACTATCAGGCACATCAAATAGGGTACTAGTTAATAAAAACTGTTATCTAGGAAATAATACTCTTAAGCCCAATTAAAAATAACCAAGGTGTGTATGGTTTTTCCCCATGAAAAATCCATAACTAAACATGAGAAATATTACAAGGGACATGTTCAAAATGTAGGCTTGTTTACCTGATAGCATTAATTTCAAATCTGAATAGTACCTATAAAGATGTAAAAACTCTATTTTTTGTTTTAAATTAAAAATGCTTTTCACGATTTTTTAATCAATGTTTTTCAAGTATTCTCTGAATCAAACTGGGATATAAAAATTGATTCTACATTTAAAAATGTGTGCACAGACAGGGGCACCTGGATGGCTCAGTCGTTAAGTGTCTGCCTTCAGCTCAGGTCATGATCCCAGGGGCATCAGCTCCCTGCTCAGCGGGAAGCCTGCTTCTCCCTCTCCCACTTCCCCTGCTTGTGGTTCCCTCTCTCGCTGTCTCTCTCTCTCTCTCTGTCAAATAAATAAATAAATAAATAATCTTTAAAAAAAAAAATGTGTGCACAGACAGATATAAAATGTAAAGAAGGAAAATATCGGATACAAAATTGTGCGTATAACTGTATATAAAAACCTTAATAAGATAAAGAATAAATATGCATAGGAAAAAAATTGAAAAAAAATATGGCAAAACACAAAAGTATTGTCTTTGGGTAAGAAAATCATGAGTGACTTCTCCCCTTTTTCTAATTAAGGATATACTACTTTGATATTGAGAAAAATAGGAGGTGAATAGGTGATTTGAAAGATTTCAAAAGGAGAAATTCCTTGTATTTAGAAGGTTAAGATAGAAACATTCAAAATAAATCTATAACAGACTCCTAATGTAAGAAAAATTTACAATTTAAAGTCATTCGGATCAAAACACCTTGAGTTTAAAAAACACTTAAGATTACTTAGAAAGAAAAGGGTGTTGGGTGGGGAGAGTTCCAGGTAAGTATACTTTTTGCTATCAGTCATTATTGTTCCAAAAAATGTTTCAAATACACCAGTACATATACGTACACTCACACACGAAAATAAGATTTTTCAAAAATTTCAAAGAAACCAGTGTCAAATTTCAATGAAAAACTACTTCAGATGAAATCATTTCAGTGAATCTGACTACATACTTAAATTCTAGTTACCAGATGTACATTCAAAAAGTACATCAACTAGGTTACAGAGAATAAACCACTTCCTTCAATATTACAGCTGCACTGACTGTGATTTATTCAGTATGAATTATTTTTTCACTTTAAAATAGCTTTTATATAGCAAAATTTGCCTCATCAAATCCACCATGCACCACCACCTGCTATCACATGGAAGAAAAAGTTTTACCCCAAAATATTCATTGGGATCAGATTTCAACATAAATATTGCTGAGCCAGCAATCTTTAAAAATTAAAAAACTTTAGATAAATAGATTTCAACCTGTATATTACTTTAGATTATATACCTTCAAGTAGCATCCACAAAATTTAAAATCTAATATATGTAATGAATTTAAATTATGGAATTCATGGAATTAATCATTCCATAGCAATAAAATTCTTGCTACTTCAAGAGTTAAGGAATAAAGACAATACTACATTACTAATAATTTTCCTTTTAACAAAGTCATTTACATTTTGTTAATATTGCTGTGATAAAAATTTTGTTAGACCAGAATTAGGAACAAAGCCTTTTTATTTTATAGAATAAAATTGTATATTTCAAAAAATATATCAATATCCCTAACCATTCTTTCCTAGACCTCTCACTTATTCTAAACTCTCCCTGAGAAACCTCATCTATATTCCTATCCCTGGGATTATCTACCCTTGAGACTCTCCCTAACAAATCTTAAAACTTCGAAGTACATCTTAAATTTAGGCATGAATGTATATTTGAGAAACACTTCTTCAACAATTCAGAATAACTAAATTTAATGAGTTCCTACGATGTGCCAAGACATGCTATAACAGCTTAATATATGACTTCATTTAACATCGTAACTACCCTAAAAAATAAGAACTATTATTATCCTAATTTTGCAAATGAGAAATTTATGACATACAAAGTTAAGTAATTTGCTGAAGGCATACAGCTAATAAGTGGTTCAAATGGAATATAAATCCAAGCAATCTACACAAGTACCTGTGCTCTTCTCCAAATTACTGTGGAAACTAAGAGTGACAATCAACTTTCAGTCATAAAATCAGAAAAACACTAAACATTTGGACAGAGGAAAAGGCACAGAGGAAAAGTCTCATAGTACAGATATGAGCTGAAATAAGGAAAAAAAGTTTACAAGAACCTTGTTGAAAACTTCAAGAAAGAGGTCCAACTTAAAAAGAGATGATAAGTAAAAATTAAACAGTATTAATCAAATTTAAAAGGCATTAAATTTCATTAATATTCTCATTATCTAGGTGTTGTTCACACTGTTTTATTTTAATGACTGTAAAATACACACATATGCACACATACCCCGGCCTACATAGGTTCAACTTAATCCTTATTTCCACCTAGTCTTCAATTTCTTTCCTAAATTCTACCTTTGGGATATTCCAAGAACATGGTCTTAAAGACAGGAAGAGGCTACTGCACTGAATAATCCTAAAAAAAAATGAAGTTTTAAAAGGATATATAAAAGGTCATATACTAACTGCTGACATCATCATGAATTCATATGTGGGACCAAGAATCATTCCCAAATGATTTAAGAAGACCTGGTAATATCGAACATTACCCATATCCAGAAATAACTCCCTGATAACAAATGTAATGAATTTTAAAGCAATTAGTAAAAGGAAGAAGAAACAGGAAACCAGCACTGTTTTAAGAGACTATTATATGGCAGAAGCTGGATTAAATAAATCACAATATATTTGAAGTAGATAACATTATGGCCATTTTAAAGAAAGTCTCAGAAAAATCCAGTCAACCAAAGTCATGCAGATAACAAATGACAGAGCTAGTTTGCAAAACAATACTGATCTAATCTGAGAGCTACTATCCCCTCTTACTATACCACACACTACTGACATAAAAGCTGATGCACTGAAAATCTGGAAGAAAATAAAGTTTGACCCTTCTTTACACACCACACAAAAATAAATTTTAGAAGAATTAGAAGTCAAACATAAAAAAATTCATATAATTCTCTCAAAAGAAAATTTAGAATGTTTATAACCTAGAGTTTTTTGAGGGGGTGATGGTTTAAATCCAAGACTGGAACCTACTAAGTTAAAAAGACAGAGTGACATAAAGTTTTTAAATTTTTCTATAGAAAAAGAGATGATAAAGAAAATAAAGACTGGGAAAATTATTTACAATGCATAGGACTAAAAAAATTTATCTCTCAGACACTGGCCTTAGCCACATATTTATGGATATGTCTCCTTAGGCAAGGGAAACAAAAACAAAAAATAAACTATTAGGACTACACCAAAGTAACAGTGAAGGAAACCATAAACAAAATGAAAAAGAAACCTACTGAATGGGAGAAGATATTTGCAAATGATGATATCCAATAAGGGATTAATATCCAAAATATATAAAGAACTCACATAACACCAAAAAACAATCTGATTAAAAAACAGGCAGAAGACCTGAACAGACATTTTTCCAAAGAAGACATGCAAATGGCCAACAGACACATGAAAAGATGCTCAACATCACTCATGATTAGGGAAATGCAAATCAAAACCACAGCGAAGCATCACTTCACACCTGTCAGAATAGCTAGTATCCAAAAGATAAGACATATCAAGTGTTGGCAAGGATACGGAGAAAAGGGAACTCTTGTGCACAGGGAATGCAAACTGGTACAACCACTGTGGAGAACAGTATGGAGGCTCCTCAAAAAATTAAAAACAGAAATACCATATGATACAAAACAAACACATTAATTTGAAAAGATTTATGCACCACGATGTTTACTGCAGCATTATTTACAATAGCCAAGATATAAAAACAACCGAAGTGTTCATCAATCGATGAATGGATAAAGATGTGATACACACACACACACACACACACACACACACACACACACAGAGGAATATTACTCAACCATAATAAATGAATGAAATCTTGCTATTTGCAACGACATGGATAGACCTAGAGAAAGTTATGCTAAGTGAACTAAGTCAGAGAAAAGATAAATACCACATGATTTCAACTTATATGTGGAAATCTAAAAAACAAATGAATAAAAAAAACCTCTCAGATACAAAGGTTGCCAGAGGGGACGTGGGTGGGGAAGAAAGGTGAAGGAAATTAAGAGGTACAAACTTCCAGTTATAAAATAAATAGTCATGGAGATGCAAAGTACAGCATAGGGAATAAAGTCAATAATAATGTCAGATGGTGACAGATATTGATTACACTTATCATAGTGAGCACTGAGTAATGTATAGAATTGTTGAATCATTATGTTGTACACTTGAAACTAATACAACATTGTATGTCAACTATACTTCCGTAATTTTTTCAAAAATTAGTATCTGTAATATAAAGACTTCAAATTAATAAGGAAAAGACAACCTAATTAAAAATGAGACAACCTAATTAAAAATACAATTAGCAATCCACAGAACAAGTTCAAACGGCAAATGAATATATGAACATACTTGACTTCATTAATGATCATAAAAATGCAAAATAAAGGAACAATGAATACATTAACTTCTCACTTGTCAGACTGTCCAAAATCAAGAAAAGTACTAATACCTACTGCTGGAAAAGGGATGAACCATAATAACTTTCATAAAGCAATGGCCATACCTATTTAAAACAAACCATACACCTTTCAATATAGCAATCCCTCTACAGGAGATCTATCTCATAACATCAAAAGCCCTGGTTTGTAAGGATATGTTTGCAGATGTTCTATAAACAGCGCTGTTCATAGAAACAAAAATTGGAAATAAAATGAATGTCCCTCAATAAGGCAAATTTTTAATAAATTGTAGCATAGCCACATCATGGAATATCATAAAATCACCAAAAATAGTAAGTTGGAAATATCCTAGCTGACAATGTATTATAAGGAAAATGAAATTATAGTATTTTAATAAAACATTAATGAAAAATCCCTGTATGTGTGTCCGTTTTTACATATTATGTGAAAATAAAGAAATACATAGAAGAATCTCTATCAGGCTGTTAAAAATGGCTAAGTAGAGAGAAGAGCCAAAGTGGCTTATATGAAAACATCATGAAGGATGGAAAAAAAAAGCCTACAAAAGTCAGCAGCTGGAGGGCACTTGTTGTAATGAGCACTGGGTACTATATGCAACTGATGAATCACTGAACTCTACCACTGAAAATAATGATACACTATGTTAACTGATCTTTAAAAAAAAAAGTCAGAAGTCATTTAAGCACCCCAATGCATTAGGCTTTAATATAATCACCTTTTAGCTGCACTCGTTCCTTAGTTGGTAGTGAAAGAGCACTTCATTTCTTTGAACTAAGACAGTCAGCACTTGGTGAGAATTTTCTACGTGCCATACACTGTGCCAACAGCACATCATGGACTATTTTACTTATCATAGAAACTTCTAAGTTGGGCGCCTGGGTGGCTTAGTCGTTAAGCGTCTGCCTTCGGCTCAGGTCATGATCCCAGGGTCCTGGGATCGAATCCCACATCGGGCTCCCTGCTCGGCAGGAAGCCTGCTTCTCGCTCTCCCACTCCCCCTGCTTGTGTTCCTGCTCTCGCTATCTCTCTGTCAAATAAATAAATAAAATCTTAAAAAAAAAAAGAAAAGAAAAGAAACTTCTAAGTTAGGTACTGTCTTCTCAAGAATAAGTGGTATTTTATACAATGCCAACCTACATAACAGCGTGCACAATGCAGCACAGATAAAACTTTCAGGAACACATAGGTGACCATCATCATAGCAAGCCTCCCAAAAATGGCATAAGAAAGTCACCATCTTTGACTCTTATCCACTCTACTAATGAAAGAAAGCTTTAATACAAATATATAATCCATCAGTGAAATATAATTATCCTTTAAAAAATAACATTAGAAATGTTATTATGATTAAAAATTAAATGTTAAGTATTAGTACAACCTTTCTAAAGGGTAACTTCATAATACGTAGCAAAAGCATTAAAAATGCCCATACCTTTTTAACCAGCTACTCTATCCACTACTACTCTATAAATATCTTTTATAACAGAATTGAAAAAACACACAAATGTACAAAATGTTTGCTGAAGCACTTTTTGTAATAATAAATTGAAAACTTAAGTTCCTAGAGTAAGTGATGAAATAACAGAATACTATGAAAACCTGAATTTGCTGGCATACAAAAAAAAGTCTATGGATGGTTGCTAGAGGCAGGGGGAAGGGAAAATGAAGAGTACAGAGTTTCAGTTTTGCAAGATGAAAAAGTTCTGGAGACTGGTTTCAAAATACTGTGAATATATTTAACATTACTGAACTGTACACTTAAAAATGGTTAACCTGGTTGCCTCCATGCCTTGACTATTGTGGATAAGGCTGCAATAAACATGGCAGTGCATTAAAAAAATGGTTAATATGGTAAACTTTATGTTATGTGTATTTTACCCTAATTTAAAAAAATTGAACAAATTTTTTAAAAATTGGACAAAAATTAAAAATTTTAACGTATATATAGCACATGATTAAGTTAAAATGTGTTTAAAAAGTGATGTGTGGTCTCATAAAAAAAAAAAAAGACATATTCTCTACATACAGAAACAGGTACACAAACAATGTGTAAAACAGAGAAGGACATTGGCATTACCATGTACTAGTTTTGTGGCCTAGAGCAAGATGTTTAGTCATTTTTTTTCTTTTAAAGATTTTATTTATTTATTTGACAGAGAAAGACACAGCGAGAGAGGGAACACAAACGGGGAGTGGGAGAGGGAGAAGCAGACTCCCCGCCGAGCAGGGAGCCCGATGCGGGACTCGATCCCGGGACTCCAGGATCATGACCTGAGCCGAAGGCAGTCACTTAACCAACTGAGCCACCCAGGCACCCCAATGTTTAGTCATTTTTGAGCTTCAGATCCTCCAGGTGTAAAACTAGGATAAAAATAATCCCTACATGGGGCACCTGGGCAGCTCAGTCGGCTGAGCGTCTACCTTCGGCTCAGGTCATGATCCCAGGGTCCTGGGATCCTGTCCTGTGCCAGGCTCCCTGCTCAGTGGAGAGCCTGCTTTTCCCTCCCCCTCTCCCCCTAACCATGTGCTCTCTCTCTCTCTCTCAAATAAATAAAATCTAAAAAAAAAAATACCTACTCTATATGGCTATTGTGAACATTAAAGGAGACAACAGAGATAAAAAGTACAATATTCGGCATATAAGTGTTCATTAATATTGTCTACTGTTATTGCTTAAATGCATCAATATGCTAATAACTCAATTCTGGATAATGGGGGGTCCTGGGATTGAGTCCCACATCTGGCTCCTTCCTCAGCGGGGAGCCTGCTTCTCCCTCTCCCTGCTACTCCACCTGCATGTGCACTCTCTCTCTCTCTGTCAAATAAATAAATACTCTTAAAGAAAAAAAAAGATTTTAAATCAAACAGAATTGGTGCTCAAGAAATGGAAGACCACAAAGTGATTTAAAATTAAGTAAATGAGAAAAAGGCTTCACTTCTTAGGACTGCTCGTTTGCAAGGATTTGAAAAATGGATACCAATTCTCTATACATGAATGCCACGTCTCTTAGTTAAGTCATACTGGCAGAAAAAATACTTGAAAGTAATTTTTGAATACCTCACTGATGATAAAGCTGACTTCCTTAACAAGGGATTTAATTTTATCCTTAAGGTACTTATCAACAAACACCAAACAAGGTTAAATTACTGTAATATAAAACTTTGTTGCAAGTACCACATAACCATGAAAAAAGCACTGGAGTTCAAAGAACTCAGTTTGAGTTACAATTTGCCTCTCAATACTCATGTGAAATTAAGTCAAATTATTTATTTTATTTAGGCCTCAGTTTCTTCCACCTAACTCATAGATTCTCCTGATGACCAAGAGAATACCAGAGCTACTATAAAGCTTCACGGGACAGTCTGTGACCTAGATCTATGTCTCCAACGGCTACCACATGCTTTTGTGACAAAAATGAATATGAAAATTAAATACTGGCTAAAATGAATTTTGTCTTTTGCTTCCACTCTACTCCTTGTTGAAGTACTTAGCAATGCTTAGTATGTACATACATTAGGCACTCAAAAACATACTAAAAGAATTGCCTAGGAATGCCACATGAAAGTATACACCTGTAATCAGATTATTATTTCTATGGTTTAAAAAAAAAGTAATTAGGCCTAAGAGAAAACTCCATATTTAGCATTCATGCAGTTCTTATATGGTACTGGCTCTATCAAGAAGATAAGCTGTTTTGAGAGTCTAAAGCAAATTATTTTTAAATTAAGCAATTAGTGTTTAAGTTTTTCCAGTGTAGGTGTACATACAAAGAGAATCTTAAGACCTATCTGAAAACATTCTGAACCAGATGAGTTTCTCAGTGAAATAAACCACTTCCTTTCAAAAGCCCACATAATTTTAAAGCAGAAAGTCAATTAATTCTGAAGTTTTCTGTACAAGTATAAAATTCTTCTAATTGCTTCAATAAAATTACTTAGTGATAAACTAGTGAAAAAGTTTTACAAAGAAAGATATTTTAAAGGGACATCAAAAATACTGTAGTTTAAATACGCCTATTTTAAACTCCTTACAACAAAGGATTAAAGTAAAATGAAATATGTATTTTTTTTTTTTAAAGATTTTATTTATTTATTTGACAGAGAGAGAGAGAGAGACAGTGAGAAAGGGAACACAAGCAGGGGGAGTGGGAGAGGGAGAAGCAGGCTTCCCACTGAGCAGGGAGCCCGATGCAGGGCTCAATCCCAGGACCCTGGGATCATGACCTGAGCTGAAGGCAGACACTTAATGACTGAGCCACCCAGGCGTCCCTGAAATATGTATTTTAAGCACATTACTAAAAGTTCATATAAAGTGTTAACATCTCATACTAATAAGTCTTCTTTGTAATACAGACTTTTCAAATTAAAACTGGGATTTGTTTTCAGGACAAGGATAAAACACTCACAATATGCTCTACCCGAGAAGAAAGAGGAGGCTGCATCTCCTAAAAATCTAATGTCACTTTCTCTTCCATTTAGTCAGGTAATGTTGAAAAGACAAATACAGCACAGTAAAGAAGTAGTAAAAAAACGATCCTGTTGCAGGCGCGTTTACAACTCTGCTTTTATCTTTTTTTAATTCTTTGTACCTTCTCTAGTGAACAACCTACCATTAAGACTCAACCATACGAAAATCAGAGTATAGTTAGAAATAATATTTTACAGACATTCAAACAGGAGAATACAGATATACTATACGAAGACTGTTTAATAGAGTATTAATACTATAAAACTAGTAAAGCGATGCTAGAAAATACAACCTCACTATGTAAAATTAGAGTTTATTTTCCCAATGAAGGGAAAACAAGATGAAATTCAAAGGGAAAGGAAAATGAATATCGATTTCTAAACAGTATGGGCAAGCCAATATTACTTAAGACAAACTGTACCAAAAACAGTAGCTCAACTGTAAAGTACACTATTGAAATATATTTATCCAAAGCCTCCAACACTTAAACAATCAGTTCTTTGAATGATTTAATTAATTTAAATGATTACTGCCCACTTTATTTGTAAGGCAATGGAAATATCAATTTTAAGAACTGTAAAAACTGTTAAATTTAAATTACGTACGATTCCTTTACCAGATTTGCAGACCAACTATTTTTCTTAATGCTTACTTTTTTTTAGGCCAACTAGTTCTCTAAAAAAAAACAAATCGAATGTTAGAAAAAGCCCCAACAGCCATTAAAGAATTAAACCTCACCTCACACAATAATATCCATTGTGTGAAAAGCTATTTTTCTTCCAAGTTAGGTTGACTAATTATACAATTCTAAAGATAAATATTAAGATTTTTCTGCCAAGAACTTTCCTTTCAAACACTACTATATGTATTTCAATTTGGATGTTTTTGTAACAACAAAAAAAAGAGTCTGTGTTACTCAGTTTTAGAGAGTTTTCTCTCTTGGTAGATTTAAGGTAACAAGGAAAATACCATCAGAAAACTAAAAGATTGTCCCAGGATTTTACTCCCTAAATATATGCTCTTTTAGCAGTCCACTCATATTAATGTATAACAAAATTAGACAATAACCCATTTGAAGGTCATTTATATTTGCTCTTGATGATTTTCCGTATCACACATGTTAACAAAATGAACTAAAATGTTATCCGAATTAAGGAGACACATCAACATTTAATGCATTATTTTAGACATCAGAGTTTTAATTCATTACACCATAATAAAAGGCTAATTTTCACACAAGTATTAAGTTCTCATTCCAAAATTCTGAAAGTACAAAAACTTAAAAAATTCTCTAAATGAGAAACAGATTTCCTTCTATGCTGTTCAGTGGTATGTCATGATCAAGTCAAGTTGATATGGATAGTGGAATAATTATACCTAAGCATTTAAATCTTTGATACAATGTCTGCCTTATTCATGAGTCTCTCAAATCAGTCTAGTTTTACAGTTGAAAAGGGAGTGTTTAATTTGATCAAGTGCTTTAAGGAAAAAATATCTAGTTTCTATCCCATTTTTCTCCCAAAACATACACACACACACACACACACACCCCTACATATGGTTGGGGGGAGGGGTTAGGAGAGAGAAAGAGAACACTAAGGATAAAAGAGAAGAAGATAAAAACACCAGGAGAAAAAGTTGGAAAAAAACCCGAAAAAACCCAGAAAAAAAGGGGGGGGGGGGGAAATACTAGAGAAATAAAGACCAAACTAAAAGCCACAGAATCAGACTAGCTAACAACATACAACACTAGAAAATGGTACAGCAATGTCTGCAAAGCCCTCCCCAAAAGGAAGAGGGACCCAAAACCATTATTTGTCAATCTGTCATGCAAATATAGGCCACATAATCACTTTCATATATTCGAAAATTTGGGAAGTTATTTCACACATGAATATTTTGCAAGGAGGGGAAGGTGATCTGTCAAACCAGATGTCAAAGTCAAATTATACAAATAGAAGTCTAATCATGAGAAATCTATTTTAAAATAACTACGGTTGGTTTGAAATTAAGGAAGCTTTGAATACAGAATAAAATAAAAATGCTATAAATCTTGCCAATAAATAATATGACTAAAAATATAGGACAAAAAGAGAGAGGGGGCAAATATGAGAAAGTGTAACTTTGCTGAGCTCAACTTTTAAATCCAGGACTCCTTAAATAACTGTTTAAAGTTAATAATTCAGTTAGTAGAAGTTTAAACATATTATAAAAGGTATAAATAAGAACTTAAAATATAAACAAAAATTAAGAGAAACAGAGTGGAGGTGAAGTATAAATTAATTTCTTCATCTTTCATAATGAGATCAACACATACCTTTTAGGGTTAGCAAATTTAAAAAGTTGAAGTATGTTACTATGTTACAAAGATAGTACAAATCTCCAAGTTACCAAAGAGTATATACCACATCAAAATATAGGCCACACATCACAGAAAGCATTCTATCTATCCTATCCTTACCATAAATGAGAAAAACTCCTCTATTACAAGTCTCTGACAAACGCAATTATACACATCTACAGGAGGCACAACTAAACCAAACTGATTCAAAACACTGAAAGCAAAAGTATGAAGAAATAGAACTTAGAGAAGGCAGCAATCATGACATTAAGCAAACTGATTTTAAGTCAAAAAGCATAAAACAAATCATAGAGGAACTTTACATTAATGAAAACTTCGAATCCACAGGAAGATCACGTATCTCTGTCTATCAAAAATAGGGTAAAACCTGTAAGTAGTAAGATGAAATAAAATGCAAGGGTCTTATTATATTTTAACTTACCTCTCTCAGCTTATAACCACCAATTAAGAAAACCGAATTTAAGTAAGAATACTAAACGCTGTAACAATTTTAAAAGCAATTAACAAGGGGCACCTGGGTAGCTCAGTCAGTTAAGCCTGTCTTTGGCTCAGGTCATGATCGCAGGGCCTCGGGATGGAGCCCCACGTAGGCTCCCTGCTCAGTGGGGAGTCTGCCCCTCCCTGCCACTCCTGCTCTCTCTCTCTCAAATAAATAAATAAAATCTTTTAAAAAATAAAAAAAAAAAGTAACTAACAAAAAAAAGTAACGGAAATGCATCATATTTTGTATTCTTCAGACAGAATTCATACTCTTGATAAGTGCCTATGAAACCATTCTAAAACTACATTGGGCCTCAAAGAAAAACCTCAATATACTTCAATAAGTAAAGGGCACAGACCACATTCTCTGGTAAAAGTACAATGAAACCGGTAGTCATTACAAAAACAAATACAAAACTCCCACAACCTGGAAATTTTAAAATTCTTTCAGGTTCTTGGCTTAAAAAGGAAATCAAAATCAAAACTGTGAATTATCCAGGAACAGTAACTCTAAAAGAACCCAGAAAATAACAATGATTCTAAAGGAATCCATGAGCCACAGCAAATGCAGTATCCCTAGGAAAAATATAACTTCAGAGACCTAAGTAAATGAGACCGAATGTGAACAATGCAGATCTACTACAAGGTAGTGGGGAGGAATAAGGAAAGGGTGGAGCTAGGACTCCAATCTAACAATTTATTTCTTAGAGAGAGATCTGAAACTAAATGATGGGTCCACAAGTGATTGCTACATTATTTTCTGAATTTTTCTGTCTTTGCAATCTCATGAATTAAAATTAACTTTTAAGGTAAAGAATTAAAAATGCATTTAAGTTAAATGTTCCACTCACAAAGGTAGGAAAAAAATGGAAAACAAATTTGGTAATAAACAAATAAACTCACAATTTAATGAAAAAAATACCAGTACAGCTAATTATTAATCCAGGAGCCAATCTTCAGGGAATAAAACAATGGTAATTAAAAAAAAAAAAGACAAAAAAAAAACAGGTAGAGGGGAAGAGTAAAGTAGAGGGGAGGAATAGCGATTGGGGTGCCTGCCTGTATGCAACTCTTGATTTCGGGGACCTAAGTTTGAGCCCCATGTGGGGTGTAGAGATTACTTAAATAAATAAAACTACCAAAAATAATTAAATAAAATAAGAATGGAGATTTAACTGCATATAAGAATCTAAAAAAAAAAAAATAAGAATGTTTGCTATAATGCTAAACAAATATATTTGTCAACCTGGATGAAGATGGTTTTCTAAGAAAAACCAAACATTCAAACTGACCCTAGAATATTGAGAAAGATAAATCCTATGATGAAAGGAATAATTTCAATGCTCTTTGAAACTCTATAAAACCATCACAGAGAAACCAAAACCCAAACACATACATATACACACAACTGCAAATTAAATTTATGAATAGATGGAATAATCTTGAATAAAATATTAGCAAATAAAATCCATCATATTAAAAGTACAATCTACCATGACCAACTAGGATCATTCCAATATTACAAGTCTACTAGAAAATCTATTAAATAAAGCTTAATGTTTAATAATGTAATGTCAAAAGCCTTTTGCCATCTATAAAGACAGTATATTTTCTCCACAAAGCTTCTGGTAACATTAACTATCTCAATAACAATTATAACTGGATTTTTTTCAGAAAATTTGACAAGCTGTTTCCAAGTGAGATAATCAAGTGAGCTAACTCATGGAAACTATGAAAAAGGAAAGAAGAAACAAGATAGCCTACAAAACAATCAAAATTGTGTAATAACTGCTACAGTAATTAAAATTTGGTACTGGCATAAAACAAGACAAAGAAATGGAATGGCAGAGTCCCAAAATAGAGAAGAACTTAGTGCATGTCAAAGATGGCAGTTCAAATAAGGTTAAGAAAGAAAAGGGATATGTAATTCAACAAAAGATACCATTACAAATCCAGCTGTTGGAAAGACAAAAGATGCTGGTGAAGAAACTGGATTCCTATCTCACTCCCTAATGGCAGTTGAATCAAAGATTCAAAGGTGTTTAAAAAAAAAGTAGAAGAATCTGCCAAATGTCAAATGTATTAGAAAAAATGAATAATGTTTTAAAAAATTATCTTGTAGTGGAACAGAACTTTCAAACAAAAACCTTTAAGATCGATGCATTTGAATGTATTAAAATTAAAATTCTGTTATAAAAACAACAAGCTGGGAATCAGAAAGAGTATTTTCCATGCATATAACAAAGGACTAATTTCTTTAACATTTAAATGCATGTGGTATGTATGCATGTGTGTATACAATACATGCATTGTATGTGTACACACACACACTAAAAGTCATTATGAAAGATAATAAGCAGAAAAATGGGCAAAGATTAAGAATAGACAGTTCCAAGAAAAGGAAATACAAATAGATTTAAATACACAATAAAGCAGTTACCTTTACTCTATTAAAGACATAAATAAATGAAAAAATATTTTCTAATTATCAGGTTGGTATAATACCAAAAAGAGTAATAACCGTATCTGTGAGAATCTGAAGAGAAACACTGACAAACTTGTGAGAAGGAAATCAGTACAACCTCTGTTAAAGACAATTAGGTAGAAGCTATCAAAAATGTAAAGTATATATTTTTTGGCTTAGGAATTCAACTTCTAAAATCATGGGATGTTCATTTTGGAGTCATTAGCAATAGCATCTGAAAACACTTAAAAATGAGTATCGACAAGGGCTGTTTAATGTACAACCCTATTATGGAACTCTACACCAGCTTTTGAAAAGAATGAGATTGATCTCTATATAAATGGTAAGGAAAGATCTGCAAAATGCTTTGGTAAATGATACAGTTATAGAAATGTTACATATCTTCCCATTTGTCTAAAGATACATATGTAGGTCCATATAAGTGAAATGCAAATAAAGTTTCTAGAAGAGTAATAAAAAAGAAGTGATTTTTTTACAGATTCATTTACAGTTTCCTGTAGGGAACAAGAACGTGGGACTGTATTAAGAGTGACACTCCCTTTTTACCTTAAACCCTTTCCTATATTTATGAGCCAGACATATTCTAAGCTGAGGAGACAGCAATGAACACGTAAAATCCCTGCACCCATAGCAACTGCATGGGGGGCATGGGGATCAGTAGGGAGGCAGACAGTAAAACAATAACTGTGTACACACACACACACAATGTCAGATGATATTTAAGTGCTGTGAGGAACAATAAAGCAGAGTTACAAGGGAAAGGGACTGTATGTATTGGGGAGGGAGGTTGTAATTTAACATGGAATGGTAATAAAAGGAATACAGTGAACTAGGATGCTATGAAGGTTCCCCTACCCCAGGATTGGGAGTAAAGTGATATATAAACTACAACCTGAAGGATGATTAGCCAGGGGGAGAAAAGGAGGCGGTGGCAGGGGCAAAGCACCATACAGAAGCAGAAAAAACTCAGGTGGGTTTGTTCTTGGGTGGGTTGGGGGGAGGGCTACACATGAACAGAACCCAGTTCCTAAAAGGTCTTATAAAAACAATTTAAAACATTTATACACAGGACAGAAAATTAGAGCTAAATTTGGAAAAGTTACTCTGGCTGTAATGTGTAACGTGTTTTGGTCGAAATAACCCAAGAAGTAAAGAAACCAGACAAATGTTTCAGTAATTCTGCCCCAAACTAATGGCCTTTAAAAGGTAAAGTAGCGGGGCACCTGGGTGGCTCAGTCGTTAAGTGTCTGCCTTCGGCTCAGGTCATGATCCCAGGGTGCTGGGACTGAGTCCCCCATCAGGCTCCCTGCTCAGCGGAAAGCCTGCTTCTCCCTCTGCCTGCCGCTCCCCCTGCTTGTGCTCTCCCTCTCTCTCTCCCTCTGTGTCAAATAAATAAAATCTTAAAAAAAAAAAAAAAGGTAAAGTAGCAACAAGGATGGAGAATAGTGGGTCAAAAAATGTACAATCCATCCCTATTACTCACAGTTTCCGTATTTGCAAATTCACCTATTCACTAAAATGTATTAGTAACCCCAAAATCACTGTGTGTGGCACTTTTGCAATCATGCCCAGACAAGTGCAGGGAAGCAAAAACTTTGAATCCCCCAATATGCACAGTCCCAGCTGAGGTCAAAAGGTGATAAGATACTCTGCCTTCTTATTTCAGCTCTCACACCATAAATAACACCCTTTTCTATCTAGTGTCACATTTTTCACATTACGATTTTAGTTGGTTATTTCGCTGTTTAAAATGGTCCCCATGAGCATGGTATGTTAAGTCCCCCAAGGTAAACATATATAAAATTCTACCTTTTGGAAAGCAAGAATTCTAAGTGACAAATATTTTAGAAGAAATTCTTTACAACCAGGTAGTTTCTTTTTTTTTTTTTTTTAATTTGTTTACAGGAACATAAAAGCAGGTACCTTCAGCATAAATTATTGAAATTCCATTCTGAAGGATCAAGCTTATCTAAAAAATCCCTATGGATAAACTGTGATGTTTTCTTATTTAAGAGAATCTCAGAATTATCATTTATTTCAATGTAGCTTTTACAAAAATGTATATATACACTCAAAATGACAAGTCTTTTACACCCTAAAAATTAAAAATACAATGTACAACTGCATACACTGAGCTTTATATAATTTTAAAAGAAAACTAGTAAAGAAATTACTATCAACCCTTCCTTGTCTGGTCAACATTCTCTTTGTTTATATAAGTAACAAAAAACTGTTAAGTCTACTACAAAAATGACTCTATAACCAATATACACTTGTAGAACACAAAACAAAAAACTTGTTGATACATAGTTCTTCCTCAACGTGTAACTGTGTACTTGTTTATTGGTAATGGT
Organism: Neomonachus schauinslandi; assembly: GCF_002201575.2. NCBI lineage: Eukaryota > Metazoa > Chordata > Mammalia > Carnivora > Phocidae > Neomonachus > Neomonachus schauinslandi. The sequence goes on along the minus strand of NC_058410.1, from coordinate 29,458,643 downwards.
CCACATGTAAATTCAGGGTCAATTTAAAAGGTAAATAATCCCATAAGAACTCATTACTTTTAACTGTGTTTATCTTAACAGTGCTTCCTTTCACATACAAAGAAAAGCGCTGTACTAGTTTTATCTCTGGTGTGACAATCAGTTGCATGACCTGCCACTTGAATACTAAACATGAAATATAACACACTGGGAATATTTACTGCTACTTATATGAGAAGAAAAAAGGGCAAAAGAAAAGTTCAAGAAAGAAGGATTCAAAGCCGAAAAGAGGTTAGAATGCCAATTATTAAACTCGAAATAGGAAAAAGGTAAAACAAAAAAGAAAGAAAAGTTAAACAAAGTGTTATGTACACAAGTGAAACCCTAGTTCTTGGCAATTAATGGAAAGAAGAACCATAACCAAAAGAGCCAAACAAAGACTTTAGAATGCAAAAGGATAAAACATCCATGAATTATTTAAATTATTTAAATCATTCAGATCATTTAAAGACAAAAAAAAAAGTGAGCAAAAATAGTAATTTTAAATGTCTTTTGTATTTTATATCACTTATAATATAATTACAGTATCATTTACATTCCTAAAGAAAAATATTAATGCACTTGATCATAATGCAAATAAAAATGGCTTTGCATCACAAAACTGATACTGGAATTAGAAAATAAACCAAAACTCTTAGCATACCTGAGCTACCAAGACAGCAGTCAGTCTACAACCAGCAGTTGGTGCAGAATATGCACTTAGTGCAAGCAATGATTGTCACTGGGAATGGTATCCATAAACAGGCACTGATCTCTTTATCAATGGCCAAAAGCCAAGGGTGGAAGGGGCAAGGGGCCTTCTTGGTTCCACTCTCTGAATCTCAGAGACTGTGACACTTCCTTAGTCAACAAGGCCATATCATGCATGTGCCTGACGGACCAGTAGCCATGACAAGGGAAAGAGAGAGACCTATTTAAAAATTGTTGCCTTCCCTATCATTCTGCAACATAGTTTTTCCCCCTAAATAATCTTTTAAGTGGTAGTTACAATCCTAATCAGTCAATAAAAGTAGACCTAGTTCACTCTACAAGATCTACTATATGGCTTAGAAGTATTGTATTTCCGCTCGAAAATCTGTTGTAAAAGAAGGTAAAATAATAGTACCACTGTTCAATTTCAGTATGGGTTAAGTAAGTATTATTTGTGGATTCATGTGCAAAGTGGACCACTTGCGTAACACTTAATCTATCTGGAATTATTGTCAGTTCCAAAGAGACTCATAGAATACAACTCAATTCTAAGTGGGAGACTACCCATATATAAATCTAGTTGATGAGTCATATACTAATTTTGTAAAATTACTAAAATGTTTCATCAAGGTTTAAGAGTAGGAAAACAAAATCAGCAGTTGGGATAATCCAAACTTCAAAATCGGCCATAAAACATAATGTGATTTATATGATCTCCTAAGCATCAGCATGATGTGCACTGAAATATGCAATTAAAAACAAAACCTGAAGACATCATGAAAAAGTGGTCAAGAACAATGAAGACATAATTCTGGCTTAAGTTTTCCCACCAAAACACTGGATATAAAAACATTATACACAGCTAAAAATATTGGAATGTCATTCTGAAAATAAACCGAAACAAGAAATACAAAAAAAAAAATTATCAAAAGCAGAGTGAAGTAGCTGCCAGAGAAAAGTATTTCTTTACTGGGAAAAGGCCAGCTATTTCATTTTCATTAAGAAATAACATTTTAGACACTATTTTTTCCTGCAAGAAGTATTAATAATACACTATCAGCAAACTCTTAATGTAAAAGACTATAATTCCTAATTCATAATTTTCCTTGGTACTCCTGATTACTAGCAACTATGAAGTGTAAATTCACATTGGTCAGATGTTATTCTTAGCATTAGTAATTCCTCTCATACTACTGATTTCCTCCCCTAAGGCAGTGGTTCTCAAGTAAAAGTAACACATCAAAATCACCTACGGATCATTTTGAAAATACACATTCCCAAATGCCATCCCTCAAAGACTGACCATGTCTAGAGTGAAGCCACAGTATCTGTGTTTTGAAAAAATTCCCCCAGCGATTCTGCTTGTTAACTAAGGACCACTGCTTTAAGGTATGAATTACATACTTGTTCTAGCAATTAGAAGAGCTCTTATTTGGTCTACCATTGCTGAAACTTTGTCAGTGGAGTATACAAAGCTGTCAGTATCAAAGAGGAAAACTCGACATCACTTACGGTAAAAAAAAAAAAAAAGGTAAGAGATCTGATAAAACTATCTGTTCAAACAACATGCAACCATACCTGAAAACACTTTCTATGTATTTATTTTAAAGTGTGCACTTAGGACAAATGGTTTTGAAAATGTATAAAAATAACTTATGTATTAATCCAACTTCAGTATATACATGGTCCCTTAAAGGATTTTCATTTTATTATCATCAAAAAATGTTATTTCAACAACCTCCACAGTATTCTTAAAAGTCAGGAATTTTAAAATTTAATAGAAAAATTTTAAATATTCACCTACAGAAAAATAATGAATAGGAATGATATCACTAATATTTTAAAATATAATTACATCTCACCTACGCTATGCCACGTATCATAAGAAAAATCTTTTATCACTAAACTTTAGTAATCCCAAGTGGCATTTTCATTTAAGAACGAAGCACAAAAATACTTTATAAAAGAAAATGTCTCATTGTAAAAACTTATAAAGTTGAATGCTTCAAACAAAAATATCTGAGAGGTTTGATTTCACTATATCAAGTTTCCAAATGCACTTTGTAAACATATACCCATTTTAGGCTATCAACTTAAATAAAGCCAGTTATCACTAAAAGAAGATATAGTAAAAAAAAAAAAAATTTTTTTTTCAGTGCAAAAATCGTATCAACTAAAGCTATCAACTGACTTAAGACAATTTTAATATAAAAATCACAACTTGAATCCCATAATATAAAGTAATTCTATAAAGACTTTAAATTAATTTAAAACAAAAGCTCTACAACAGTTATCAGATAGTTTTCCTTTTGTTACTATTCTCTAGTGAAAGCTTTCTTTTGATTAGCTTTTACAATGTCATCAGGAGATGCTGATTTGAAGTCAAATGGTGTTATTGCTATAAGAGGACTTATTTCTTTGTCCTTTATGTCTTGAACTTGTCTACTATAAAGAAAAGTCTTATACAGGTCAAGGGTGCGTCGCTTGCAGCTTTTCAGTGGGTAACGAAGACACAGTGTTGAAGCAAAAGCTGAAGGTCTAGCAGCAAGGGCCTTGGTCCAAGAGAGAGAAAAAGGTGGTTTCCTAGTCAAAGGGCCTTTATTGGTTTTTTTATTATCCTTAGCAGAATTGAAGCTTTTCCCTAACTTTGAACTTAAAACTTTTGTTTCTGATGTTGGAGCAACTGATTGGTCTACCGCATGTTTTGGAACAAAATCAGGGGTTTTTATAAGGACACTAAGATCAATATTTGAATCTATCCCAGGTGACCTCATTTCAGATAAACTGAGCTTAAAAGAATCCTTCTTAATCTGAGAGTTGTCTATATCAATTGTTTCTGCAATCAAATCAGAAAGTGACAAATTCTCAAGGTCTCTTGTAGGAGAAGCTTTACAAAATGCCAAAGATGACAGAGATCCTGTTAATTCTGATATTCCAGTCGAAGATGGATACCGATTTGCTAGCTGTGACAGGGGAAAGGATCCCAAACTTAGATCTGTGAAACTGGAAGATGACTGGTTACAAAGATCAGATAAAGTAAAGCCCTGGCTCGGATTGTTTTCTTTGTGCTCCTGCAATAGTCCAGCTAGGGATGGACTTTCACACTGGGAAAACTGCAAACTGTCATTTTTTAAAATGTAATTCTTTGCACTTTGTTCAACTGAAGAAACACTTCCAACGTCAGTCATTTTACTAGCATTTAAATTATCATGAGCCGTATTTTCCAATGAGCTAGTTAAGAGCGAATGATCATTTAAATTTCCTATGCTGTTTTCTACTGGAATGTTTTGCAAATCAGGTAGCGAATTATTTTGAGTACATAAAGAGTTATTAGGTGTTATGTTCCTTATCATTAAGGATTTTAAATCTGGTATTTCTTTGAATGAAGAATCATCTTTGGAAACACATTCAGATTCATGAGGTCTTAACATATCAGCACCTAGATTCTTTGAAAATAGACTTTCCAGACTATCTGTGGTTGATAATCTGACTGATGGCTGACTTTTACAAGAATCTCTTGGCATATCATCAATTAGGTCAGCTGGTGACAGCTCTTTTGTTAACTTACATGATTCTAGTTTCTTTTCACTTTTAGGTCTGTCAAGTTTCTTTTTTTTATGGAGTAAATAGTGACTTGGTACAACTGAGGAATTAGGATATAATCCAGATTTTGCTACTGGGCCAGAAAAATCAAAGGATTTGCTACTATGATCCAAGTGGTTTGTGGACTGAGGACAAGAGCTTTGAACATTATCAGCTGAAACTTCAGAGGAAGATAATAAGACTCCTTACCTTACAAAAGCCATTAATTTTCAGATGAATAGGTTGACATATGCAGAAGACAGTCACAGCAACCAAAAGGAAACATGAAATGAGGCATTTAATTACTAAATGTTTCTTTTGATTATAACATGAATAAAGTGATCAAATATTTGATCATTATTTAATAAAAAGTGAACACTCTAAAAAAACAATAATAAAGGAATTTTACCTTCCTTTAACCATCTAAAGTGACCTTCTTACTTTGTTCACTGATATATACAAATATAAGTACCAAGTTAGTCAATATTCTAATTTTCACAAATTTTATAATGTGAGGATTTAACATATTTAAAGTATCGTCAGAATTGTCAAATTCAAAATGTCTAAAAGACCAATGAAAGGAACTAGGTTCATCTTCTCCTATATTGTTAATGTATTAAAAACAAGCAAACAAATAACATTCTGTAATTTCTGGAAAAAACTATTAATAAAGATAAAATATTATAGATTCATTTTCATATGGTCAGTTGCAAGTGCCTCCCCATCAAAATTCTTTTAAAATTTAAATAGATAATAAAAAACCACCCTTATTTCATGGTAACAGACTGCATACAACTTTGTTATGGTAAAAATCTAGGCCTCAGGATACAGGAAATATCAACCCAGTTAATAAATAACCATGCTCCTACTGGCAGATACCATACCAATTATTATAAAGATACCTCAGTTCCCTTCTTATGCCAATTAAATTTGAGAAATAACCCCAAATTCTATAAATTTAAAATTAAAGATCTGGCTTTGAAATGCAAGAACAGTATAATTATGATACTTATAATATTTAAATAAAACTAATACATTTACAAATGCTATAAACATACAGGCATTTTTATAATTAATTGTCTGGCTATTAATTTCCACCTCCTGAGCCATCAGAGTTAAAAAAACAACAATCAAAAAACTTTCTAAGCTACTGACAAGAAGCAACAAGTGTCTTGTCTTGTTTTTATCGGATTTTATTTCCCCTATATCTTGATAGTTAAAAAAGAAGCAGGGAAATAATTAAAAAAACAAGCTTTAACAGAGGGAAGAAAACAAAGCACTCAGCTTAAAAATTCACAAATGGGAAAATCAACTGATGATCATCAGGATTCCTGTAACATGCACAATTTTCTGCCCATTCTTCTAAACAGCTAAAGCAAATCAGAGCCTCTTTTAAAGCATTAACTGTAAGACAACTAAAAGAGAACAAGTAAAAGCATACCTTTTGCTATCTTCCCTGTAGATATTGCTCCCTCACTCTTGACCTTCCAATTCTGCATTTTATCTTGTTCCAGAATCACTGCCAAAGCCTTCTGCACATCAAACTTGTTCTTCAGAACTGCTTCAATCAAAGTGTCATCTGGCACAGCATCTCCAAGTACCTCTCTCATGTGATCAAGGCATGAATGAAGACGAGCTAGAACAGAAAATAATTAAGTCTGAAATGATGCCATGAAAGAACCCTCAATCTTCAAAACAAAACAAAAAAAGGATTTGAAACTATATTAGATGTCCAACTCTCCTCTTTCCCTGGCAAAAATTATTTGTAATGATTATATTTTTATCCACAGTATACCTATCTTTCCCTATTAGAGCTCATGAAACAATAAACAATAAATATTGCTAAAAGAAAACAAATTACTGAAGTTTCTCTCCTAAGGAAATGAAGATCTCAGTCAAAAATTCCAGTTACTAAATAAGAGCCACACAACCAATTTTTCAACCACAGAGTTAATCATACACTCCTCGCAAAATATACTTAATCAAATGTAAATTTCCCTTGCAGATACCAGGGACATTTGTACCATTCTTACCCAGAATCACTATTAGGAACAATCACAATAAACCTGATAAATTCTGGTATATTGATCATCAATCATTTTCACACATGAAGCACAGATAAACTACTTTTTACTATACCTTGATCAATTCCACTCAGCTGATGGTTCAAAAGAGAATTGGAGGACTCTTTCAGATCTTCGTAATCGTATTCTTCTAGAGGCTCAACAAGTGAAGGTTTGTCGCGCCGTGAGTAAATAAATTGAGCAGCTAGAACAGAAAATGATGGAAGAATGCTGTAGCACAGCCCCTCCCGAGTAAGTCTTTTTTTTTTTTTTCCACCAAAGTTAAAACAGAAATTAAAGATTCTGACCTACCACCTATGGCCATTTACCCACATTCTATAATAATGGATAATAACAAAAACGAACGAAGACAAAACATACCATACACTGCACAGACGTCCTTAGTAACTATTTACTGGCCTCTTGCAATCATCCTCCTTCTTTCTTCCTATCTCCAACACCTTCACCAAGCTGACTTTTGCCACAGTTTCCAAACACTACCTTTCCTAACACCTCATCCCTGCCTACTACTCCCTCTTCCATGCAAAATGTTCTCTTCTCTGGAACAAATATTTCAAACCACGTACCAAACTTGCTTATTTTCATAACTAAGAAAGTACTAAAAACAAGTTAATTTTCACTTTCCCAGAACTGCTAATTTTGCCTGAACCCAACAGCTGACCAAAATCATAGGCCTTAACTTTTGAACAACTCCTACTTTCAGTCCAACACTCTCTACACTGTATGCTAGTGTCACATACCTACCTGACTTTTAGGCTGTGCACTCTACAGCCGTGTCATCACTCAATATATAGCTGGTATTGTAGATTTCATTAAAAGGAAGAGAGAAAATATATGCCTGAGTATCACAAATAAAATACAAGTGAGCAGAGGAGAAAATCATCACACACGCCCAAAGTGCTGACTATTCCACATCAGCTGGGTGCCCGCTGAACTCAGTTCCTAGAGATTGTGCTCAATTGTGAAGAAATAAAATTAAAGAATAAGAAAGATCGAAATTTTAATATAGTATTCTACAGGCAAGGTGTTACTAGGGATTTTATATTATTTAGCTTTCTGGAAGAGCACATAACACTCAAGTCTACTGCTTAGTGTCCCTACATTTAACTTTTGTTCATGTTTTCAAGAAGGCACTATCTGTGAAAGAAAGGGAAACTACATCCAAAGTTTATAGCTACTACATATAAATAATATACAAATAGACATTAGATAATACTATGGCTTACACAGAAGGCTGTAGCATAAGGGCTACCTATGCACAGAACAAATCAACTATGGCCTTACAGATGAGTAGGAAAGGCAAAGAAGAAAAACTTAATGATGTATTTTAAAAGCCAAAAGGGGGTGCCTGGGTGGCTCAGTCGTTAAGCGTCTGCCTTTGGCTCAGGTCACTTTCCCACATCGGGCCTCCCTGCTCGGCGGGAAGCCTGCTTCTCCCTCTCCCACTCCCCCTGCTCGTGTTCCCTCTCTCGCTGTGTCTCTGTCAAATAAATAAAATCTTTAGATAAATAAATAAATAAAAAGCCAAAAGAGTAGTATAGATAACAAGTGCCACAGAAGCACAGAAGATTAAGTAATCACTGAAGATTGACACAGTTCTAAAAAATGAAGTAAGAGCATCAGAAAAACTGAGAAAGAGGTAGAAGACATCTTGGACAAGGAGAACAAATAAAAGAGAGCTACAGAACAGCTGAGGGAATTCAATCTATTCTGCTATAAGGCATGTTACCTTCACACCAAATGGTAAAGAGGAGAATGATGAGGGTATAACATTCAAGTGCTTTGGTTTATGAGATTTCTGTTCCCCCAACACTTCAATGTTTAGTATCATCACCTTATAGCAGCAGGTACAAAGTAACACCCACCTTAGAATATGACACTGTAACTATAATGGTACTGCAATGCCAGAGAGACCCACAGCCTTCCTCTCGGCTCAGTTCGGAGGACTTGCGTCTTGCTTTGTGCATGCTTACTGCTTGGCTCTCCAAGATCTGTGCTCATTTGCCTTTGCAACATTACTCATTAGTTCAACTCTTTCTCACATTTCTATTAAGCTTTTTACCTTTTTTCAAACTCTTTTTAAACTCCTATATTTACTGGAATATTTCTTTATCAGGAAGTTAAGGTATCTTTTCAAATGTGCAAGCATTTTTATTAAGATTACTGTTTTTTGCTAGTACTTTACAGGCTGACTGATCTGTCATGATCCTATTTTTTTCCCAGATGTTCTGTTATTTTCAACAGTTTTGAAGACCATAAGGTTTTTCAAGAATACACATATTATGCTGTATATATTTCTCCCTATTTAGCCCCCTCTAGCACAAGGAGAATAGAACACTATTATAGGGGGCGCCTGGGTGGCTCAGTCGGTTAAGCGGCTGCCTTCGGCTCAGGTCATGATCCCAGGCTCCTGGGATCGAGCCCCGCATCGGGCTCCCCGCTCAGCAGAGAGCCTGCTTCTCCCTTTCCCTCCGCCTGCCACTCTGCCTACTTGTGCTATCTCTCTGTCAAATAAATAAATTTAAAAAAGAAAGAAAGAAAGAAAGAAAGAACACTATTATAAATTCAGCATGGCTAAACAGAAGAGACTAAGATGACCACTATTTTCATGTTAAAATCTCAGAATGAGGATGTGTCTTACAGTCAAATGGCATCTCAACATTATGTAATACTTAGACTGACAGAAGATTTACTTTAAGTGGTACATAAAATTACAATATACCTTACATTCTGTGGCATCTTAGATTTAATAAAATGTGGTAGTACTAAAAAAAGTAAACTGGGTCACTTTGTGCCTGGTGATTTACAAATTATTTTCCTAGCTATAATAAACTACTCAGTTTAGCCTAAAAGTAACAAATATACTTTCCTCAACTTCCTGATAGCTTTCACCTGTGAGAAAAACCCCAAGAAAAATCAAAAATTAAGTGAGGAAAAAATCAGATTATTTCCCTCAACAGTTTTCACTTAGGAAATTTGGACAGGAAAAAGAAGTTGTCAATATCCAGGCTACAACTCAACCTCAGAGGAGCTATTTTTTTTCCAGAGGGGGTGGAGGATTCCTTACCCCCGATCCACACACAAATCCAACTCAGAAACCTATACTTTGGCCACTGTTTTGGAAGCAGTGTTGGCTAGATTTGCTGGCAAGTGGGGAGGGAAGGAGGGTAGACAAATTCCCCAGGGAAAATAACTACTAGTGGGGAAAAACAGTCCAAATCTTTGAAGTTGAAATGAAAGCCCAAAAGGCAACAAATACAATAAAAGAGTAAGAAAAAAAGCAATGGAGAGAAAAGGATAAATATAAAATGCTATTCGTTTCTAAATTTAAATCACAAACTTTGATGGAAATGCTTTTTGAAAAACTGGGACACCCGTGGTGACTTTTAAAACTTAAGGCAGTTTAACAAACATAAAAGTTCAAAGAATTCAAAACCTGACTCCTACAATTGCTCCAAATTATTTCCTTAACACCTTAAAATAAAAATCATGTTAAGAGGCACTCATTAATGACACAGCTGTCTGGGCTTCTTGCTCTGGAGGTTCTGATTCAGTGATGCTGGAAATGAGGCAGGGAATCTGTATTTTTAAAATGTCTCCCAGCTGACTGATATCATCAGCGAAGATTAGGAAACACTGGCTGACAAGTCCCCCCGTAGTCCACTCTGTACAATCATCAATTCCCTTCCGAAAATACGGCCCCCTCACTCAAAACCCTTGAGTAAGCTGACATGACACACCTACAATTAAACACTGCCTTCCACAGCTTGCCTCCTACTTCCTTTCCTAGTCCTCTCTCCTGCTGCAACTACATTAATCGTGCGAGTGTTCTCAAATAAGCCTCACATAGAGCCCACTGCTCAAAGCACTATTTTCTTCCGCTGAAGAAAGCCATTCCTCCTCCCAAATTTACCAGTCCAATCTCCCCTCCTTCCAGAAGCCTTCCCAGACTCCTTCATGCAGGACTATGGCTTCACCCACCAGATTCACCCACAAACCACTGTGGCATGTTTGAAGAGGACTTTTAACAAGCTACCTACCTAGAATAGGGATTTTCTTACACGTTAACTAATGCTCAATAAAGATTTTGTGTCAGAATGGACTGAATTAAGGATCACTATTGTTCAAGTAACCACTGGAGGCCTTTTGACTGAGGTGGCTCCAATGCCTTGATGACAAACGGAACACGAAGCCGAAGTCAATTACTGTAAATGCCTCAGGAACAACCAATCACGAAAGCCAACTAGGCTTTCCCAAATAATGCAACCCTTAAGCTACAGCCAATCAAATAATTTCTTTGCTTTGTTTCCGTCTTCCCTATAAAAACCTTGCCCCTAGCTCTGTTCCAGTAGAGCACTCCTAACCACTTCCAGTTTGGAGCTACCTGATTCAAACTGATGTTTGCTCAAATAAATGCTTAAAAATTTCAATATGCTTCAGTTTATCTTTTAACACTTCTAATTTCAGTAATCAAAACAAAACCCATAACTGTTCAAATAAAGTTATATATATAGGTTATTTTTGCCATCCCCAATTCCTTGACATATGTTCAATATTCAATATGAAAAGTCAATCTTTCCAAAGGAAAAAAAGCTGTAACATTTAGAAATCACCTTTCCATCACAGAAACTGGGCTTAGCAGAGTTCAAAAAAATACAAGTGCTGATGAATTTTTTAGAAATTCCAATAACTGATAAAATCACTCAATTATCAGAATTCATTAAGACCATGAATATGAGCATCTCTTCAATGACACTGGCTGTTTAAAAACGGAGAGGATCCTTCTAAAACTATTCATTTTTTTCCTGAAAATCACTTGGAAAATATACCACTAAAGAGGAGAAGTTTCTGATCTAATATCACTGTTTTGAAAAATTAAAAAATCCAAAACCACATGTTTTTTGTTAAAAATACAGTTTGTCACAGAAAAAAACCTCAAAACCATTTAACTGTATCTCCTGCTTCAATAATGTCATTGACGGGGCGCCTGGGTGGCTCAGTCGTTAAGCGTCTGTCTTCAGCTCAGGTCATGGGCCCAGGGTCCTGGGATCGAGCCCCGCATTGGGCTCCCTGCTCAGCGGGAAGCCTGCTTCTCCTTCTCCCACTCCCCCTGTTTGTGTTCCCTCTCTCGCTGTGTCTCTCTCTGTCAAATAAATAAAATCTTTAAAAATAATAATAATAATACTAATGTCATTGACGTCCTGGAGTGTACAAAAGTAACTCAAAGAGCAAAACTGTCCTAAACATGAACCACACACATGAAGAGCTATGAGAGACACAAGGCTAAACTGACCTCAAGAAAGCTAGACCATGAGTGCAAATCTCAGAAAAACACGCTCAGAATGTCTGACCTGGTGTACCATCAGTTCGTAACACAAAATTAAGCATGACTTATCCAGATAAGCCCAGATAAATTAATGTGTTAACCTGCAAGATTAAGATGTCTTTCAGTAGGTCTTCCCTCCGTAAAGGTTCCCACCCTTGTGCAATTTCTAAATCCTGTAGACCTTAACTCCCATAATTATCTCTTGAATCTATCTCCAAATCTAATGCTACCACCCTTGTCCTAAACAAATGATTCACAAAGCAAGCATCAACATACCATGGAGGGCTTGTTAAAACAGTAGCTGTGCACCACTCTTGAGTTTCTGACTGGAACGGGGCCAAGAATTACTTTTCTAATAAATTCTCAAGTGATGTTAATGGCACATGGACCACATTTTGAGAACACTGTCATCAAATATCCCCATCTCTAGATTAGTATAATAACCTCCAAACTAATCTATGAATATCCATTCATGTACCACCTTCAATCCAGTCTCTACTATGTAAAAGGGATTTTTTAAAAATTCCAATCTAATTATCAAACCCACATCATCTTCTCATTTCATGAGCATGTCATGCTTTCTATTCCACTTACAATATGAGTGATGAAGTTAATGCTACCAGCTATCACTGTATCACCTCGTCAACTGTGACAATATTATTACAGGAGCCCACAAGGGTTAAAAATGGCAAGTGTCGGGGCACCTGGGTGGCTCAGTCGTTAAGCGTCTGCCTTCGGCTCAGGTCATGATCCCGGAGTCCTGGGATCGAGTCCCGCATGGGGCTCCCTGCTCTGCGGGGAGTCTGCTTCTCCCTCTGCCTGCCGCTCCCCCTGCTTGTGTTCCCTCTCTCGCTGTGTCTCTCTCTCTGTCAAATAAATAAATAAAATCTTTAAAAATAAATAAATAAATAAATAAAAATAAAAATAAAAATGGCAAGTGTCTGGGAGGTTCCTTGGACAAAATGAAATTTCTTTTATTCCTCATCCCTACAAAAAGTGGCCTTGCACCCCTGCATAAGGAGCTCTTAAGGAATGCTGATGAAGCTATCTCTCAGCTTCAAACCCAGCCTTCTTTATTCTGCTTTGTGATGCTGGGGTTGCAGTCTCTAGGAAGTTCATTTCTTCGACAGCTGACTCCATTTTAGGATCAGCCAACAGAGGAGATGCTAAAGGGAGACTGAAGGCCAGGGGAGGAAAACACAAGCTCCTTTCCTTTTTGCTTCTTGTGCAGCCCCCTTTGCCCCAGCAACACTGCACGCTGCAGTAACAGCAATTAGTACCAGTGAGCAGTTTGCCCAAAACTCCCAGAACCAGCTTTCATGTGTCCCCATCCACATCCCTCAGACACCATGACCAGAAAATTCCCTCTTCAAAAGGCTGAATCCCAGCTTCACAGGGTCCTTTTGCCAACACGAGTACCAGCCATGCAGTGTCCCCCTCCTCGGAGGGCTGAGTCCCCATTCCATAGCCCTTCCTCTGATTTCAGAGGCAAAGCAGAACCCTCTTCTCACAGGTCTAAGCCCCAACTCCAAGGATGACCTCTACAAGCTTCTAAAAGGTTGGGCCTGACCTCACCCATTTGCTCCTAGAGAACTAGGTAAATGCTTCCTGAAGTCACCACCTTCTTGATATTTTGCTTGCCTTTCTTGCATTTTTTTGTTCTTTAAAACCTGGTTAACAACTTCTTGCATTAAATTCTCTCTGACAAAATAACTAGTGCAATTTCCATCTCCTAACAGGACCCTGACTGGTAACAGTGTAACACTAGAGCAAGAGAGGAAAGGCCTTGATTAGTAAGGCTAAATGAGAAAAGTACAAATAAAGAGCTGTATGAAGGGAAGTCTATGCGTAACACCTCAATGTTTCTAAGAGATAAGAGATTCCTGAGTATATAAAATTAATTGTTACCCACCTTCAGAAGTTCTAGATTTTCATTATGGACTAAATTACCATTTCGGTACAATTCGGATTAACTGCAAGTTACAAAAAACAGTGGAAAAAACATAGTTTTCAAAGTTTTCTTCAAATGTTTAAAACTTAGATTCTATTCATGGGTAAAGAAATGATTTTATACACATTTAAAAGTTAAAGACATCATCTTTTTAAATGTTACATAATATTATAGTCTTATGGAACACTCTAATCCTAGAATGACAATAATACTTAACATTTTTTAACACCCAAATAATGGAAATCAAATTATTTTTTAAAAGTCACCTGTTGATGGTGAAATACAATAATCATCCTCTACGGACTGGCCATAGAGATCATCATCTTCAAAATCTAAAATAAAAACACAAGAGATAAATTTTTCACAAGTTCTTTTTATATTCTTAGTTATTAACAAGAAAGCATCTGAATTCTCTCCAAACTAAACTCTCCCTCAAAATTAAAGGAGCTTAGAATGTCTACTCTTCCAAAAAATTCTAAAAATTTTACCCACAAAGTAAATACTTTCTATATTCATAGACATACATAATAGTTCTGCAGTTTTTAAGCTAATTGAATTTTATTAAAAATTTTCCAAGTTTTCACTGCATGTGATCAAAAAATGATAGTACCAGAGACCACAAACCTGAATTGTCTCTCCAGTGTTAGAATCTGTAATAAGTCATCCATTCATTTTTTTCACCAAGTGCCCTTCTATGACCAAAGCATTTATTTCCCATACAACTGACGAGCACAGGGTATACAATCAGACCATGAAAACAGTTTTTCTTCATGTTGAACTAGTTAATTTCTATAAAAACCATCTTATCCTAAATTCCCTTATGCTCTCAGTTCATGCTAATTAGACTTTTTTCCTACTGACTAAAATAAGCACTTTGCCCAGATTTTCTTAAGGCTGTTTCTTTGTCCTCGTTAAGGTTCCAGCTAAACGTCACCTATTTGCATACATCTTCCCTGACCACTCTGGTAAAGCGGCAAGCCCCGCTGCCACTTTCACTCTCTCGCACACTCCTCCAATTGGTTGTCTTCAAAGCACTATGTCTGTTTCATTCCATGAAACTCTAAGCTCCTTCAGGGAAAGGCTCTGTCTTAGCCAACTACCTGGCACATGACTGGAAGTAAATTAGTTTTCCTTTTATTATAAATTAATGAATCAAACAATTTAAAACTAAAACCCGCAAAAAAAAAGGTAAATATAGGGCGCCTGGGTGGGTGGCTCAGTCGGTTAAGCATCTGCCTTTGGCTCGGGTCATGATCCTGGAGTCCCAAGATCGAGTCCCACGTTGGGCTCCCTGCTCGGCAGGGAGTCTGCTTCTCCCTCTGCCCCTCACCCCGCTCGTGCTCTCGCTCTCTCTCTCAAATAAATTAAATTAAGAAAAAAAATTTGTTTAAAAAGATAAATATATTTACATAAATGCATTTATTCATTTGATAAACAGATTATGCCAAGGACTATTAGACGTATCTGAGGGACAACAGTGAGTGACAGGTACATTCCCAGAGCTCTATGAACCTAAAATCTAACAGGAAACACAGACACAAAAGCAGGCAATTGCAAAATTATATGACAAATGTTTGAGACATGAGAAATATAGAGTGAATTGGGATCACACATATGAACAACAAAAACAGAACTGGGAGTGGGGTGGCTAGGGAAAGATCCCCCGGAATATAATATTTAAACAAATTCCAAAGCATAGTTAGCTAGTTTCTGAGGGTATTCATATAGCAGGAGCAGCATGTTCAAGGGTTTAGACCAAATATTTATGGCAAAGAAAAATCAGATAAATGCTACTATTGGATAAAAATATGTAACAGTCTGGGGTGCCTGGGTAGCTCAGTCGGTTAAGTGTCTGCCTTCAGCACAGGTCATGATCCCAGGGTTCTGTGACTAAGCCCCACATTGGGCTCCCTGCCCAGCAGAGAGCCTGCTTCTCCCTCTCTCTCTCTGCTGTTCCCCTGCTTGTGCGCGCTCTCTCTCTCTGTCAAATAATAAAATCTTTTAAAAAATATGTGACAGTCAATAAATTATTAGATCACAATCCCAAGGAAACAATCTATTAGCAAATAATGAGCCATTTACAAAATATTATTTGCAGATATGAATGACAATAAACTTTACTAGGTCAGTTTTTCAACTAAAATTGACCCTAACTGCCACAATATAAAAAGATGAAGAGAATTCTTCCCTGGTATTTTTGTAAAGTGGTTCTTTTCCTCAACAAAATTCTGTAATATTTACCGCACATAAAGCATTGTTCCACCTACTGGAGTAAATGTAACAATAAAGTAAATATAACAATAAGGTATGGACTATGCCCTCCTGGCACTTTTAAATTAGTAGCTAACTTAGCATTAGCTAAAGGCCGTCATTTAAGTACTATCCAAATTACAGAGAAGAACAAAGTGAAAGTTAAATAGAGGAACCAACAGGTTTAAAGCACATACTCTCTCTAATAACGTCATATTACTTTCGAGAATTTTCAAATTATTATTTGAAAATAATACAAAGGGGAAACTTTAACTGAGAAAAAAAGAGAAATAAACTGAATCCTTAAAATGAGTAGAACTTTTATAAGCAGGAAATGGGGATGAACCTCCTATGCTATAGGAACAGACTGTTTATGATGTCATCAATTGTTCCAAAGAAACATGAAAAAGGACAACCTGAACTGGGGTTGCCCAGGTGAGAAGATATTTAGCACTCACTCCCAGAGGCCAAACACCTCTCCTCCAGGAGAAATCCTAGAAATCCTGCTTAAACTCCTCCAACCCACCCTGAATAAGGTGATCTCACTTACATAGCTCCCACAGCACCTTGGGAGTACTTTTTGTAGCATGACATACTAGAATCATCTGTTACTTGTATATTTCCCCCTTTAGATTCCCTCAAGCATCTTATTATCAGTCCCCAAAGCTTAGAGCAGTACTCTGAGCACTCAATTAATGAAGAATAAGCACTCAATTAATGTTGGTTGAAGAAATTATAAATACTTATTTAAGAAATGAGGAAGTTGCTTATTCATATTTTTTATATCATAACCTCAAAAATATCTCTCAGGCTAAAGTCATCTCTCAGGTAGCAGTGATTACATCCACTGCAACACTTAAAACGGCCCCCAATCTAAAGTGAACACCAGGAACCTAACATGTGACAGGCTGACTAGGTGACAGTCTCCAAATGTAGCACAGGGTGTTAGCTACACTGTGGTTAGGGCAATACTGATGTTCTAGAATAATCGTCCAGCAGTGCCAATAACAGCCACCAACGTATTAAGCACACTTACATAATCTGCACTTTAAAAAGCAATAGGTCTTTACTCCTTTTTTGCACTCCTTCATATTTTTTATAATTTTAGTTGGCATGATGCTTGGTGATGCCTGTAATTATCCACTGCATAGAGATATGCGCCTACCCTAAACTAATTCTAACTCCTTTTAAATTCCTAGAGAACATATGCACATTTTTTATTTCATTTTTTTTAAATCAAGAAGTATGTTCCGGAGCCCCCTTGCCTCTAATATTGCTTTTTTTTTTTTCTCCCATTCCAAAATACATTTAAATTCAGCATTATCAACCAAGAACTGGGTATACACCTCAAGATCATCTGATCCACTTATTCACTGGGCCTTTTTGATATCTCTTTTTTATCGACTCCTAAGTTTCCAATTTAAATTGAAACTCATAGAAAATAAGTTATCTGCTCAAGCCAGGTTCTGTACTAAGTATGTATAAACAGGCACAAATGATTTACCACGTATATCTAAGTTACAGCCGAACAGTTGAATGTAAGCATGAAGTCAATCTATCTTTTACAAATAAGCAGTTTCATGGGCATTTTGGAAGGGGGGTCGGAAGACACTACCTAGAAGTAGACGACTGTCTACCCGACCTGGGAGGAGACAATGGGAGGGAGAGATGATAATGCTTACGTGCACAAATATCACCATATCCCAACCTTCCCAAATGTCCTTCCCATACGACTGCGTGCAGCAACCTCCCCCTCCCTAAATAAAATCAATCCCAGACGGCAGAAATCACGACTTAAAACAATGCCATTCGCTGGCACTCACATGTATTGTTATTTTCTCCAACTGAGGCTATTCTGAATTCCAGCCTGGCACCACTAACGAGAAACTCACAGATCGAAGTGGAAGCCAACGGGCTGCGATCCCAGCTGGAACCGCGAAAATGAGGTCCCGGCATGACCCTGCCACCTACCTTCATCGTAGTTATAGCCTCGGACATTCCGATGCCGGGCCATGGCGGCGGAGAGGGCGTTCGCCACAGCCCCTTACAAAACACACGGTTTAGATACTGATAAAGCGCCAACTGCGGCCTGTACAGCACATACGCGCCATCTTGACTTCCGGCAAGCCTCTTCACTGAGCGCCTGCGCACGCGCGACGTCTTATCTGAGCATTGAACGACGGCAACCTCTCAGGGTCACCCGCCTCCCTGGGGCGCATGCGCAGACATGCGCACGGAAGCTGCTTTAGCATAGCCCCGCCCACAGACAGGTTGACTGACAGAGGGCTCAAAGGGGCGGGATCCCAGTGCCTAGTATTTGTGGATTTGTACCAAAAACTTGGAGCCTGAGTCCTTGACCTACATCGGCGTTCCAGATTATTTCCCAAATCTGGTTTGTGATAATGAAGCTGACTGTGTGCTCAGTAGAAGCAGGAAACTTATGTAACTTTCATCTTTGAGGCCTAGTTAGGCACGTAATAGGCACTCACAAACTTGTACAAGTTTGGTTTTAGAATTAGTCCAAGATTTAGAGGGGGGGTGAAAGGACTCTGTTAAAAGGGTATATATGGTTTAACTGAGACCCTGGCTACAATAGGTCACCACGCCTTCGTGTATGTAATTTATGGTTTCACGTATATGCTCCATCCTGCGTTAACATATAGTAAACTGCTGTCTGTCCTTAGCGATGCAGACACTTAACATCAGCATCATAAAGAATTCTTTGAGCATTCATTGAACACATAATCATGTGTAACATGCTACGGGTATTAAATACAGCTTTTTAGACATAGCACTGGCCTTAGGTACTCTCATTTTGGGGGACACAAATCGGAAACAAAAACACAAAGTGAATGATGCCATGTAAAAGACCAACATCATTATCATACTGAACAAATTACATTTCTGTTTTAGTCTGTGTTGTCAAAATGGTGATACTTTACATCAAATTCTAGAAATGAAAACTTACTCAACTTTATTATACATAATAAAAGGACAATGATGCAAATGCAGTTCATATTTGTAAGTGGCTTGAAATATAATTTATACACGGTCAATGCATTTGACCGTGTCTGACTACCAAGTGTTTGTTCTTAACTATCACTGATGTTTAATGTAGCTCCAAGAGAAAATTATACACAAAAAAGTTGCTAATTTTATAAGGCCTAAGGGTTTTACTTTACACTTTTAGATAATTTTTATGTTGCAGCCTGTTTCTTTATAAAATGGAGATAGTAATAGTATCTAACTCACAGAGTGCTGAATAATTATCCTTTTAAGATGATTTCACACAGATCTCAGATGCTTTAAAATATTAGGCATTATTAAAATACGGTATAACTCACTGAGGTATGAAGTGGATGAGTTATAAATTGACCACATAAACAGTACTACAAAGCAATGAAGAAGAAAATATTACTTCTGCCTGAGGAATAGTATATAATTTGCCTCTGGTTCATCAATAATGCGCTCTTTTAACATTCTAAACACTTTTTAGAGCCTTGACTGCATCTCAAGCAATAGAGCTTCTTCAGTAGTAAAACCTTCACTGACTTCCTCAGAAAGTGTTAGGGATTTTATTCTCTGCCCCCAGAACTCTTTAGTTGTGATTTTTGTATTGTGGTTTGATGGAAAGTACCATAACTTTGGAGTCAGATAAACCTGGATTTCAGTGCCAGTTCTGCCACTTTCTGTTAACTTCTTTGGGCTCAATTTATTCATCTGTAAAATGGGTATAAAAAGATACGCCTTCAGTTTTGTGAAAAGTAAATGAGGTGATGGATGTAAAAACAGCTGTTACATAAGTTCTGTAAGAGAAGAAAAAATCTCTGCCTTCTTTAGGTCTCTGACTCTAAGAATTAAGCTGGCATAAGAGAGATTAACAGGAGAAAAGCATAAAAGTTTAAATTTTTACACATACATGGGAGCCTTCACAAGAGGATGAAGATCCAAAGAGGTGACCAGAGCAGGAAGTTTTTATACCTTTTAAACAAAGAAACAATCAACTTGTCAAGAATTGTTAAGACAAAGGGATATGGGCTACAGGTAGCAAATTGTGGGGAAGTAACTAGGAAATGTATGGTCGGGGCAAGGGGGTGCAAAACAAGTGGAAGATATTCAGTAAATTTGTACAGATCCATTTCAGCATCAGTTCCCAGTCTCTGATGATAAGGATGCTTTCTCATCCTGGTATAGGGAGGGTAACTTTCTCATGGGAAATTTGATGGCCTGTTTTATATAGAAAAGGATAGGTTTGCTATTTCTGAGGTTCCTTCAGCTCAGAACAATCAAAGTGGCATATTTTGGAATGAAAGGCTCTGGACTCCTTTAATACTCAATAAATACTAGTTTTCTACCCAACTAACTGGATAGCTTTATCTTTATTTCTCCAGCACTTAGAATGTTTGCTGAATGAACTAATGAATTAAAAAAAAATAGAGCCTCAAGAAAGACAAATACCACATGATTTCATTCATAAATGGAATCTAAAAAACAGATGAATAAACAAACAAATGAAAAGCAGAATCAGACCTGTAAATAGGGAGAACAAACTGATAGTTGCCGGGGTGGGGGGAGAGATGGGCAAATGGGTGAAGGGGAGTGGGACATCAGGCTTCCAGTTGTGGAACAAAAAGGTCACAAGAATAAATGGCATGCATAGGGAATATGGTCAGTGATGTTGTAATAGTATTGTATGGTGACGTATGGTAGCTACACTTGTTGCGAGCGCAGCATAATGTATAGAGCAGTTGAATCACTGTGTTGGACACCTGAAACTAATATAACATTGTGTGTCAACTGTACTCAAAATAATTTTTAAAAAATGATACAGTCTCTGGGTATATTTAACAAATATCATAAACAACTATACAAATAATTATTTTTACATAGTGGTAAAAAAAGTTAAAAATGAAAATAGCATAAATAGATTACTGAAAAGTTTTTAATACCTTTCTTGAGGAATCCTTAATAAACAATAAACTACACGTATTTAAAGTATACAATTTGATACATTTTGACATATGTATTTACCAGTGAACCCATTAACCCAAACAAGATAATGAACATGTCCATATTCCCAAAAGTTTCCTCATGGACCTTTATAATCTCTCTCCTGCCACCCCCCCCACCCCCACCAACACACACATACCTCTTTGCCCTGGTCCCATGCAGCAACTGATCTCGCGGTCACTATAGATTAGTTTGTATTTTCTAAAATTTTACATAGAAGAAATCATATAATACGTATTCTTTTTCATAGGTCTTCATTCGCTCAGCACGATAATTCTGAGATTCGTTAGTATAGGTGCTTTAATCAATAGTTCATTCCTTTTTATTGCAGAGGTGAATTCCATTGTATGGATGGATATACCACAATTTGTTTTTCCATTCACCTATTGATAGCTATTTGGGTCATTTTCAATTTTGGCTACTATAAATAGGACTACTGTGATTATCCATGTACAATTCTTTGTGTGGACATAAACTGATTTCTCCTAGGTAAGTACCTAGGAGTGGAGTGGCTGGATGATATGACAGGTTATCTCTAGCTTTTTAAGAAACTGCCAAGCTGTTTTCCCAAGTGGTTGTAACATTTTATGCTCCCATCATCTGCAAAGTTCCATTTTCTCCACATCCTAGCCATCACTGGTTATGGTCTAAAGATGTTGTGCTTATTTGACATTTCTATACCCTCTTTGGTGAAGTGTCTGTTTGAATCTTTTTGTCTATTTTTAATGAGGTGTCTGTTTTCTTATTTTTTACTTTAGAGAGTTGTTTTTATATTCTGGATACAGCTACTTTATCTGATATAATTTGTAAATATTTCTCCCAGTGTGTAACTGGTCTTTTCATTCTCTTAACGGTGTCTTTTGAATAGCAGAAGTTTTTAGGTTTGATGAAGTTCAATTCATCATTTTTTTAAAATAATGGATTATTTTAAAATATGGATACTGTATCTAAGAAATCTTTGCCTAACCCAAAGTCACAAAAATTTTCTCTTAATTTTTTAAAAAGTTTAACAGTGTGGGGTTCCACATTTAGATTTTTTTAAATCTATTTTCAGTTGATTTTTGTATATGACATAATGTTTGGATCAAAATTCACTTTTACATATATATATACATATATATACATATATATGTATATATATATATGCAATTGTTCCAGCACAATTATTGAAAAGAAGGTCCTTTTCCCACTTAATTTCATCTGCATCTTTATCAAAAATCAGTTGTCCATATATGTGTGATCTATTTGTAGGTTCTACATTCTATTGATCTGGCTTGACACCAATACCATGTTGTCATGATTACTGTATCTTCAAAATTCTTAAAATTAGGTAATGTTAATCCTCCAACTTTCTTCTTTTTCAGAGTCTTCTTAGCTAATCTAGGTCCTTGGCATTTCTGTATCAATTTTTATTTTTTAAAAGATTTTATTTAATTATTTATTTATTTGAGACATTGAGAGAGAGGGAAAGCACAGAGGGAGAACGAGAGGGAGAAGCAGACGCCCCACTGAGTGGGGAGCCCTATGCAGGGCTCAATCCCAGGATCCTGGGAACATGACCTGAGCCAAAGGCAGACCCTTAACCGACTGAGCCACCCAGGAGCCCCTCTATATGAATTTTTAAATAAGGTGATCAATTACTATAAATATTCCTGTTGAGAGTTTGACTGGTATTTTACTGAATCTATAGATCAGTTTGGGGAAAATTGATATTTTAACATTGCTACAAATATGCACTCTTTTTTTTTTAAAGATTTTATTTATTTATTTATTTGACAGAGAGAGAGACAGTGAGAGAGGGAACACAAGCAGGGGGAGCAGGAGAGGGAGAAGCAGGCTTCCCGCCGAGCAGGAAGCCTGATGCGGGGCTGGATCCCAGGACCCTGGGATCATGACCCGAGCCGAAGGCAGACGCTTAACGACTGAGCCACCCAGGTGCCCCAAATATGCATTCTTTTAACACATGACATCATATATCTCTCCATTTATATAGATGTTTAATTTCCCCCCAGTAATGCTTGCCAGTTTGCAGTGACTAGTCTTACACAACTTTTGATAATTTAACTCTAATTATTCTGTGTTTTTATTCTATTATAGATAATAATTTTTAAAATTTCAAGGTAAAGGTACATAATTACACTATTAAAATTAGTAAGTTAATTAGTGCCATAGATACTCCAAAAAGTATACTTATATATGATAGGAACAAAGTAGAAAAATAAAAATTAAAAATTAATTACATTAGCATAGAAAATATCATCAAATACCATAATAATTATAAAGAAATATGAATAAGGCCTAAACTAAAACTAGAAAATATTGCTCAGAATAATAAAGAAAATCACATTAAATGGAGAAATATACCATGTCATTTTAACTGGAAGAGATATCAAAAGCTCCCAAATGAATTTATATTTAATATTATCCTGGTTAGATCCTAGCAGTTCTTTGGTGGAAATTGACAATCAGAGTCTGTAATTTAAGCAGAGCTGCAGTGATTCTGAAATAGTCAAGACAATCTCAAAAAAGAATGTCTTTCTCGGGGCGCCTGGGTGACACTGTCAGTTAAGCGGCTGACTCTTGGTTCCAGCTCAAGTCATAATCTCAGGGTTGTGAGATTTGAGCCCCAGGTTGGGCTCCACACTCAGCATGGAGTCTGCATGAGATTCTCTTTCCCTCTCCCCTTGCCCCTCCAGCTCATGCTCCCTCTCTCTCTCAAATAAATAAATCTTAAAAAAAAAAAAAAAGTCCTTCTCAAGTTGAAGGACGTACACCATCATCAAGACTTGCTTTAATGGTAACAGTAAGGAAGATAGTGTGATATTGGTCCAAGGATAGACAAATAGACCACGGAAACATATGGACAATCCAGAAATAGGTTCACACATGTGTGATCATCCAATTTACAACTAAGTCACCACTGTAGCTCAGGAGGAGAGAGGATAGTCTTGTCGATAATAGTTTGATCACAATTCTAGAAAAAAAAAATAGGAAAATATCTATATGACCGTGAGATGGGCAAAGATTTTTAATCAGGGTACAGAAAACACTAACCTAGTCATAAATTCAACTTTATTAAAATTAAGAACTTCTGTTCATCAAAAGACATTAAGAAAGTAAGAAGGCAGGTTGCAGTCTAGGAGGAAATATATTACAGCATATGTATCTCACAAAGAACTCATATCTAGAACATAAAGGGAAACCTATGCACTCTTTCAAAATATTTACTCCTGCCCCAAATTAAAAATGTGTAAAAGTCCCAAATAGGCACTTTACAAAAAAGAATAACCATATGGGCATTGAGCATTTGAAAAGTTCCCCAACACCATTAATCATCAAAAATAAAATGCAAGTGGGGCGCCTGGGTGGCTCAGTCATTAAGCCTCTGCCTTCGGCTCAGGTCATGATCCCAGGGTCCTGGGATCGAGCCCCGCATCGGGCTCCCTGCTCCGTGGGAAGCCTGCTTCTCCCTTTCCCACTCCCCCTGCTTGTGTTCCCTCTCTTGCTGTGTCTCTCTCTGTCAAATAAATAAATAAAATCTTTAAAAAATAAATAAATAAATAAATAAATAAATAAATAAATAAAATGCAAGTAAAATTATAATGGGCATATCCCTACCAGAATAACTAAACTTAATAGTAAGGTTGGCAAGGATGTGGAGCAACTGGAGGCCTCATAAGTAATTAGTACATATGCAAATTGGTACAACCACTTTGAAAAACTTTTGACAGTATCACTAAATACTAAACACATATATGCCCTGTAACCCAGAAATGCTACTCCTAAGTAGAGACTCAACAAAAATTAGTACTTGTGTTCAAGAATGTTTATAGTAATTATATTCATAATAGTCCAGAAATGAAAAAAAATAGTTCAAAAATGTAAACAAACCAAATATTTATGAACAGTGGAATAGATTAATCAATTGTGATATATCCATTTAATAGGAAACTATACAACATTGAAAAACAGCAAAGGAGGTTTTATACATATGTAAACGTTTTATGCTGTGTATTTAAGATTTATGCAGCTTGCAGTACATAAGTTATACCTCGATAAAAACAAATAAAAAGAAAAATGGGGGGAAATCCATGGAATTTTCAAGATTACCTTTTTTTAAATAAAGATTTGTTTATTTATTTGAGAGAGAGAGAGTGCATGCACATGGAGGGAGAGGGAGAGGGAGAAGCAGACTGCCTGCTGAGCAGGGACCTGGATGTGAGGCTCGATCCCAGGACCCTGGGATCATGACCTGAGCCGAAGGCTGATCCTTAACCTACTGAGCCACCCAGGCGCCCCTGTGGTCCATAATTCTTAAAAAGAAATGAAGGAATTGGTCATAATCATTAAGAAAGCAAAGGGGGCGGGGGAATAGTTGTAACTGTGACATTAGACACAGCATATAAGAAAAGTTCTGGAGTTTTCTAATTAAATGCCTAGGAAAATGTGGCCTATACTACAAACTATAAAATGACATTGATATCTAGAAGGATCACTTTGGGGTCCTTTGCAGTTCTGTGGTTGTGATTATACACTAATAACATAAATCTATTCACATTGGTTATCTTACCAAATATCTGTAATATCAATAAAGAGATGATTTGATTATCCTCCTGACCTTCTAAATTAGTTCTAGAACCTTCTGTCTGACCTAATGATATTCTTACCCTCCTTTATGGAGTTTCCCCTGATTTCCCTCACATATTATTTTTTTTCTTTTCTTCTTTTATTTTTAAGGCATAAATTTAGTTGAGTGAAAATTGGCAAGATCCAGTGAACAGGTACTTCGTCAGGACAAAGCTTTGCCCCCAAAAGGCTTAAGGCCATCCAGGGATTCCATGTTTGACAGAAGCATTCACAGCATAACTAAACAAACAAGAAGGTATTCAGAGAAGCTGAAAGAGATCTTCAAAGAAGAGTCAGTGGTTGATTTTTAATTTCTGTGTGGTATTATGGAGCTTAGTGCAGAACATATCAAAACCCTGGAAAGGTAATGGTGGGGTCATGAACTTCATAAGGCAGAATAATTCCCGACAAGAACAAAATAGAAGTCAAACAACTCTATATTTAGATATGAACTACTAAAGGGGGAATACCAGCAAAACAGTAATGCCTGGGGAAAACCTCCTTCTTCCAGAGGTAGGTTCTTTCAACCACCAATCCTGGGCTATCTGGCTGTCAAGCACTTTATCATGAAACATAATAATAAATGCAGTTCAGGAGTTCTTTATAAAATTCACTTTTTCCAAAGTTTATGTTGTTTTAAGTGTTCTAGTAATAATTAATCCTCCAGTTTAAAAATCTTAGACTTGAAAATCAATGGAGCCACATTCCTTGCAAAATAGGTCCAGATCCTTAGAAAAATATAGGAGTCCATTGTGATTTCACTGCTGCCTGGTCTCCCACCTCACCTGCCACCACTCCACCACCTTATCTGAAGTACTTGAGGGCACAGCTCTTACTGCTAGGGTTTGGAGTCCAACCATGCTTTTCCTGCTCTAGGACATTTGCACATTGTATTCCTTCTGCCTAGAATGCCCTTCTGTTTTCATGCCCTTGCATATTGTTCACAGGGATCCTCAACAGCATCACACATTCTGTGACGCCTTCCTTGGCTCTAACAGAGTAAGCACCCCTACTCTGTGCCTTTTGTTTGTCTCGGCTATAAAACATTAATAATATTCTAATTGTCTATGTTTGCTTCTAACCTTCTCCACCTCCCTAACCAGATTATAAATTCCTTAAAGCAGGACACTCTTTAGTTTATCTTGTATCTTCAGCATGCAAAATAGTGGCTAGCACAAAGCTGAAATAAATAAAATATATTTTGTTGAGTGACTGTTGAATAAATCTATAACATGTAAAACATATTTGTAAGATAGAAGAATGTCATGACTTTGGTAGATCTCAGTATCAACAGGATTCTGAAGAAACTGCAAGGAATGAGAGAGAGAGTGGGTAATATGGAAAGAGAGGCTGTGAGTAGAAATTCCTAGACTATAAAGGCCTCTTATATAACTGCAAAGAAATGAAACATGTTCACACAAACATTTGTACACAAATGTTCATAGCAGCATTATTCAGGACAGTCCAAAGTAGGGCCAACTGAAATGTCCATTACCTGATAAATGGATATATAAAACGTGCTATACCCATAAAGTAGAACATGATTGACAATAAAAAGGAATGAAGTACTGATAATATGCTATGACATGGATGAATCTTGAAAATATTACATTAACTAAAACAGGCCAGTCACCAAAAAACAAAACAAAACAAAACAAAAACCATGTATTGCCTGACTCCATTTATATGAAATGCCAGCTTGGCAAATCTATAGAGATAGAAAGGAGATTAGCAGTTGCCTAGGGCTAAGGAAGCAGGGGGCAGGTGAGGAGTGACTGCTAATGGACAGAGGGGTTCTTTTGGGGGTGACGGAAATGTTCTAAATTCATGTAGTAATGGTTACACAACTCTGAAAATATACGAAAACCACTTTTTAAATTATACACTTTAAATTTGTGAATTGTGTATGTTAATTATATATCAATAAAAGTGTTATTTAAAAAAAAACAAGTCTCTTTTAGTGAAATTCAATCTATTTTTTTTTTTTAAGATTTTATTTATTTATTTGACAGAGAGACAGCGAGAGCAGGAACACCAGCAGGGGGAGTGGGAGAGGGAGAAGCAGGCTTCCCACTGAGCAGGGAGCCTGATGCAGGGCTGGATCCCAGGACCCTGGGATCATGACCTGAGCCGAAGGCAGACGCTTAACCATCTGAGCCTCCCAGGCCCCCCTCGATCTATTTTAGATAAATATTCAATCATCCTCCTGTGAAACAGGGTGCAGTGAGAAGTTTCTGTACCTTTGCAGCTTACTATAGTGATTAGGAGCCACCTGGGCAAAAAACAAATGCCTTGTTCTACCATTTAACAACTCTGCAATCGTGGGCCAATTGCTCATTTTCCGATGCCTTAGTTACCATGCTGCAAAACAGTGAATAAAAACTGAACTGCCTTGAACAGTAGCAAGGATTTGAGCGTCTCGATTCCACAAAGCACCTAAAACAGCTCCTGGCACATAGAAAGCACTCCAGCAATACTCCTTGGGCCCCACTAACTAACCCTAAAGTGGGACAGAACCCATCTGGCCCTTGAATGTTGTGTTGGTCCCCACCGAGATGGGAGATGGGGGCTGTCTGGTTTTGTGCCTTGGTGCTGACATCCACCACTGATGCTCTTGAACTTTACCACTGCCTCCAATGGTAAGGCCCCCATGAGGCCTTCCCATCTTTATTTCAGGTGTTTTGGTCCATCAGAACTTGTAGCACTTTCTGGTTCCTTGGCAGGAACCGGATGTTTTCAAATGTTTTCTCAGCTCTGTGCTGCAGCAAGTGAGATTCAGTAAGTCTGTCCTCAGTCATAGGTCTCAGCCCCTGTCAAGGTAATACCGCACCATCCCCTACTCAACCTTCACCATTGGATTCTGTACCATGTCTAGGAGGCTTTCTTGAGGGACTTTCAGTCTCTCTCAATTATCTTTAAAAAAATCAAAGCACAGCTCTAATATTCCTGAATTTATGCAATGCATCTGGAAATCTCTAATATAACAGCTCCCACACAGGTTGAAGAGAACAATCCTTTTTGAACATAGATTTCTGGTTTTAAATTGTGTTACATTCATTGTTCTCCCAAACTTGTTGTCCTATGAAAAATTTAGTGAAGATTACTATAATAATGTTTAAATTATCTATGTGTATGGGCAGAGCTTGAAAGGACACATGAGAACATAAAGCTAGAAAGTTGGAGGTATTCTAGAAGATATTCCCAATTAAATGTGTTTTTGTTATGTGATAGAATTATTATTTTAATCATCACTGAAATAAAGATAGCTAACATTTATTTAGCACCTGCCATATTTTAGGCATTGTAATATGTGCTTTAAAGGCACTGTTTACCTAAAAGAAAACATAGTCATTAAGCTCCTTGACATCAGCCTTGGTGATGATCGTGGATTTGATACCAAAAGGAAAGGCGGCTTAAGCAAAAATTTTAAAAGTGAGACTACATCAAACTGAAAAGTTTCTGCACAGCAAAGGACACCATCAACAAAATGAAAAGGCAACCTACCAAATGGGAGAAAATATTTGCAAATTATATACCGCTTTCCTCCACTATCCAAAAGTAAAAAGTGTTCCTATGAAAGCTTTCATAAACCAAAATGGCACTAATTTATACAGAAAAACTTTTGAAAATTTTCAGACCCAATAAACCTCTCTTAGGCTTTTCTGATACCTTAGGACACATCTTGCTAATGAATGCACTACATAAATTAAGATAAAGCACAGATGTTTACATAGTTCAAAGCTACGGCGGCTTGGTTCTAAGATGCTGAGTGTGGTTCCTGGGGAAGGAGCTTGGTGGTGTCACTCTCGCTGGGGGTACGCTCTGCCTCTCTATTGGCTTGCTGCAAAACAAATGCTGAACACCATTTTCGCTTTTCACCTTTTCTCATGAAAACAAAAATTCTCTTCTGATTTCTTTCAGTTAATGAAACAGGTACTAATGCAGGTCTTTCATAAGACAAGTGGCATGAGAACTTCCAAAAAGTGGGGGGTACCTGTATCTGATAGTGGATTAATATCCAAAATATATAAAGAACTCATATAACTCAATAGCAAAAAAAAAAAAAGATTAAAAAATTTTCCAAACAAGACCTACAGGTGGTATATGAAAGGCCACTCAACATCACTAATCAGCAGAGAAATGCAAATCAACAGCACAGTGAGCTATCACCTCACACCTATTAGAATGGCTATTACCAAAAAGACAAGACATAATGAGTGTTGTTGAGAATGTTGCACTGTTGGCAAGAAGGTAAATTGGAAAACAGCATGGAGGTTCCTCAAAATGTAAAATGGAACTACTATATGATCCAGCAATTCCACTTCTGGGTATTTACCCAAAGAAATGAAAATACTAACTGAAATAGATATATGCAATCCCATGTTCATTGCAGCATTATTTACAATACCCAAGACATGGAAGCAACCTAAGTGTGCATCAATGGATGAATGGTTTAAAAAATGTGGTATATCTATACAACGGAATATTTTTCAGCCACAAAAAAGAATGAAATCTTGCCATTTGTGACAACATGGATGGACTTTGAGGGCATTAGGCTAAGTGAAATAAGTCAGAGAGAGACAAATACTGTATGATCTCACATGTACAATCATTAAAATAAAAACAAAAATAAAAAACAATCAAGTTCATGGACACAGAGAACAGACTGGTGGTTGTAGAGTGAAGGAAGGGTAGAATGAATGAAGGTGGTCAAAATGTACAAACTTCCAGTTATAAAACAAATAAGTCCTGGGGATAGAATGTAGCATCATGACTAGAGTTAAAGCTACCATATCCATATTTGAGAGTCGCTAAGAGAATTGATATTAAAATTTTCCATCACAAGAAAAAAATTTGTAACTATGTCTGGTGGCAGATGTTAACCAGACTTATTGCGGTGATCATTTCACAATATACACAAATAATGAATAATTATTGTAACCTGAAAATAATATACAGTTGACCCTTGAACAACACAAGTTTGAACTGCACCAGTCCACTTAACTGTGGATTTTTTTCAATAAATACAGTACAGCCCTATAAATATATTTGTCTTATGATTTTTTAATAACATTTTCTTTTCTTTAGCTTACTTTATGGTAAGCATACAGTATATAATAATACATAGAAACATACGAAAGCGTTACCCGACTGTTTATGTTATTGGCAAGGCTTCCAGCCAACAATAGGCTATCAGTAGTTGAGTTTTGGGGGAATCAAAAGTTATACATGGATTTTGAGCTGCATGGGGGTGTCAGCACCCCTAGCCCCCACATTGTTCAAGGGTCAACTGTGATGTTGTATGTGAACTAACTATACCTCAGAAAAATAGTTCCTTTACCTGTCTTCCATCCACTGGTTTTCTATATAATCAACGTCATTGGTTTAGCTAGTGTTCAGATTTAATAAACCTCATTAGAGACACTTAAAAACACATGGTAACACACTACCACTGGAAGCTGTTCATTCTCTATAGTGATAGCCTCTTGAGCAAGTAACTTGATTTCTGAGGACCCCAATTTCCTAAATGCATAATAAAGGGCCTTGAGAAACTTACCTCTGTAGTATTTTCTTTGTTTCTTTATTTCCCATCATTCTCATTATTTTATTTATTCCAGGCCTGTCACTTCCTTTAGGACAACTCCAAGACTCTTTTCCTATATAAATTCATTCCAAATGATCATTCGCTTAGTATTTAAACACATTTTATACAAAATTACTTTGCATTATTTGTATTATTTCAATATTTTCAATATTTTCAATATTTTCAATATTCAACTGGCTTATGACAGGGGTGATGCTTTTAATTAGACCTGTAGGATTCCACCATGAAGCATAAATGCATTTCAAAGACGCATGTTGAAAGCATGCTGAAAATGCCAACAAATCAAAATTTAAAGTAGGTTTTTAAGAAATCTGAACTCACCCAAACTATAAGTTCATATTTGTATTCCATGATGCCAGGCACCTAACAGACTTTTTAAAATATATACTGAAAAAATTCTACAAATATCAGAAGAGAAACAGATGTGGGTTTACCATAAAACTAAGAAGATGAACCTTCAGAAGCCCTAACTTCCATGAACTCCCCCCTTGAGGCCTTGGGAAGTGCCCCATGAGCTTGTTGACACAGTCATGGGGTTCTGCGAAATTTCAAAACTAAAGTGTATTATACTCACCCATGGTTAAGACCTCAGTGTCCCTGCACTTCAACTTTCCTTCCAACATAATTCCTCTCATGTTGAATGTCAGTGATGGGGCCACACACATTTTTAGGTTCTGGCTAAGGGAAAGCTGAGATGGGGATAACTTCACTTGAGTTTAGCGAAATATATTTCTTTTGTTCACACTCACCTCCACTTTATGAGGACGGCATTAACAACAGGTAATTAATTGTATCATCACTTCAAAGGATGTTGAAGATTAGTCAAGAAGTAACAAAATGCACAGAAGTGCATTTTAGTCAGTCCTAAACTTTACATGACATTAGCAGTGTCACGTAACATTATATGACACTACCACTATGCATTGTGAAACTGAAAGAAACTTTTCTAGATCTTCAAAGATGAAAAAACTAAAAAAGAAATTTCAGTCAGCTTAGGCTGATTGAATCACCTTTCTATTCCTTCTACAGAAAATATTACAAAATCATTGTCATGAAAAGAAGAGATCAAATTACAGGCAAGCAAAAATGTAGGAAAAAGTATCACAGAAGTGTGATAGACAGTTAATTCCTAAATATGTTATTTTTATGGATTTTTATTATATTCATGATATTTGTCAGCTTTTAAAATAGATTTATAATTTTTAGAGATTCTTTTTCAGTCCAAATACATACTTTTTGAAATAATTTTGTGATAATTTCATATTGCTTTTCTTAAAGAAGGACCCCAAAGTTAAATGAAGTACAGACTCCACCAAAGCTGAATCTACTTTGGTAAGAAAAGTCACAGAGGGGCGCCTGGGTGGCTCAGTTGGTTAAGGGCCTTGATTCTTGGTTTTAGGTCAGGTTGTGGTCTCAGGGTCATGAGAGCGAGCCCCAGTTTAGACTCTGCGGGCTGCGCGGAGTCTGTTTGTCCCTCTCCCTCCCCTTCCACCCCTCCCCCTGCTTGCTGTCTCTCTCTCTCTCAAATAAATGAATAAAATCTTAAAAAAAAAAAAATAACATGGCAGCTTCCTCCATTTTATTCCTCTCCTTCAAGCATTAGTCAGCAGCTGCAGCTTAAAAGTGTATAGTCTCTTACACAAGGAATAATGCAGAAGTAGTGGGGAAGCTACCAAAAAACAAAACAAAACAAAACAAAACCAAAAACAAAAAAGGAGGTGGTGCTTGATTGTTGTGTTGTTGGAAAAAGCAAGACCAAGGAAAATGTATTTGTTTGGATTGAAGGGTTGAAGAAAGCTAGGTAAGAAAAAAAGTTGGGTGGGAATATTTCAGTGAAAAGATGAAATGAGGATTTGTCCATCCTGGTTTAAATCCAAGCTTGTTGGACATACATTATTAGCATACACACAACTTCCTTTGGGATCTATACACTGTCCATTTCTGTGTATCATCTTGAATGCTGCCTGTGTTCATTTAACTTAGGGATACACACAGCTCCTTTGCCACCATACAAAATGCTCCAAGGCACCAACGGAATATTAATAACAAATCAAAGGGCAAGGATTTTTAAATGCCAAGGGAAAATTCAAAGCAAAGAAAATTTTCAAATCAAATTTAAAGGAAAAAAAAACATAAACATAAAAGGTAGGGTTTGAAAAGGTAAAATAGGCTCTCATTAGAAGTCATTTAGAACAGTGACCTGTTTGAGGAATTTCCCTTCCTTGCCTTGTCATGCCATGTTTTCTTTGAAAAGGCAGAAGGTGGGGTATAGTCTCAATGTATTGTTTAGGAACCTAAATCTAGAAAAACTATGAGAAGACAAGAGTAAAATAATATAAATCAAAACCATTGAAGCTACTTGAGATAGTTCCTCTTGGAATTCCTTCGGGGGGAAAGTTGGAAAGTGAGGAAAACAGAAGAGAAGCTTTTCTTTCTTCCTCATCTCAATATGTGTATAGGGCTGGAGGTGTTGGTCATCTTAGGAAATTAGGATATGGAGCAGTCACCCAACAGTGTTGCCTATATACAGAACCACAAATTTTGTAGACTATCGCATAAAGTCTGTTAACAGTTCTGAACAAAATCGCACTGAGAGAGGCCTCTTGATACTGATTAATTTTGTATAATTTGATCACAGGTCATTTAAAAGACTTTTGGCTCCTAAGGAAAGCATTCAGTGTGATCAGTCATTTTTTCAAATTTTTCTTATATACTAGCTTGTGATTCTCAGATACGATTTAAATAAGCAAGAGTTACTTTTGACTGAGGGTTGCTGGAGTGGTGGGGGGTGGGAGGGATGGGGTGGCTGGGTGATAGACATTAGGGAGGGTATGTGCCATGGTGAGCACTGTGAATTGTGTAAGACTGTTGAATCACAGACCTGTACCCTTGAAACAAATAATACATTATATGTTAAAAAAAAGAAGAAGAAGAAGAAGATAGCAGCAGGGGAAGAATGAAGAGGGGGAAATTGGATGGGGAGATGAACCATGAGAGACTATGGACTCTGAAAAACAAACTGAGGGTTCTAGAGGGGAGGGGAGTGGGAGGATGGGTTAGCCTGATGATGGGCATTAAAGAGAGCACGTATTGCATGGAGCACTGGGTGTTATACGCAAACAATGAATCATGGAACACTACATCAAAAACTAATGATGTAATGTATGGTGATTAACATAACACAATAATAAAAAAAAAAGTGCAATGGAAACGCCAAAAATAAAAAAGAGTTACCTTTGACTTTGGTTGAGATATACATAGTCATATCGATATGGCTAGAAGGCTTAAAGCCATGTTTGCATTTAGATAAATAGAATAAGCATTAGTTCTTTTCAAGTAGAACATTGAGTAACAATTAGTCCTAATGATTTCCCATCACAACTGTGGTAGGTTATATTTTCCTAAGATGTCCACATCAGTATTCCACATCTAACCTGCTTTACTAACCATGTGATGCTGGCACTCCTCCACTGAAAGATGAGGGTCTATATTTACTTGCTTAAAACTGGATAAACCTGTGACTGCAGTGGAAGCAACATTATGTGTCTTCCAACGCTAAGCCATAAAAGGTGATATGTCTTCCACCTGATCCTCTTGAGATGCTCACCCTGGAAAACCAACCACCACCTTGTAAAGAAGTCAAACAGCCACATGGAAAAGCCAAGTGTAGGTGTTCCTGCCTTAGCTGAGGTTCCAGATGGCGGCCAGCATCCGAAACCATGAGGCTTCAGATGATCCCAGTTCCTGGCTTTCCAGATACCCAAGCTAATGCTGAATGAAATAGAGAAAATCTGTCCTCACTAATCCTACTCTCGTTGCAGATTTATGAACAAAAATAAATGTCTTTGTTTAAGTCAATGAGTTTTGGAATGATTTGTTATGTAGCAATAAATAGCTAGAATAATTATCAGCCCCCAAAATTTTCAGGCAGAGACAGCAATAAATATCTCCAAGTTTAAAAAAAAATCTCCATGCCTGTGGACTCTCATAATTTATAAAAATGTGGGTGGCATAGCCGGTTAAGCGTCTGACTGTTGGTTTCCAATCAGGTGGTGATCTCAGGGTCATGAGATCGAGGCCGGTGTAGGGCTCTGCACTCAGCATGGAGTCTGCTTAAAACTCTTTTTCCCTCTCCCTCTGCCCCTCCCCCATTTCTCTTTCTCTCTCTCTCTCTCAAAATAAATAAATAAATCTTTAAAAAATGCTAATGGTAATTAAATAGAATTAATGATAAACACTATTGATTATGATCATTTCTATGACAAAGAATAAAAGTTTAGAAAGTCTGCTTTAAGTGAGATTTCTTTTTTCTTTTTCCTTTTTTTTTGTCATTTAGCCACAATTCTGAAAACTGCCTCCTAGGTGTACCATGAATAATCACAAAAGATCTTTTTATTCCATTCTGTTGATAATTTACACTAAAATTACTCAGGAAGGCTGGTGTAACAAGGCCTTGATTTCCTAACTGGAAAATGTATGTTATGAAATTGTGTCATTTCCACTCTTTCACATGTTACCCAGCACAGTAATTGCCTGAAAAGTTTTAAGGAACAAATATTTTATTCAAAGGTTTATGCTTTTTAAAAAAACCACAGCCCCACAAAGAAACTTTGACATGTCTTCTTCCCAAGTAATGTTAATGTGGGTTATTCATGATTTAAAAAAAAAATGCTACTGCTGTGTTATTACATGTTGATTGTGCTAATAATTGATTCAGACTCATTGAAAGGACTGTTTGTTCCTTAAGTCATTTTTTGATGAGTGAATGAGAAAGACGGCAAGAAATTCAGCAGCCTGCAACCAACCACATCACCAAGATAGTCTTCATAAAATTCAATAAACACAACATTCTCTATAAGAATATTTTTAAACCTTCAGTAAGATTCTTAAGAATTACTTGTCCCCTTCCAGGTGTTTTAGACTAGGCAGAAAATGAGACCATGTTGTTCCCACTCTCAGAACATATTATTGTACGTATATCTGTTTTAATGTCTAGGTAAGTATAGGTGAGTCATAGCCTGTCGACAGTCAGTGAAAAAGAAGAAAAAGCAATAAAAAGTTTGAGAGGAAAATGATGTTGAAATTACGATTTAAAAAAAAAATCACAGGGGGCGCCTGGGTAGCTCAGTCATTAAGTGTCTGCCTTCGGCTCAGGTCATGATCCCAGGGTCCTGGGATCGAGATCCACCTTGGGGCTCTCTGCTCAGGGGGAAACCTGCTTCTCCCTCTGCTGCCGCTCCCCCTGCTTTGCTCTCCCTCTCTCTCTCTCTGACAAATAAATAAATAAAATCTTTAAAAAAAATCACAATCTGGCCAACAACACTAACAGAAAGAGCCAAATACAGACTAGTCTTTACATTGGCCTCCGTTTCTTCTTCTCACTTGGACCCAAGGGTATTGTCTTGATAAATTCTGAACTTGTATAGAGATTTTGCCTTTGGCTGGCTGCTTCTACTTCAGGAAAAGAACCTTTGGGGAGTGTACTGATGTTTAAGAAAGAGAGATATTTAGAAGTAGTTTATGTATTTTAGTATAGGCACTCTAGAGTAGGTGGTAAGTGGGGGACTGAGAAAGACTCTAGATCATTTCTAGCTGTGGTAGGACCGAATCCTGGAGTCTTTGATGTCATAGCAGATTTCCAGTATTTAGCATGGGTCTCAGGGGACCTAAGCACACTACTTCATTTATCAATATAAGCAGTGACTAGAGAAAACTTTGTCAAGAAGAAATGCATAGGAAGACTCCTTTGTTTTGCTTCCTTCTAAGGAGCAACTTGGTGCAAAAAAAGAGTAAATGAGTGTCATTTAGGAGCTTTTGTACCAGTTATTAATCAACAGTCACTGTGCAACTTGAGATAGAAATCACTTTACCTTTGCTTGCCAGTTTGCTTGTTTTTAAGCAGGTTTTACTACATGACCTCTAAGTTTCTTTCCAGTTTAACATTTCTACAATTTTTGAATAATAGCAATACCAGCACCTGTCATCTTTGAATGTGATAGTGTTCTTCACAGACCTGAAAATAAGAGCAAGTTTCTAGCTTTAACACTTAATGCTTGTATGACCTGATCATTCTAAAAGGAAATCCTTATAGATTATGGCAAATAAATAATGTGCTCATTTCCACATATAAAAAGTTTTTGAAATGTCTCATCTTGATTATCTATCTGGATAATAATCTTAGAATTAAAAATTTTGCCCATTTCTCTCTGCCTTTTAATATATGCTATACAAATGAAATGTAAAGAACAACATAGTCCCTGTTCTAAAATTGTTTATAAGCAATATGCACAAATTTGAACATTACTCAAATATGAAAAAATATGTTAAACAACTAAATAAATATCAATATTGAAATAAATGCTTTCTGTGACGTTGATGAAAGGGAAACGTGGGAATCAGATGATTATAGACAAAGGCCATGAAGACTGAGAGTGATTCAGGGACTAAATGTAAGAGGGTGAATACTGTGCTTTAGAAAAAATTTTTGAGTGGCTTGGAGCTATTTAGTCTAGAGAAAGGAGACCAAAGAAAGATATGACTGCTATTATCGAATATGTTGAGAACTGCCTACAGGTTACAGATCAATTTATTTGTGTTGCCCCAGAAGAGTGGGATTTATAAAGAGGACAGTTTCAGTTGAGTATATAAGGACAACTTAAACAAAGTTTTCTAACAGTGGAATGGCGTGTCTTCGGGGACAATGAATTTCCCATTATGGAAAATATCCTGTTGAGAAAATTTTAAAAATATTTCTTCATTCGGGAAGAGACTGAACTACAAGTCCTTTTATGAGTTCATGTATCTCTAGTCTGTGATTCTATTTTTAATTAAATAGTAAGCAAAGGCAAGAAAACATTTTCAGCAAAAAAAAAAAAAAAGAGAGAGACTGAAAAAAAGCTCGGTTTGGGGAATGTAATAGGTTTCTAAATGGAAAATTATGCAAAAAAGGGAGTATGGGATGAGAGAAGACAAGATGAGTAAATAGATTTAGCCAGGCATAACACTGACCTTTCAGGGTGAGGGTTGGGACCTTGCTCCAAAATGTAACCAGAAGTTGACAGATTAACAAGAAGAGAAAGGAAAAAATCAGAAAGTTGATGTGATGCCATAGAAGAGTGTAGGTAATGACTTAAGACATGCCCAGTGCTCAATGTAGGTCAGGCATCCAATGACTTTGAGATTGTAGCAATTTAAGTAGGAAAAGACCAGGACATGGGCTAAATCCTTGACCAATATTTTTGCATAATTTATGCCAATGAATGAGATATGGTGGGGGAGGAACAGGAAGATGAGAAGTTAGGAAAAATAGATGGAAAGGGAGATGTGAGGTTAGTTTATGTGAAGGTCAGGGAGAAAACTTTCCAAAGGACCTGCAGAATTTATACTTTTGTTTTGTTTTGGGTTTTTTTGTTTGTTTGTTTATGTTATTTCTCCATCAAGCAAAAGGGAATTCTTTTCTGGAAAATAAGTAAAATCTGAGCCCTCTGTACATTTGTACTTATTAAAGATTACACACTACTCCAAGAAAAAAGTATGCTAATATCCCCACATCCTGGTCAAATTCCAAGTCAAATAATTTCATTCTCCCTACCTAAATCGTCTGCTGTTTAAAGGAAGTCATACTTCATTTTACTTCCTTAAAAGCTAGTAAAACATGTCTGGAGTTGTTCACACAATTATACTATGTGGTATAATGGGATTCTTAAATTTTTTTAAAGTCCACAATCTCTTTATATCCTTCAAAAAAGACTCTTTAAATTGAAGTTGCTAGCATTTTGCCAAACACTAACATTTTGGATCTTTATTATGTTATTAATATATGTTTATAGAGCATCATGATTAGGGAATAAAATTTAATATGATTACCTCTATAGAGCAATGTGGCATCTTTCCTAAAATTACATGATAGAAAGCAACTTCTAACTTTTCTTGTATTTTACACAATTCTCTTTGGAATGCTTTTTGGACTCACCATAGAAATCCAAGAAAACATCAACTTCTGCTTGCTGTCAGGTTTTTCTGAATTCTCTTTTATATTAAGGCAAGACGTAACTTGGCTTGGTTGTTGAAAAATCCTGGCATCATAGGAGGGTGGAAACTTGGCCCTAATCCAATAAACTTTCATGATAACACTCTTTCAGCTTCATTTTGGTGGTTTATCTGATAACCAGAAAGAAAGGAACTACTTAACAATATGTCAGCTTACTATCCAGTTTGCTTTACAGGTTTGAAGTATGAAATTCTATTACCCATTGCTGGGATAAATGTCATATCTTGCAAAGGCTAATCTTGTTCAACGGATGCACTTTTTAAAATGTATAAATCTACTTGAAAACCAATCTGATAACAAGGACATGCCTGCAGAAGGATGATTCAGTTGTATCAATGTACTTGTCACTCAGACCTCAACCAAAAAAAAATAATAACGTGATGGGGCTGGGTGAGTGTTAAAAGCATGCAAAGTCTTGATAATAGGAAGACATTAGCCACAAGATGAAAAGAAGAAACTTTTTAAAAAAGTTCCAGGCAAAATACTGTCTAATAAGTGTTTTAAGACTTTATTACATGAGTATAAGAAGATGAAGTGTCAACTTGACTGAAAAATTAGTAAATCTTAAGAGAGGTATCATTTACTTTGGCCATTATCATTATTTTTAAAATGGAGATTACATCGTTCTGACTCATTCTCAAATGATATGTTTGAAATTGGGAATCTAATTCTTCTATGCTTCAAACAATGTATCTAATTTTGTATATTAGTGGGGAGGAAGAGCTTTCTCTTAACTTTAGTTGCAGAAAATGTGTTCTAACTTCCCACCATTTCTCATTTTCTCCAATGTTCTTTCCCCACAGTCCTTTTTTTTTTGTTATTTGTGAATATATTGTAATATGATTTTGCTTGTAGGAAATACTGGCCAAGTCCAATAGCCTATAACTGAAAATGAAGGTTGTTCTCTGTGCATTCTTTAATACTTTAATAGGACACTTTAATTTGACTGTGTCCAATTTCACATGAGAATCTGTTCCTTTGAAGACTGCTTAAACAATTCCATGGTAGGAAATATTTTCTAATGTTTGCAAAGTCCAGTTCTAAAAAGCTACATTTTCCTAATTATTTCAACCAGCCTCTCTCTACCACAGAAACCAGATCCTTATGTATATAGTCACACAAGAATATTATTTGATATATTGATCAGGTTACCTTAGTATTCCCAGGGACTTAATTTTCTTTAATTATAGTAAATTAGGATCTCTATCTTTACTTTGTAGATGGATAATTTATTGCTCTTTACCTGACTTTTCTCACTTCTACTTGACCTTGACTTGACTTTACTATTTTATTATGACTCTAGGTGGCAGGAGTAGAAGTTAGTCTTTCCTTCCTTCCTTCCTTCCTTCCTTCTTTCCTCTCACCCCCCCTCCCTCCCTTCTTCCCTTCCTTTCTCCCTTTCTTCTCATTACTTATTCTAGTTAAGAGGTAAGGAATTTAACTAAAGCACCTGTTTTAGTTCACTTTTCAATATTTTTTTGTTTGGTTGGTTATTGCGTATTTGTGCTTGTTTAGTTAGAAATTTGATTATATAGACCTGTGAAAGAACTCATGTTATTTTTTTATTATTATATTCATAGAATAACATTTTACTTCTCACATCTTTAAGAATTTTATTAGAAAAATTCACATACAGACTAATAACTTTCCATTCCTGTGTCCATTTAAAATGCGAACATAAAAAATATTAAATGAATATATGCAATGTTTTCTAATTCCATTTTAAAGAACTGAGCAAATAATATTGATATTTTATATTTGAGTGTTTTAAGCAAAGCTAAAATATGACAATATCTGATTTCCTCTTTGAGGTCCTGAACCTCTAGTGCCTCTGTGAACTTTCAAATACTAGTATCATTTCAAAATTTTCTATTATTGACTGAATATGACTCAATGCATCATTTCTTCTTAGGGGGTGGGATCTTTGGACTTTAAATCGGGCTTCCTAAAACCAAAATGCCTAAACCTAAAGCTATGAGTGCCTAGTAGTTGGCATTTTGATCACAGGAAAATCAGTGAGTTTCTATACTTTGGGAAAACAGAAAACACATTCTCACATACATTTTTCAAGCATTTATTGAACACTTACTATATGACAAGGCTTTTATTAGAAACTGGAGATACACACTGGAAAAAGAAAAGTAACATAAAACTGTAAGGAGAATACGGTCTAAAGAAAACAACATTGTTGGGGCGCCTGCGTGGCTCAGTCGTTAAGCCTCTGCCTTCGGCTCAGGTCATGATCTCTGGGTCCTGGGATAGAGCCCCGCATCGGGCTCCCTGCTTCTCCTTCTCCCACTCCCCCTGCTTGTGTTCCCTCTCTTGCTGTGTCTCTCTCTGTCAAATAAATAAAATCTTAAAAAAGAAAGAATGACTTTTAAAAAAAGAAAGAAAACAATATTGTCATTTAATACCAACTCTTCTCTACCTGGAATACTCTTCCCCACTCCACTTGCTCTTGACTCCTTCCCAGGGTGACTTCACTCATGCTATCCTGCATTCCTCCTTCACCTCCCCACTCCCCATCACCTGTTCAACTTCTATTCCTTCTTTTAATTTCAGCCTAAACATCACTCCTTCAGGAAGATCTTCTCCAACTCCACAGACTTGGTGAGGTATACAAGTAATGAACTTGCAACTTTTCCTTATAATTAATTCCAACCATTTTATTATATTACTCACTTCATGTCTATCTATGGAAATTTAACACAGAAACATGTTTGTTTGTTGCTGTTGTCATTTGCTATTATATTCCTAACACCTTGCACATTTCCAGGCTTATTGTAAGTGCTCAATAAATACTTTCTGAATTAACAAATGAATGAATAGATGTAGTTCAACATTTGTAAATAAAAAGGTATATTTATTTAATAAATAGGGTGAGTAAAATAGAAAGCAAAGATTTTATTTCTTAAAGCAAAGATAAAAACATGATCGGATCATGACTCCAGTGTTACAACTTGCTCCTTGCTGCCTGGAGTCCATGTGCCCTCTCAAATCTTTCTACATTCTGTTATTACCACTAAGTTTTACAACTCCATCTTTACTACCTTCTGAGTCCTAATTTTAGATTACAGTACCATCAAATTATCTTAGAAAGTATATGCACGTAATCACCTTTTTTTTTTTTTTACTAAATGAAATTTGTTAGTACTGAAATAACAATGTATATCTCTGTATACTTTCTTTAAAAAAAAAAAAAAAAAAAATGAGTTCTGTGTATACGGTGGAATGCCTCTCTTCCTAATGCCTAACACAGTACATCGACTCCCTAACACTCGTCAGAAGTTGAAATTACTAATATTTAAAAACAACGGTCAAAACTATGAGTACTGATTATTACGTGATTATCTCAGCTCTAAACCCTGTTTTGTGATGCTGGGACTGAGACTCTGCAAAACACATTTGTCCTTTGCATCTGGCTCCTGGCTAGGCTCAGCCAATAGAAGATACTAGAGGAAGGCAGGGAGGCTGGAGCTGAAGAAAGGACTTGCTCCTTCCTGTTTGCTTTCTGTTTTGTTGGTGTTGTCTCAGCAAAGGTCTCTCACCCTGGCAGAGGCAAAGGTTCCTGTGTCCTGTCAGCCTCACTGTGCCGCCCCCCGCCCCCAGCCCACACTGTTAACCACCAGGGTCTAGTCAGAAAAACAGAAACTATGCCAGGTTAATATAATGAAAGACTGAATGAGTGTTAAAGAACTGAAAAGCAAAAAGGGGCCACCGAGGTAAAACAGAGATAAGCAACCCCAGGAAGCGGCTACCACCCAAAGGCAAAAAGGAAGAAGTGGGAGTTATCAGAACCTAGAGGCCTACAGGAAGGACTCAGCAGAGCCTCTGAGGAGGGGCTGTGCCTGGCTGATGCCCCAGGAGCTCAGAGGAGGAAGTTCATAGAGCTGGGACTCAGACCTTAAAGAGGGGTGCTGTCCGGCTGGGACAGCATGTAGAGAAGGAAGCTTCCGTTCGAGCCTAGGCTCTGTCCAATACTGTGATTCGGGAATAGCTAAGCATATTTGTTTGTTTGTTTTGGTACAAGGAGGGGGAAGTAGGGCTTAGTAACCGAATGCCCCAGGGGAAAGATTGGTGAATGAAGAGCACAGCATGACATTTAAGTCCTAGCTAGGTCTCTGCCAAATTCATAGAGAGAGCGAGCGAGAGAGACTGTAAACAGGCTTCAGAGATCATTTCCATGAGGGTCTTGGTAAAACACAACACACGAGGAATACCTCTTAGACTTCCACACGACAAAGTATCTCATGACCTGTAGGAAATGAGTGCTCTGTCCCCCAATTTCTGAGAAGAACTCAGTGTCACGATGGCATGATAAAAGCTGAATTGCATATGGTGCTGCTCATCACAGAGTGTTGCTACTGAAATGCTGGGAATCAGAGAATGCAAGAGTTCAATAGGGAACAGAACTAAAGGTGTAACTCGGAAGATAGGTTCTAGATCCTTCCCTCATTATTCTCTACTGTACAAATGGATTTTGAAGTAACATTTTGATTTCTTGGTGTTCATTGAATCGCTATTGATATTTTCAGCCTAAAGCACAAAGTCTTGCGTGAGATTCAGAAACATCTGTAGGTGCCATTGATAATACACATCCCTGCCATGAAATTCTGATTCAGTTAAAATGTGTGCTAATTAAGTTAGGTATTACCAATCATGTAAAATATGGGAAACACATGTCACAAATATTGAGGGTAATTTAATATCATGCCTGTATTTACAATATGTCTTATTTTCTCAGAAGGTCGTTCCCCACATAGTCTCTCACATAAGGAACTGCAAAAGTAAGCCGCTTCCATGCATTAAAGCCTTTGTTTTACCATGAAAAGTGGTGTGCTAACATGTCCAAAAAGAAACATGGAAGCTGTGCCACCAAATTCTAACCATGAGTTCCCTTTAAAATCTTTTAATCTTAAATTAGAGGAAGTAAGCCTTTATGGATTCAAAATTTTTATTAAAGAACATTAAATGTCTAATCATTTGCTTTGGGGTATATATAAAAAGACGTCAAATGCAACAGAACATTTAAAAACCATTCTGAAACATTGCCACTCCATATGCTGGAGGGCATATTGCAGTATTGCAATGAATTGTTGGAAACATGGTTTCACTGTAACACTTTTTATACTAACAATGGTATTTAAGCAGACAATCTGCTC
The DNA here is from genome assembly GCF_002201575.2 of Neomonachus schauinslandi. Taxonomy (NCBI): domain Eukaryota; kingdom Metazoa; phylum Chordata; class Mammalia; order Carnivora; family Phocidae; genus Neomonachus; species Neomonachus schauinslandi. Next base: position 29,414,268 of record NC_058410.1, on the reverse strand, counting down.
AAGACTTCTGCCTGCTCAATTATTTAGAGTCTAAGTCTAATATATGTCTGACACATTTACTTTTGTGAACAGCAAGTATTTTGATGTAGCAAAAAGGTGTTTGTAAGCGTTGCCACATGGTCCTTGGGATATCTGAGCACAGTAAGAGTCATTTCTTTTTAAATTAGAAAACAAAGACAATCCATAGACTAGAGAGAAGCAGTGTTGAGTTTTGTTCATTTAAAATGTTTCGTGGATTTTTACATTGCTTTTAACTTAAGACACAGAAGGTATATGGTACAAAAAGTAATTTCCTTTTCACATAATAAAAACTCTTTCCCTAAGAGCTGAAAGTATGCCTCAACAAACACACATACACACAGACACACACAGAGTCCTTCAGCAAAGGGTAGAATATTTACTAGTTGAAGGCATTTTAAGAACTCTCTGACCACTCACTAGCTGAGCACTGAGCTAACAGAGCAGAGACTTTAGTGGCCCCACACAAGAAAAATATACAGACTTTATATAATTAGTTTGGAAAGTCACCAAATAAACAAACAGTATTAGCAACAACAAACCCTTGGGCTTCCAGATTTCCACAGTTTGCCACATTATATTATTTTAAATGTCCAGTTCCTAATATAAAATAATTAGGAGACACACAAAGAAACAGGAAAGCATGGTTCATACACAGGAAAACAGTAGTCAACAAAATCTGTCTCTGAAGAAACACAGACATTGGATGACTTAGACAAAGACTTTAAATCAGTTTAAGGAGCTAAAGGAAGCCATGCTAAAGAATTAGGGCAAGTATGAGAACGGTGCCTCATCAAATTATAAATTATAATTTATATTATAAATAAGAAATTATAAAAAATGAACCAAATAGAAATTCTGGAGTTGAAAAGTACAATAACTGAAATGAAAATATCACTAGAAGGACTTGGCATCAAATTTCAACTGACAGAAGAAAGAGTCAGTACCCTTGAAGATAAATCAATTGAGATTATCCAGTCTAAGGAACATGGAGGGGGAAAAAAATGAAGAAAAATAAACAGAGCCTCAGAGACCTGTGGGACAAAATCAGTTGTACTAAGATAAATATAATGGAAGTCCGGAAGCAAGTTCCAGAAGGAAAGTTTCAGACAGAGAAAGGAGCAGAAGGAATATTTGAAGAAATAACTGTTTAAAACTTCCCTAATTTAATGAAAAACATTAATCTGCACATTCAAAAGCTCAATAAGCACTAAGTGGGATAAACTCAAAGAGATTAAGAGCTAGGTAAACCATTGTCAAATGTTGGAAGACAAAGATAAAGAAAGAATCTTGAAGCACAAGAGAAAAAAGTGGTTCAACATGTACAAGGGATCCTCAGTAACAGTAACAGTTCTGACTTCTAATCAGAACCCATGAAGTCCAGAAGGCAGTTTGATAACACACTCAAAGTGCTGAAAGAGAAAGACTGTCCACCGAGAATTCTATATCCAGCAAAACTATCCTTCAAAAATGAAGAAATTGAGGCACAACAAAATAAACAAAATACTAAAAACACTAAAGGCAGACCTTCAAATTGAAATGAAAGAACACCAGACAGTAATTCGAATCCACATGAAACAATAAAGCACCAGTGGAAAAAAATATATAAGTGAATATAAAAGACAGCATACATGCATTTTTTGGGTAACTCTTTTCTTCTCCTACGTGATTTAAAAGACAATTGTATAAATAACAATCACGTAACTGTGTTGTTAGGCTTCTAATAGCACAATGGAAGAGGGGATGGAGCTATATTTGAGCAAAATTTTTGTATAATACTGAAATTAGTTCACTCTTAATCTGATGTTTTTAAATTTACATGCTACTGACAATCTCCAGAGAAACTTCTAAGAAAATAACAAATATATATATAATAAAAGAAACAAGGGAATTAAAATGTTACACAAGAATGTGCCAATTTAACATAAAAGCAGGTAATTAGTATTAAATTTTATTCAACTTTTTGGCCTAATGTGGTGAAATTAAACCACTGAGTTCTTATTAGCTAGGATGAGCACAATAATTTATTGTCAAAATCAAAGTAGTTTTGAGAGTGACAGAGGAAATTATTAATAATTACATCAAGACAAAAGGCATAAGTAGGAACTGTCTCTTTTTAAAGGATATACAATCACCCTGCTTTTAAGAGAAATACTTAGGTATTTTGAAAAATTTAATTCATACTATATATTTGGCTATTATCTCCTAGAGAAAATTAGGCACAATGTTTTACCATTTTGATACAATCTGATTATGATAAATTACTTTTAATGATTTAAATACCAAGTTAATATTTTTGGGGGGATTGTATTGGCTGTATAGACTAATTGAGGACAATGTCATACGGTTTTCATTATACAGATTTTGTACATATATTGTTAAATGTATCCCTAAGTATTTCATGATTTTTATGCTATTGTAATCTGTATCTTTTCAATTTGTTTATTCCTAATGTAAAGACAATTTATTTCTCTATATTGACCTTGTATTCTACAACCTTGATAAATTCATTTATTCTGGTAGTTTTTTGTAGTTTTCATTTTATCTTGTTACACAAGGCTAATATTTTAAAATATCAATGCTTACTTACTGGTGAGGATGCAGGGAAATTATTAACACCTTTTTGGAAAGCATTTTCATTGCATCTTTTAAAATTGAAATTAAAATATACATATGTTTTTAGCTCAGCAATCTCACTGGGGGAATCTAGTTCATAGCCAGTATAAGGATACATGTACAAAGATGTTGATTACAGCTCTCATTTGTGATGGCAGGAAACAAAGTGGATGTGACCAACAGGTGAGTGGTTAAGTAGTACATCCATCCTTTGCTGAAGCTAGCTTGAATGGGTTTCTCTGACTAATAGGAAAAATCTATTTCATCAAAGAACTGTATAGTACATCAATAATATTTCATTTCCAGATCTTACATTTGCTGGAAACTCTTTTGAAGATATATTACTGCAAAACAGTATTTATTCTTTTTTTTATTATGTTATGTTAATCACCATACATTACATCATTAGTTTTTGATGCAGTGTTCCATGATCCATTGTTTGCATATAACACCCTGTGCTCCATGCAGAACGTGCCCTCCTTAATACCCATCACCAGGCTAACCCATCCACCCACCCCCCTCCCCTCCAGAACCCTGTTTGTTTCTCAGAGTCCACAGTCTCTCACGGTTCGTCTCCGCCTCCGATTTCTCCCCCTTCATTCTTCCCCTCCTGCTATCTTCTTCTTCTTTTTTTTCTTTTAACATATAATGTATTATTTGTTTCAGAGGTACAGGTCTGTGATTCAACAGTCTTACACAATTCACAGCGCTCACCACAGCACATACCCTCCCCAGTGTCTATCACCCAGCCACCCCATCCCTCCCACCCCCCACCACTCCAGCAACCCTCAGTTTGTTTCCTGAGATTAAGAATTCCTCATATCAGTGAGGTCATATGATACATGTCTTTCTCTGATTGACTTATTTTGCACAGCATAATACCCTCCAGTTCTATCCACGTCAGGGCAAATGGCAAGAGTTCATTCCTTTTGATGGCTGCATAATATTCCATTGTATATATATATCCCACATCTTCTTTATCCATTCATTTGTCGATGGATATCCTGGCCCTTTCCACAGTTTGGCTATTGTGGACATTGCTGCTATAAACCTCGGGGTGCATGTACCCCTTCGGATCCCTACATTTGTATATTTGGGGTAAATACACAGTAGTGCAATTGCTGGGTCGTAGGGTAGCTCTATTTTCAACTTTTTGAGGAACCTCCATACTGTTTTCCAGAGTGGCTGCACCAGCTTACATTCCCACCAACAGTGTAGGAGGGTTCCCCTTTTTCAGCATCCCCGCCAACATCTGTTATTTCTTGACTTGTTAACTTCAGCCATTCTGACTGGTGTGAGGTGGTATCTCATTGAGGTTTTGATTTGGATTTCCCTGATGCTGAAAGATGTTGAGTACTTTTTCATGTGTCTGTTGGCCATTTGGATGTCTTCTTTGGAAAAATGTCTGTTCATGTCTTCTGCCCATTTCTTGATTGAAATACAAACAATTATAAGAACATATTATGAGCAACTATATGCCAGGAAATTAGATAATCTGGAAGAAATGGATGCATTCGTAGAGATGTATCAACTACCAAAACTGAACCAGGAAGAAATAGAAAACCTGAACAGACCTATAACCACTAGGGAAATTGAAGCAGTAATCAAAAATCTCCCAACAAAGAAAAGCCCAGGGCCAGATGGCTTCCCCGGGGGAAAACAGTATTTATTCTTTCTTCTTTCTAAAGCTTTGTCTTGGGACGCCTGGGTGGCTCAGTTGTTAAACATCTACCTTCGGCTCAGGTCATGATCCCGGGGTCCTGGGATCGAGCCCAGCATTGGGCTCTCTGCTCAGAGGGAAGCCTGCTTCTCCATCTCCCACTCCTCCTGCTTGTATTCCCTCTCTCTCTGTGTCTCTCTCTGTCAAATAAATAAATAAAATCTTTAAAAAAATAATAAAAATAAAGCTTTGTCTTCCTTTGAGGATAGGTATCCATAGTCTGCAAAACAAGTATCTGTTCCTTTTGAATTTGCATAATGGACATGCAGCTACCCAATATTTTTACTCAATTGCCAGAGATTTTTCATAGTTTATTCAAAAAAAACTTACTCAAATACAGCAATATATTACTTAACCTACCACTAACTTTTTTTTAAACTCTGGTTTCTCTCTCTCTTCTATTATCACTTCCTTAAAGAGAAAAACAAGCAAACAAACAAAAACAAAGAAAACTTTATTCTAACAGGTGATGAGATTACCATGATGTCCACATATTTCCTTGTACTACATTCTTTCATGCATACTTTTAGTGTTGGATGCTATTTGAAATTATTCATTATATCCCTGTGTATCATATTAAATGTCTATTTTTATTGCTATGTAGATTTTTTACCTTTTGAAGAAATACACAAATACTTTTCTAATAAAAGTAAAAGTAAAGAAGTAAAGAGATGTTATAATCAGATCTTCTGCAAGGCCATCCAGAGTATGGATGGTTATCTTTTTAAGGCTTGACATATGAGAGGCCTGATTTATAGCAGATTCTTGGAACAACTACTATCTGGAGGACCTAGCAGAGAGAAAAAAGTGCAAAGACATAAAGAAACTTAAAAAAAAAAAGCCACTTTTGCATAGTCATTAACTGCAAAGAACATGGTTTATGCTCTTATAAAGAAATCACTCGAAATACCAGATGCAGACGGGAAGTCAGAAGCAGTGAAAGATGCTTCAAATGGGGGCTGCAAGCTGGCCTTGTCAGGCTTAGAGAGGGAAACATAGCATGGACTGGGGGAAACATACTGATCATTTCCTTTTCTATTCTTTGAAAATCTACAATTATAATGAAACCCCTTTTACTTTTTTCTTTATCTAATACCCTCTTGCCTGAAATGTTCTTATTCTGCTCTAGTGTCCTGAACTACTACAACTGGACTCAGTTCTCAGAATATTATATTTCCTCATCTTTTGCCATGAACCAAAGATTTCATATAAGAATAAACTGAAAATTGATGGTAAGTACATTCTTCAGAGATAAGTAACTCTCCTCAGCAATCCTAGACTACAAGGTATTCTTTTAAGGGCTCAAAATTCTTAGAACTATCTACTGGGCTATTACTCAAGGTGACCCTTCAGTGTAATTAGCAAAGATGATAGCTTGTTTCCTGCTGTGAAGGAAATATACAATAGTATTAAGTATTTTCTTGCATTTGATATATATAGCCAACTAATTTATAGCCTGCTAAATTCAGTAAGTATGATGGCTTAAAATGAACATTTCCTGGGTGCCTGGGTGGCTCAGTCAGTTAATCGTCCGACTTTTGATTTTGGCTCAGGTTATGATCTCAGGGTCAGGATCTCAGGGTCATGAGATTGAGCCTCGCATCAGGCTCTGTGCTCAACGGGCAGTCTGCTTGATATTCTCTCCCTCTCTCTCTCTCTGCCCCTCCCCAACCTCACTCTCTGTCTCTCTCTAAAAATAAAATGAATAAATCTTAAAAAAAAAAAAAACACAAAAACATTTCCTGGGGTGCCTGGGTGGCCCCGTCGGTTAAGAATCAGCCTTCAGCTCAGGTCATGATCTCAGGGTCCTGGGATCAAGCCCCGCATGGCGCTCTCTGCTCAGCAGGGAGTCTGCTTCTCCCTTTCACTCTCCCACTGTGTTCTCTCTCTCTCTCTCTCTCAAATAATAAATAAAATCTTAAAAAAATAGTAAAGCAAGGTGGCTTTCAAAATCAATGACCAAAGAAACTTCTCAGAAGAAATAGAATTTAAAAAAAAAATTCCCTGCAATATTTTGAAGGTTTTATTTATGGCGCTCAACCCTTCATCTCTTCAGAAGAAAAGTGCCAAATAAATATTTACTGAATAACAATACATTTTATCTATGATGGTATAGCCATGAAAACAACCTTAAAGGTAGTCTTTACAGTATCAGTCAAATATAGGAAACCATAATTTGGTGAAGAATAACAAAATAAAGGAAGGAAGAAAGAAATAGCAGTTTCTGAAATTCAACCTTGACTCTACCTAATCTGTTGAGAATGAAATGTATGCTGCAAATTCAAAGCATGGTCTCTAAGAAAAGATCAAAATTAGTGAAAAATCTTATAAACATGATGGAGATGCTGTATAATCATCAAAACAACTGGGAGTAAAATCACTATAACCTCAGAGGTACCTTTTACTAAAAATTATATATAGGAAATTTCACCAAAAAAAAAAAAAAAACCCTTAAAAAGAAAAAGAATCTATGTGATCGACCCTGGGTTGTCAGAGCAGATTATCCAGGATAAATAAGAGACTGATTATTACAACCCATTTTTAAAATGGCAACACTGGCTTATGACTTTGAGTCAAACATGGAAGTCTCCTTCCTCTACAAATGGATAAGTCAGGCTTTAAAATTACTTCTAATTAATCTAAGAATCGAACCAAAGTGCCTTTGAATGTAAGCTCTAGAGGAATTTTTTTTGGTAGATGATTTATACAAAAAGAAATGCACCTTTCTACAGTCAAATATTGGGAAAAAGTCAACAATGGCAGATTTGTGTTAAAAATATATATATAATAAATGCCTTGAATATTTTACAAATTAACCTCTTGGCTTAGACCTGAGTGTCCGTAGCCAACTTCAGATCTACTTTACCCTTCCTTAGGGCCAGCAGGGGAGCCCCTCAGCAGGGGGAGTTGGGATGGCACGTGGTGATTTATCATTTCCCCCCACCTACCCCAGCACGCTTCTTGCAGAAGTTACCCATGGCTGCAGACAGACAGAGGGATGTGCTGCATGGACTGATTCCAGGGATGCCCTGAGCAAGTTCACCTAATTCAAGCCAATGCTTTAATGTATTTCTGTGTATGCAATCATACCACAGAAAGACAAATTCAACTGCTTTCACACGAGATAGTTCTCTTAATGAATTTTCTCTTTTTGTTTATGCAATAATTTCCTCCAGATTGACTGGGTTCTAAATTAATTGTGAATTTGGTAAAAGCTCTGAACTTCATGTTTCTATATTCCACACCTTGTGTCTGTTACTACTGTTGTGGTTCTGCACTCTGGATGTTCAAGTCTCAAAGATAATCACAGTGTCAATACCAGTGGCTTCGTTTAGAATATTCCAACCACAGGACGTCAGCCCAGGTAACTGTCATTCCAACATCCCAGCTCTCAGTGACCCTTAAAGATCCTTATATTCAAATGATGCGTTAAAAAAAAAACAGAACAAAACAACGGCACCTATTTTTATTTAACTTCAGTCACAACTGGAAGAAGAGAAGAAAATTTATTCTGAACTCCATCACTTGAATATTATTATGGTTACTTCATTGTTGTAACTAGGGAAAATTAGTCTGAGATCTGGGAAGAGCAGCGAAATGATTTAGTCCAGATTCTTATCCACGAAGAACTAGACTATGGCAAAAAAAAAAAAAAAAGGAGAAAAACTGAGTAACAGAAGTACCGTGTTGGCATAGCACGAAGACTGTAGGCTCTAGAGCCACACATAGACACACACCCTTGGGTAAGTGCATTGTGTTAAGCTAGTCATACCATTACACTTCAGTTTCTTCTATAAAAGGGAAATGATAACTCCTTCATGGCATCGCTGTGAGGATTACAGCATGATGGGGAACTCGTACTTGATACACAGGATACACTCGATATATTGATGCTATAAAATTAGGAAAGCCTTTTTCTGCTCATGGAAGAGACAGAGGTTAAGCACTGGACTAGGGTATTTATGATGACTATGTAGAAAGACTTTGGCTTCTATGGTGATGTCATAGCCATAGGAATTAAGACAAAAACTTACACATCCTTTTGAGAGTCAATGAAAAAGAAAAAGCCGGGGGTGCTGAGGGCTAACCCATGGTTGAATTAACACAGCTGGACCCGGGGGCTGATTAGGACAACCAGCTGGTTGAGGACAGCCATCTCCTTCCCCTTCCCAACCCATAAATCCTAGAACCCCATGCCTTTTTTTTTTCCATTTTTTTTTATTCTTATGTTAATCCCCATACATTACATCATTAGTTTTAGATGAAGTGTTCCATGATTCATTGTTTGTGCATAACACCCAGTGCTCCATGCAGAATGTGCCCTCCTCAATACCCACCACCGGGCTAACCCATCCTCCCACCCCCCTCCCCTCTAGAACCCTCAGTTTGTTTTTCAGAGTCCATCGTCTCTCATGAACCCCATGCCTTTTTGTGTGAGCTTTGTACCTTCATGTATGAAGCAGGCAAAGATCTCCCCAGACAGGTCCCCGTTAGTATATTACCAGTGACTTTCACAAACTACCACCTGAGTCCTGCCTCCTTTCCATGCCTTCCTCCCCTTCCACCACCACCAAGGAAAGACTTTTAATATCTATTATGACTATGTTTCATTTCTTTAAGCAAAAGACATTCCACAAGACATTTGACTTACAAGCGGATTCAAAACCTAAGTTCCACTACTTTAAAAATGGTCATGTGATTGTGGGTTGTTTTTTTTTTCCCTTGAGGGAGTTTTACCTTTGTAAACCATATGGCAAGGGAACAAGACAGAACATGAGTCACAGTACACATGGGAACAAACAGCCAAACAGCCAGACATGAAGACAGACAGCGTCACAACAACTCCAGAGGCTGGCAGTTTCTAAAGTAGAATAATTTCTTTTTCTTTTTCTTTCCCTTTTTTTTTTTTTTTTTTTTTGGTACGAGGCAAACCACAGCTACTTGTGTGGTTGTTGTGTAGCTAAAGGCCATGGCTCTCCTATCACATGATCTCAAACAGAGTTGGCGTTCTTCCAGTGAGCAGGTGCTAACAGTCCCTGAAAACCAGTTTTTAAAAGAGACCATAGAGGGGTCAAAAAGACACCGTCAGCTGTCATCCCAGGGTGATATGCTTTGAAATCGAAAGAAATCGGGTTTCCCAGAGAATTGGCATCAAAGTTGAACAAAGATTCCCGTACATAAGCAGGACCCAACTTACTCACCATTTCTCTTTATCGAGTACCTACTGTGCCAAGTACTATGCACCTCGCTAGTTTTGTCTATTTCAATCCTGCTGTTCCTTTAAATCTCTGTGAATCATCACTTCCTTCCCGGACTAGGTCAAATCCTTTTAGAAAGCCTGGCCATACTATGTATCTCTCCTTCACAGCTCTTACAACAGCTGAATCTGACATTCATTTATGTTCTTCTTTGATTAACATCAGTCAAAAATGAGTAAATGAATGAATAGCACAGTTTTTGGCACGGGTAGGTACTCAAAAAGCTTCCATTTAATTAGCTATAACTTAAATATATGAAATAAGATCTTTGTAAAAGATCTTAAGGTTGAAAACATTTACAATAGGCACAAGATAGAAGCAGTAAATGGGGGCAGATATGACAATAGAGTCTTTGATGTTGATAGAAAGGCAAACTGGAAAATATTCACCCTTCAGAAGCTCAAATCCACCCACACTGGAAATTGTCACTAACGTACTCTCGCCCAGGAATAACACATACCCTGACTTGTGAAGCTTGTCTTATTCTTTTATACTAGAAAGAGGTCAAAGGGCAAAGAGGACAACATAGTTCTAACAAAGCCAGGTTGAAATATATTAGAACTTAACTGGGCAAAAAATTCCAAACTAATTCAGACACTAAAACAGGGAGAAGTTATGTGGTTTAGATTTTAAACAGTCTGTCATCCCTCTGATATTCCAAACCTCTATCAGGAAAGCAGCTTGGCTTTGAAATATTTTATATTCATTCTGAGGGATTGGGCAATTTTTCCTTCATTTAGTTACACTGGTTGGCTTGTAATAAAATCTTCTGTATATTTCTCAGTAACAAAATATAACAGCTACTTTATGATAACTTCCTTTTCTGGGTCTCATAAACTATTGGTTGTTACTTTGCAAGAAAATATGGAGCTATGGTCATTTCTCAAAGGATAAATTTTTGCTTTACCAATGTGGTAAGCAGAACAATGGCCTCAATTATTGTCCAAATCCTAATCCCTGGGTGCTGTGAGTATGTTGGTTTACATGGAAAAGGAGGACTTTACAGATGTAAAGATGTAAAGGTTAATGTTAAGGACCCTGAGATGGGAAGATTATCTAGGTAGACCCAACCTAATCACATGACTCTTTAAAAGCAGGAACCTTTCCCAGCTAAGGTCAGCATCAGAGGGAGATGTATGGAATATACAGGATAGAGAACTGTGATTTGAGGAGTCAACCCCCTGCTGCTGGTGTTGAAGATGAAGGAAGAGGGCCATGAGCTAAAGAATGTGAGCAGCCCCTGGAAGCTGGCAACTGATTCTCCCTTAGAGTCTCCAGAAAGGAGGACAGCCCTACAAACACCTTACTTTTAGCCGGATAAAACCTGTGTCAAACTGTCTGCACAGTTTGAATTATTTAGGACAACTGAGTCTGTTCTGCGCTCTATCTCTGTCTAGTTGGTGCATGTAACTCATAGTTTTTCCTCCAACAAAATTTTAAACTCTTTAAGACAAGAACCTTTATCATACTTTTTAGATATTAGAATTCCATCCCTGGCACATACTTGCTGTGGGGCCTTGGAAAAGTCGCTCAATCTCTAAGAGCCTCAATTTCCTCATTTGAAAAATGAAGAAAATGTATGAGAAGGAGCCTATCGAAGTGCCTGGCATGTAGTAAGTCCTCATTAAAAATTTATTGTTTGCCTAATATTAGTTTATAAGCTTCTATCCCATCTCAGTCCCCGCCACTGTGTCCATGTTTACATAAAGGCTACTGGTTAGACTAATTATTTCATCCCTAAACTGGTGTAATTCTAATCTTTGGAATGGTTTGCTGCTCACCACAATGACCGCAACTAATGATATGCTATCCAGAGGACAGACACTCCCAGAGGTCGGTGCTTTGTTAGTGAGATATTGAAGGAAAACACTGTCATCTTTGATCCTGTACCTTATATTTTCCAACTATAATAACATCTGCCTCCTTAACAAGAGTTTTGTGAAGTTCAAATGAGATAAATTATGTGAAAGTGTTTTATATGTTTTATAAAGTACCATTAACATAGGTTATTATTATTCCAGTGTCCTTATTTATAATGTCATTTCAATTAAATCACTTTCCCAAATACAAGTGAAAGAGGCTACAAACTATACTCAAGGATTACTCTTTTATCTCTTCATTCTCTCTATCAACAAATATTTATTAATGTTCTATCACGGGCAGAGTATGCTAATCACCAAGGGGGATATAAAAATGTAATACGTCTACCCTTGAAAAACTTCATATTATCCTTTTTTCCTTCTCACCTTTCACCTTAAGCCATCCTGTTTATCAACTGAACATTTTACGTGTCTGCACATGCGACAGGATGGAGTGGAGAAAGGAGCTGAGTGGGTGACACTGAAGGGGATTGTATGAACAACTCTGTTGTACCATGTGAACCACAAGAACTGTATTTATAGTGTAGTGAATCTTCTAGAGATGAAAAGTCCCAGCCCCAGAAAACAATGCCAAATTATGAAAAATCCGGAGGCAGAAGAAAACCACCAAAGGGTATTCTTTAAAAAAAAAAGCAAACCTACTAAAGACTCTGACCACATATCATTATGACTCATAGTAAAATGGTCCTTGGTGATTCACTGCTACTTATTTTTTTTAAGCATGATAATTATCTTTACTGCTTAAATTAAGTTTTCTTATTTCCAAAAACAATTTTTTAAAACCTTTGAGGCTTTGTTGGATTTTTATTCCATTGTTTAATATAAATAAGATTAAATACTCTGGGCCTTTCAAGTCTAACATGAGACTTGGTTACACTTTTGTAATACAGGATGTATTTGGAGTTTCCATTCTAGATCATTTTTTGAAAGAATAAAAAGATTTTTTTAATTGTAAGTTAGTTATGAAGTAGCATTTTAAAAATATATACTATAAAAATGTTATTTCAAAGTATTCAAACACTGAGCACTTAGAGATAAGCAAAGGAAGAGAGAGCAGGAGGGTGGGAAAAATCTATGAGATATTTTCACTGCCTATACTTAAACAAGTATTAACCTACTTCAAAACCAATATCAGTTTCATAGTAAATGAGTTTTGACACGTGCATGATTATGGTTACATTTCAAGTGAAAATGGCCTGGCCTGAGGCTGAAAATCTTCTGAGATACTAACCACTTCATGTATTCTTAATACATTTGTTCATCAATGAATGAATTCGTGTGATGGGTAGATTAGATGCAACTGAGCTCTCCATTAAGTAATTGAACTTATATATACTTTTAATGCGTGGTCATTTGTGAACAAGGAAATAACCTGAAATGCTCTAAAGAATTGCAAAATCATATCCTCCAAAGGCCAGTTTACCTCCTGAGCTTGGTCACTGTTCTCTTGTACTTCTCTACATCTTCCATGGTACTTGGCACACCATAGTTGGTTGTTTGATATGCTTTTTTTTTTTTTTTTTGCAGTGAATTCATTGAAAAATAAACCATGTTGAGAGAGGAAGTGTGCATTTCTACATATGTATTTTAACAATCGAATCTGGCTTAGTGGGCAGAAAACTACTTTGCCAAGAATTTCATTATTTAACTAGCACTGTTACTAATTCACACACCAGCTGCTTAGCCAAATCACTTACTCTTCTGTTTCCTCATGTTTGTTTGTTTAATAATTCTTTTATTATTTGTGAAATAGGACTGTCTTTTCTGACTTTCAAATGTATGAATGTATTCTTTGTATATGCCAACCTAGGCAGGGATACATAATCAGAATTTCATATGATGTCACAAACTCAATAAAAGTGTCCAAGCATAGTAAAATATTAAAGCAAGACTGAAGCCACTACCTACCCCAGAATCCTGTAAAATTTTAGAAAAACATATATTCATATTGTCTTGGGTGTCTGAAACATATTTAAAAGAGAGAGTGTCTCAGACACTTAAGAACTATCATGTTATGAGAGTTAATTCTATATTTGACCCAAATTATGATTTTTAGTCCTTTCATTTTCTCTTAAGCTTCTATATTTAAAGAAAGCTACTGAGAAGACAACTGATCCATACTAGTAATAAAGATGCATTTTTAATACACAGTCTTTTCAAATACCTTCAACCTAGCCAATGAACTGATGAGTTTGGTAATATTACTGATCCTGTTTTTCAGATTCTGTAATCAAGCAGAGGACCAGGTAGTAAAAAAGGCATCAATTACAATTAGCTCAATATATACACAGGGGCATTGCTCAAGAGATATAGATGTAACTAGAAAGAATGACACATGCACAAAATTCGAAGTAGGCTAGTAGTTCTACCAGTGAACACTATCAACATTACATAATTAGGCACCAGACTGCTTATTTATTAATTCTTTGATAAATACATATTAGTACTTTAGCAAGTACCAAACACTATTCCAAGCCCATCACTTGTAACTCTTTTCGTCCTCCTAAGGCGTTTTGAGGCAGGTATTGTTATTGTTCCCATTTTATAGATGAAGAAGCTGCTGGGATACACAGAAGTCAGAACCCAAGGTCCACACAGCTAGTAAGTGAAAGGCCTGGGATCCAAACACAACGCTCTGGATTTTAAGCTTCTACAAAGCAAGGAACATTTCCCGCCATAATTAACCTGGTACATGGTACTTAGGGGCATTTATTCAGTACTTGCTGAATTTGAATTATGACAGGTTTTGGTCAATGGAAGGTTTGGGTCAATATAAGTTACTGAGCTTTTCTTTGCAAGCCACTGCCTCCAAAGTAAACCAAAGCTACTACCTTTAACTGATGTTTATTGGGTCAAAAGGGCTTTAACGAATGAAATAAACTGGAAGTATCATTGCAGCTTGCTCTGCAACTTAGAAGTTGGGTACCAGTCAGCAAGCTCTCGGAACCCCAGTTTCTCTCTTCTTCAGGAAAATAGGGAGACTTAATACCCTGAGAAAGAAGCTACGAGAATTAGAGATAATACAGTAAAGTGCTGCAGAAAGTAATGTGTAGTAATCAAGAGCTTAATAATAATAATGCGAGCAATTATTACTATTATCTCATTAGCTCTAAGGCACACCTCAAGCTGGTGAACAAATGGAACTAGAACCTCGGTCTTCAGATTTCTAATCCAGCCTGTCCAAACACTCAGTGTTCTTCTCCTTTATGGCTATTAGGGGTAAATTTAATAACGAACACTCACTGAACAGCATCATCATATTTTCAATGCACACCATTTTGAAGTGCTGTTTTTCAGCCCGATTGTGAAAATAATTTTGCAGTGCTGCAGGAGAACAAAGCAATTTGGTCTCTCTGATTAAGGAACTCTACTGACACTACATCAGGATTAAATTCACTCTGAAAAGCAGATGTTATTATATCAAAACCACAAAACGTTATCAGGGCGGTTCCCTCAGGAGACACTTACTGGCAAAAACTTCTGACGCTATCAAAAAATTTAACATTTTTCTCTTTATAAGAGTTTATGGTAGAAAATTTTAGAAAGTACAAAGGAAAAGAAAAACAGTAAAAAAAAAAAAAAAATCACCAGAAATGCCATCACTGGGAAAAGCACAGGCCTGTGGGAAAAAATGGAACTGTTCTAAAGTGTATGCAATATCTGTAATTTCTATTTTACTTCTGTAATAGACATTGTTTCATGTCATTAAATATTCTTGTATAACATTACCTTAGGCTATGTGGGGGGGGCGCCTGGGTGGCTCAGTCAGTTAAGCGTCTGCCTTCGGCTCAGGTCATGATCCCAGGATCCTGGGATCCAGTCCCGTATAGGGCTCCCAGCTCAGTGGGGAGCCTGCTTCTCCCTCTCCCTTGCCAGCAAATAAAAAACCATCTTTGTCCATTTGTTGCTGTTTTTCTTTAAATGACATCTTGCTAGCCCTTTAAAACCTAAAATGTCTTTGCCGACTAACGATAGCCAAATTAAAAATATATTTGTCTTTCATTTTATATTCTTCTCTTGTGAAATGCCTATTCACATATTTAATCACTTTTATATGGGACATTTTTTATTATTTATTTCTGTGTACTCTTTACGTAATAGTCCTTTGCTATAAAATAGCAGTATTTTCATTAGTTTCTTTTCTTTTGTTTTTTTTGTTTTTAATGTTTTTACAAAAAAAAAACCTTCACGTTTTCATTTTTATGTAATTTAATCTGCTACCTTTAGCACCAAGCTTAGAAATGCTCATTCTACCCAGAGACTGTAAAGATATTAACAGTTATTCTCTGGCACTTAAAGGTCTTAGTTTTAACATTTAAGAACATATTATCCCTGAGATCTGATTTTGGACCTTCCTGGAGGTAGGAATATACACATACATAGAGACTCCTGTATAAAAGGATATATATAATATACATTTTATATTTTCTCCCTCAAATAATTAACCATTTGCTAAAACACCATTTATTGAATTACCATCCTTTCCCCCAGGATTTGAAATGCCACTTTGTTCACATACTACATTATTTTTAAGATTTTATTTATTTGAGAGAGAGTGTGAGAGAGAGAGCATGAGCAGGGGGGAGGGGCAGAGGGAGAAGCAGGATCCCCACTGAGCTGGGAGCCCTATGTGGGATTTGATCCAAGGACCCTGGGATCATGACCTGAGCCAAAAGCATACCCTTAACTGAATGAGCTACCCAGGTGCCCCCACATACTACGTTCTTGTTTCCAGTAGTGTTTATGGACTTTTCAAACTATTGCTCTGTCTGATCATTCCTATACCAATTCCACATTATTTTAATTATGGTGACTTGTGGCTCAGTCGTTGAGCGTCTGCTTTCAGGTCCGGTCATGATTCCAGGGTCCTGAGATGGAGCCCCGTGTTGGGGTCCCTGCTCAGCAGGAATCCTGCTTCTCCCTCTCCCTCTGCTTGTGTTCCCTCTCTCGCTGTGTCTCTCTCTGTCAAATAAATAATATGTTTAAAAAAACAAAAACAAAAAACTCATAGAACAAATCTCTCCAATTGCTTTTCATTTCCTAAAATTTCTTAGCAAGTCTAATTCAGATTTTCTTCCAAATAAATTTAAAATTTATTTCAACATACTTTTAATGCTAAGGATCCTATTAGTGATCTAGTAAGACATTGTTCTTCCACAAGATGCTTAAAATTGCAATACTTTTGACTAGTAGAAGAAAACAAGGTTGTAGATCATAGAACACAATACTAGAGAAAGCTGTGAATTATTTTTCCCATGTCTTTAATTTTAGGGTAGCCCTTCAGATGAAGATATACATGAAAACAAGGTGTTGGACTCACTTCTACTTCATCATAAAGCTGCTGATTTTCCCCCACAATATTTCTGAAAGCAATGACCTATGTGATTTAGGCCCAGAATCATGGTATATTTAAAATAGTGCAATTTGAAAAAAAATAGTGCAATTTGAAGCTAAGAATAATTTTTTCTTACTTAAAAATTATGAAAAGGGACATATGAGTTCTGTTTCCTTTAAGATTCAGATCACATTCACTTTCTTACAGGAAGCCTTCACCATTCTCTCCAGATACTGGAGGCCTCTCTTCACTGAGAACTGCTATCAGACTGTCTCTTGATGTATACCGTCTTTTACTGTTGGGGAGTGTGTGTGTGTGTGTGTGTGTGTGTTTAGTGCCGGATGTAACCTCTCTCTATAGCGGACTGCAAACACTATTATTAGCCCACTGTCCCAGAGCCAATACACTCAAAATGTGACCTTTGAGGGGTCATTTCCAATCCTACCATTCCATGTTTGTGTTTTCATTTCTTTGGTGCCTCACAGTCTGGCACTGGCATTTGAGTATTATACTACTTATTTGATTTATTTATTTATTTTTTTATGTGAGAGAGAGAATGAGATAGAGAGAGCATGAGAGGGGGGAGGGTCAGAGGGAGAAGCAGACCCCCTGCCGAGCAGGGATCCCGATGCGGGACTCGATCCCGGGACTCCAGGATCATGACCTGAGCCGAAGGCAGTCGCTCAACCAACTGAGCCACCCAGGCGCCCTACTTATTTGATTTAAAATATCATAGCCTTGGGCAGGGGATATTGGGCATATCCTTGGGCATAGCCTTGCTCAGAGTAAAAAAGATGAGCTAAAAATCTTGCAGAGTAGGGTTAGGGTACCTACTGGTAGCCGTGGGAAAAGTCTAGCGAAATTCCTCAAAAGTAGAAGCCCCTAAAATTAACTTAGAAGTTCGACTGAGACAGAAGGCTATCAGTACCTGACTGAGCTACCCAGTGACTTGTGGCTCCCACTACAGGGTGCTATGCTGTCTTAGGGTGGGAAGCCAAAACCCACACATGGGATAGGCCTCTGGCTAACTGGACTGAGTTACAGGACAAGACCTTTCACACCCTAAAAAGGCTGCAAAACAAGATTTCCCAGCAAGGGCTGCATGAGCTCAGATTAAGTTTGCTCTCTTTCTTTTCCCTTACCTCTTTAAAAAGTGGGTTGAAAGAATAAAAATACCCTCAAATATTAGTTCAGAGGGGAAATAATAAATATGTCCCAGAGGTAAGTGAGAAGAGAACTAGGGAGAACACACCTACGCTGTATTATAAAAGGCAGAGTGTTTGAACTAAGCCATCTAAGTAAAATATGAACAAGAAGGAGAAAACATCATGACAACTAGACAAACACATGAAAAAAGGAAGAAAGGAAGGGAGGGAGGAAGGAAGGAAGGGGGAGGAAGGAAGGGAGGGAGGGAGAAAGGGAGGGAGGAAGAAAAAAAGAAGAAAAGAGAGAACAGGGAGGGGTAGTGGGAGGGAGGAAAATATTTTAGCAGCAAAATTAGGTGAAGAACCTTTTTGAAAAAAAATAATAAAAAAAACAGAAGCAGATTTCTCAAGCACTTTATTATATAAAATAATGTAATAAGTATACAGATTTAATAAAAAGAACAGAAGGTCAAGCTACAAAAAAAATAGAAAGAGATAATAAAGTGATTCTAAGACCAGGAGTCCACAGACTACAACTATTTTTGTATGGCCTGTACCTGCAATTTAAGATTTGTAAAGGATTGTAAAAGCAAAAAACAAAGAATATGTGACAGAAATGATATGTGGCTCACAAAGCCTAAAATATTTACTCTCTGATCCTTTACAGAAAAAGCATGCTGACTGCTGCTCTCAAGCAATGAAATAAATTGAGAATAAAAATTATACTGTTAAAAAAAAGATTTTAAAATCTATAGGCCACAACAAACGGGATATATTTATGCATGGATATACATAGGATACATATGAATATCTAGTTACCTGATATTTGAATGAAAAAAACTTGAAATATTCCTTGTGAATCCAAAATATACAGAAAGAAATTAAAATAATAGGGAAATAGAGGACAAAGATAATAAGGTAAATTGAACACAGAAATAATTTATCCAACATATACAAAATTTGGGCCTTGAAATACCACCTCGACAAACCTAATGAAAAAGTTATTTGAAAACATAATTCAGCAATATTCTTCTGGAATGAAGGAATAGCTAATTCTGCAGTCAAATGGATACACCATGTACTGATGCAGATGGCCCACAATGGAACGTATACAGGGTAAGTTATTGAGCTTCAAAGCCAAAAAAGACTTCTTTTGGAATCCAAGCAGAAGAAAGAAGTCATCTACAGGGGAGGGGTGGGGTGTATCAGGCAGGCCTCTGGTACCTTCTCTCAGCAATATTCGACACCACAGGACAGTAAAGCCGTGTTTACAGTGCTCTGCGAAAGGAGAATGTGACTCAAGAATATCATACACTGCCAGTTTGATGTTCAAATATAGAGATACAGGCATTCTTCAGTGAGAAAGCATTCAAGGACTAGAGCTCATCCTGAAAAAGCCTCTTTAACAATGAAAGCTAACCAGATTTACGGTGAATCGAAACCAAAGTCTCAACAACAGAAATAGGAGGGGAAAGACTGATGATCACTAAGTCCATTTATTTTCTCAAAGGCTTTATTTTTATTTATTTATTTATTTATTTATTTATTTATTTATTTATTTATTT
>NC_058410.1:29329611-29394721 GCF_002201575.2 Neomonachus schauinslandi | reverse complement strand
TTTATTTATTTATTTATTTATTTATTTATTTATTTATTTATTTATTTATTTGACACAGAGAGAGAGCACAAGCAGGGGGAGCGGCAGGCAGAGGCAGAGGCAGAGGGAGAAGCAGGCTCCCTGCTGAGCAAGGAGCCCGATGCGGGACTCTATCCCAGGACCCTGGGGTCACGATCTGAGCCGAAGGCAGTTGCTTAACCAACTGAGCCACCCAGGCACAAAGCCCATTTAGATTTAAAATTAAAACTAAACAATTTGGGGGGCTGTATTTTTCAGAATAGGGTGTAAATGTTCTAAACTCCAATAAAATAAAAATAATAGCAGTAACAGAACTTGGGAGACTGGTGTAGAGGAGATGGAAGTATAAGAGTGCTAATCATCTTTCTTTCATTGCATGGAGTCAGTTTACATGTCCGAAATTGAGGCATGTGGCTTTAAAAAAAATATATGATCCAACCTAAGTTGGAACCAGTCTTAACTGCCTTCTTATGGTTAAAAAAAAAAAAAATTCCGAATTTCAATAATTCAGTTTCATTTTAATTTTTTTCCCCTGGGTTATATTTAGGTCAAATTAAATATAACATCTCCATTTCTAAAATAGTATGTATAGTATGATCTCATTCTTATTAAATTGTTTATGTTCTGTATCTCAGTCCATGCAACTGTCAGTCCATGTAGTCATTCATTCAACTGTCTTAAAGAAATGCACAGAGAGATGTCTAAAGACAATCAGAAAACCTGCTGCTTTCCACTTGGTAATTTTCTCTATTGCCTAAAATTCATACGCACGTTATCACTTAAAAAAAAAAAAAAAAAAAAAAACACCTGAAACTAATGTAATAATGTGTGTCAACTCTACTTCAATTTAACAAAATAACAACTACTCTTCTTTTTTGGGGGGGGGAGGGGCAGAGGGAGAGGTAGAGAAAACCCCAAGCAGATGCCCCGCTGAGTGTGGAGTCCAAAGCGGGGCTCTATTCCAGAACCCGGAGATCATGATCTGAGCTGAAACCAAGAGTCAGACGCTTAACAGACTTAGCCACCCAGGCACCCCTAAAAACTATTCTTTTTAATTTTTAACAAAATTTTTAAAAATCATTACATTTTTCTGACTGATGTAAAGATTTCTTTTTACAAGTTGTGATAAAATGTACACAACATAAAATTTGCCGTTTTAACCATGGGTAAGTACACACCTGTGTGGCATTAAGTATGCCCACAATGTTGCGCAACCATCAGTGTTACCCATCTCCAGAACTTTTTCATCATCCCAAACAGAAACTCTGTACCCATTAAATACTAACCCCCGATCCCCACTTCTCCAGCCCCTCACAACCACTATTCTACCTCTGTCTCTATGAATTTTCCTATGCTAGGTCCCTCTTTTAAGTGGAATCAATCATACGATATTGGTTCTTTTGTGTCTGGCTTACTTCACGTAGCGTAATACTTTCAAGGTTCATCCATATTGTAGCATGTGTCAACTTCACTTCTTTTTAAGGCTGGATAACACTCTATTGCATGTATATACTACATTTCATTTATTCATTTATCTGGGCATTTGGGTTGTTTCCACCTTTTGGCTATCAGGAATAATGCGATTATGAGCATTGGTGTACAAGTATCCGTTAGAGTCCTTGCTTTCAATTCCTTTGAGCACATACGTAGAAGTGGAATTGCTGGATGACATATAATTTTTTTTTAAAGATTTTATTTATTTATTTGACAGAGAGAGGCACAGCGAGAGAGGGAACACAAGCAGGGGGAGTGGGAGAGGGAGAAGCAGGCTTCCCACCGAGCAGGGAGCCCGATGCGGGGCTCGATCCAGGACTCCGGGATCATGACCTGAGCCGAAGGCAGACGCTTAACGACTGAGCCACCCAGGCGCCCCTGGATGACATATAATTTTACTTAACTTTTCTACTTAACCTTTTTGCTATAATGTTTCCCACAGTGGCTGTACCATTTTACATTCCCACCAGCAATGCATGATTCCAATTTGTCCACTTCCTTGACAACAGCTTTTGTTCTTGGCTTATTTTTAATAAAAGCCACATTAATGGATAAGCAGTGATATCTCATTGTGGTTTTGATTTGCATTTCCCTAATGATTAGCTTTGCTGATTATCTTTTTATGTGTTAATTGAACATTTATATATATTCTTTGGAGAAAAATCTATTCAAGTCCTTTGCCCAGTTTTGAATTGAATTGTTTAGTTTTTTGTTGTTGTTAAGTTGGAGGAGTTCTTTATATATTGTGTATATCAATTCCTTATCAGATATATGATTGGCAAATGTTTTCTGTACTCTGTGGTTTGCCCTTTCACTCTGTTGTGTTCTTTGATGTATAAAACTTTTTAATGTTGATGAAGTCCAGTTTATCTATTTTGTCTTTTGTGGCCTATCCTTTTGGTGTCTTATAGAAGAAATCACTACCAAGTCCAATGTCATGAAGCTTTTTCCTGGTTTCTTCTACAAGTTTTATAGTTTTTATCTCTTATGTTTAAGTCTTTCATCCATTTTGAGCTAACTTTTGTATATGATACGAGGTAAGGGTCCAACTTCATTCTTTTACATGTAAAGTCATTACTTTTTCATAAATGTTATCATCCAGCAATTTAGCCTCTGACATTGAAGACTCGCCCAGGAGAAAGTGCAGTGAGCACCTAAGTACCCTGAGGCACCTCTGTGACTTAAGTGACCCAAAGCTGCTCCTAAGCCAGTCTTCCCATTGCTCCCACTCATCACTCCCTGAAGGCCGCTGTAGACTGGTACAAGAGCTGCTTTTTCTTTTTTCACCATCTACAAGCACCTGCTCTTTGAAGTGGGTGTCAGCTGCAGATGCAACGCCCATCATCCCATGACAGCTGTTTTTAGTTAGTGGAAAATGCTGCAATACTTTACTTACTTGCCACCCCGCTTAAAAATCCACCAACTAGAACGTCTCACAAGGGATAATTATTTTTTTCTCAAGTAACTTTTTTTATATGAAAAGACTTTTTTTAGTATTTAAATATACCATTTAAAATATTCACTATTTCAGGGGTGCCTGGGTGGCTCAGTCCTTAAGTGTCTGCCTTAGGCTCAGGTCATGATCCCAGGGTCATTGGGTCGAGCCCCACGTTGGGCTCCCTGCTCAGCGGGAAGCCTGCTTCTCCCTCTCCCACTCCCCCTGCTTGTGTTCCTGCTCTCACTATCTCTCTCTGTGAAATAAATAAATAAAATCTTTTAAAAACAAAAAAATTCACTCTTTTTAATGGAAATAAAATGGTGTATTTTAAAAATAGTATCTTATAGGCCAGTTGTCAGACTGGAAATATCAAAAATTCTTGGCAGCCTTCCAACTGGAAAGGCAGATGAATGATCAATTAAAAAGTCACCAGCAGCAAATAGGACACACATCACAAAAACAAAATACTACAGGTCAATTAAGATGAAAAATATGATCTTTTTGTAAGTATTCCATAGTGCTTTTTCTAACTCGTATCAATTGTATCTTTTCTCTGTATAAATCAACCTATAAGTAGTAATATATATTACATCTATCCAAAAATGTTTTAATAATTTATACCAAGTAACAGTATCATGAAATATTCTTAGATCAATTATTTCTGCTTTCAAGGCTGCTATAATTATCTGAAATAAGATATGAGCCCTCTTAATTAAAGCAGACTATGGGAAGAGCCTTAGAATTTCTACCAGAAGGAAATTCTACCACCTAGCTCTATAAAGTCTATTTTTCTCATACCAAACCCTTGATATTCTATTCCTCTGCCTCAACTATTATGAGAAACTGTGGTGTGTACCTCAGGTTGGCTACATAATTTGTGAGGCCCCATGCAAAATCAAAGTGCAGGGCTCCCTGTTAAAAAAAATTAAAAAACACTGCTTAGAATTTGAAGATGGCAATAGCAGAGCTTCAAACCAAGTACAAGGTCATTCTGAACATGGAGCCCTGTGCAACCACATAGGCTTCACACCCATGAGGTCAGCGTTACATGTATCTGCTTCTGTGTTCGGCCTTGTAGGTTTCTGAGGCCCCAGTTGCAGATACTGATTCTCAGATGCTGCCAAGAATTCCTTTTCTTTACTTTTCTTGTTTTCCATAATATAAAACACCTTGTCTCTCCCTAGGATATGGTAGCCCCATCTCTTGGTTGCTGAGCTAACTTTCCACCTGAAACTATGCTGCAACTGTCCCGCCCCACTCTTGTTTCTAAACGTATATCCGGAATCCACTGTGAATAATTCATTCAACAGTAACAAATATTTACCATCTTGGTTCAGGTTGCTCCAAACAGATCCTGAGACAAGAATTTGAGGGTAAATATTTACTTGAGACATGCGAGAAGGGAGGGGAGTGGGGAAACGATCCTGGGAAGGGAAAGCAGCCAATAAACAGTGTGTTGTTAAGAAAGCTACCTCAGGCCCCGAAGTCCTCCTCGCATCTCCTTACTCTGAACCTCCACAGAAGGACAAGGAAGCTGGAGTATTTGTACAGCAAATGCTGAAAATGATCCATTGAGGGCTGCTCTTTGGCAGAGGTTGGAGTTGTAAATCCTCAAGCCTGATGCCTACGTGGGCAAAATGACCTTCTACGGTTTCTGGAAAGCATCCCTTAACCTGAAGATGCAGATACTGGCAGCTGGAACTGGGCTTCGATGACACAAGGGCGGGGCACTGACAACATCTGCTTTGTTTGAGCGCCTGTTTTTTCCCAGGTACTGTTCTAAGTGCTGGGAATATAGGCCATCAACAAAATCCAAACTCATGAAGTTTATGTTCTGATTGGGGAGATAGACAATACACAAACATATACCAAAAGATGGTAAGTGCTATAAAAAAAAATAAAACTGATTATGGGAATAGGAAAGGGGAACTGGTTTAGAAAGGCGGGTTGGGGAAAGTCTCTCTGTAAGGTCATGTTTGAGCAGTGATCTGAGCAAGTGAGGGGAAAAACCTCGTGGGTATCAGGGGTAGGGAGATCGAAGCTGAAGGAAGAGTAAGTACAAAGGCGCTGAGATAAGAGTACACCAGCATGTTCAGGAAGGAGCAAGCAGGCTAATGTTGCTGGCTAGATTGCAGGAAGAAAGGAAAAGAGTGCTACAGTCAGAAGAGTAGGTAGAAGTGAAATCATGCAGGGCTTTGTAGACCACACAAAGGACTTGGTATTTCATTTTGTTCTGTTGTGTTCTGTTCTGAAATGGAAAAAATTGGAGGCTTCAGAGTAGAGAAGTGATTTGATCTGTGGTGTCACCAATCAGAATTCATAGTTGCCATATTGTTTCTGTTTTTCACCCTCTATATAATAGCTAGTAACAGACATCTGTAGGCCAAAGGCTGCCTAGCTTTTTTATGCTCCCTGTAATCTAACTACAGAAACAAAACACTAAAAATAGTAAGGTAAACACATGATCACTCATCCGTTCATCCATATGTTGAAAAAAACCTTTCAAAGTTGAGTAATTCCTGCTCCCCGGCCCCCACTGCCATCTGGGACAAGCTGCTGTTGGGTGTGGCAACTGGGAGACATGACCTATTAAGGAGCATAAAGCAGAATGAAGAACAAAGACAAAGATGTTGGCCAACCTAATTATTGCTGCTTCTCATTTTTCCTTTCCTTTCTTTTCCCTGTTGCTTTTCTTCGAATATCTACCAAAAAAGAGTTCCAATCAAACATACACCATAGTTCTTGATAAATACTGGTGAATTATAAAAATCTGTACTAATTTTTTAAGTCATTATAGATTTTTATTTTAAAAATTAAAATTGTTAAAAATAAGTATAAAATGCACATTAGCTTAAGCAGCAGAATATACACAGGTTCACCCCCCCAAAAAATTACACAAGGGGTTTGCTTGTGCCCCAGGAGGCTAAAGCTATAGGCCAGGGATCATCATGGTGAGGAAATTAATTTCCCTCTTACTAAAAGATTAAACTATTATGATTGTTGAAAATGGGGGTGGGGAATCAGGATAGGGAATCGGGGCTCCTCCTGCTGAATTGAAAGGTGTAAAACGTTGCTCCCTCTCAGAGGGTGAGCAGTGGGTCAGGAAGAACAAGAAGCACATCTGCCAGGAGGTCTGCCTCCTGGCTACCTCAGATTTTCATGCGGCGAAATGGGAGAAATGGAAAAATTGACTTCAGTCCTCTGTTCCATCTGCTAGAAGAAAGCAGGTAAGTGAGGAGTGTATACCCTTGAGAGAGATTTTTTCCCCCTGTTTTCTAGCATTCTACTAAAGGCAGAAATGCAGAGAAGTCATCCTCCCATTACTGAAAGAGAGCCTCTGTTGTGGCCGGGGACAGTTTTGTTCATAGCAAAGATAGACATCGGGGGCAGCAGTTCTGGGGAAGGATAAAGAAGAAGTTCCAGAGAGTCTCAAGATAATGTGGCAGCTGTGATACTGAGCAGCTGTCATGGCCAGAAGCTAGAAAGAGGACTGGAGGACCTCATGTGGCCCTTCCAAGCCTTAGATTGCACGGAGCCACATGGGCAGTTGAAGAGCCAGGACAGCAGGAGTGAGAGAGGAGAAGGTCTTATCTGTCTGTCATTTAGGATTCGTAGAGGGAGATATTTGAGGGACAGCACTCTCCCAGATAGTTTGCAAAATGTGGGGTTAAGAAAAAATTACACTCTGCTCAGAATGACTAAGGAGTCACATTTGGATTGAATATCAAGTCTTGAAGGCTAGGAAAGAGAATAATTCTTCTGAGTTTAGGACCAAATGGTCACCAAGGTAACAGAAGGAGCAATGAAGCTTTCTTTGATCCTCCTTAGAGTCTTCTTTTACCACTAAAAGGTGTATACACACAGTTCCATCATGAAAAAAAATACTCAATATAATGTCTGTTTTTTACGTTTATTTTTCTCAATCTCATTCAGAAACTGCAAACTTGGTGGGGCTCCTGAGTGAGGTACTGGATTAAGTATCTGACTCTTGGTTTCGGCTCAGATCGTGATCTCAGGGTGGTGAGATCGTGCCTCGCCTTGGGCTCCGTGCTCAGCGCAGAATCTGCTTGAGACTCTCTCTCTCTCCCTTTCCCTCTTCCCCTCTCCCCCACCTGTGCATGCATGCTCTCTCTCTCTAAAATAAACAAATAAAGCTTAAAAAAAAAAAAAAAGAAAGAAAGAAACTGCAAACTTGGTGTATTTTTCCTGGGTCACAATCTTTTTGGTTTCGTTAACTTTAGCAAACTTTGTTTTAAACAGAAAACAGACCAGCATGTCTAGTCCTCAAACTGAGATCCTAAGTCCTAATTGAGATCCTAAAGATCATTCTTTGAGCAAGACTGCAAGCATAATTTCTTATTTAGAAATTGCAGTTATAATACACATAGATTGTGACTACTCTTCACCTGCACAACCATCTATCTCTGTTCTCATAGGTAGTAAGATGGAGGTAGAAGGGGAGAGAGAAATTATGATGATAAATAACATAAATATGTCTTGACAGCTTTTGTAGAGAGTAGAATTGCTACTAGTAACAATAAAGTCCTAGCTAGTAATATATTTTTAAAAGGCACTGATAATCATGTAACGTAGGAAGATCATTTCTGAAACTGCCTTGGCTAAGATGTATATATAAAGTAACTACTCCTCCGTGTCACAGACATTCAGAACTTTTCCTTTTTTTTAAGATTTTTATTTATTTCTTTTTAGAGAGAGAGCACGCAAGCAGTGGAGGGACAGAGAATCTCAAGCAAACTCCCTGGTGAGCGTGGAGCCCATTGCAGGGCGGGATCTCACTACCCAGATCATGATTTGAGCCAAAATCAAGAGTTGGTCACTCAACCGACTGAGCTACCTAGGCACCCCCTTTTATTTTCATTCTTACAGATAAAAAGCTAAATTATTTTAACGCTACAACAAAAGTCTTTTTCTTTCCCACAACAAGTTCTAAAAGAAAAAAGGGACTCAACAGAGCAGTCTGAGAGAAAAATCTTCAAATGCACTCTTCATACTCAAACATCATAATAAAACTTCAGAAAAAGCCAACTTCCCTCTAAATTTATAATCATCATTATTTGGAAAAAAATCTCAGATAGCAATAAACATTGTTTTTCCATCAAACCACAATAATAATAGACAAGAATCTTTATGTAATGCAAATAAGAAAACATAAGCGGCCTTTGTCTAATAAAGTGCTGAAAATTCCATTTCAAATTTGCAATCGTTAAACTCGCTGTCTCCACAGTCTTGGAACTACTAGCTTTGTTGGGAATACAGAAAAGGGATTAAGGGGAAAAAAATCCCTGACTTCCTTCTCAAAATAGTATGTATGTCATGAAAGAAATAAGAAAACGAGGCACTGTGATATACATTGGCTGAATTGTATGCTTCTTTAGCTTAAGGACTATGTCTTATTCAATTTGTTCTTTAGAGTTTCTTCCACAGTGTAGAGCTAATGGTTTACAGGACAGCAGGTTTTCATTACCGGAGAATAATTTGTCCTGGAAAAAGCTCACTTAAAATGAATCGACTTAAAATAGAGAACAAATGTCATGCACAGAGTAAACAAAAGGCTTGATTTTCTTGTTTTAAAAAAATGTAACCAAACTTATAAAACTCAGTATTTCATCTTGTATTTTACAGAATAGAAGTTAAAATTGTAGCTATGCAGTAATTATTAGAATAAAGAATGAATCAAGCATTGGTTCTTTTTTTTAAAGATTTATTTATTTATTTTTAGAGAAAGAGAGGACACAAGCAGGGGGAGGGGCAGAAGGAGAGGGAGAGAATCTCAAGCAGACTCCCCACTGAGCATGGAGCCTGATGCGGGGATGGATCCCACGACCCTGAGATCATGACCTGAGCCAAAATCAAGAGTAGGCCACTCAACCGACTTAGCTACCCAGGCACCCCAAGCACTGGTTCTTTTTTTTTTTTTTAGCACTGGTTCTTTATAAGGTAACTTTTCTGAAAGAGATATAGACTAGCAGGATATCCCATTCCTTACCTGTTTGATTTTTGCAAAATGATCATAGCAAGAGTCATTAAAAGTTACTCATGTGCTCTAATTTTCCAAGATGCTTTCTTAATACACTGATAAACAATTAAGTCTCTGAAATGCCTATTATGTTACTAGTCCTGTCAATTATTTCTTCTTTGGTTATTAATTGATCTAATTCCGCCAGGTCCTCATTTGTCAATAGCTTCATCTATAAGTTGGAATTTTTTCCATCACTGCTTTCATTGATTTTATTGACTTTATTGTAAGACTTCCAATTTCACTTCATAATCAATATGTATTGTATTTGATTTATATTATTAGATGTTTCCAACATCCAAAGAGTGATTAAGAAACTCATTACCAAAAATGTTGAAGTGATGGAGATCTATACTGATTTAAAGAGAGTGGGTGTTCATAGAGACTGTATTGGGTTTTGATAATTTTAGCATCCCTATGCAACAATCCTCATTTTGGAGGGTCAGGTACCAAAAGCAAAAAAAAAAAAAAAAAAAAAAGCCCATGCCTGTTAAATTAACAAACATCAATAATATGGAATAAATACTCAAGTACACACTGATATAGAACATGTACACATAGTTTGTAGAAGTTGGTATATATGGGCTAAGTTGTGAAAAATTTCAAGACTTAGCTGTTGAAAGCTCTTTTACATTGATATTTCATCATCAACAATGTACTCATGAAATAAAACCAAAAAACCTGCTGAAATTATGTGGGCCTATGGAGAAAGAGCCATTTTACTGTAGTTCTTCTATAGATTGTATCTTTTAGAACCAGCAGCAGTTTAGTCAAATGAATGCTTTACTTTTATTAAGGCTACTTTCACCCAATGATTAGTCCATTTTCTCTTTATTCTGAAGAAGATAGACTCTTTCGGAATATTCTTTGAATATTTTAATCTCCCGGTAGGAGAGCAGTCTGGGATTGTTTACTGTTTTAACTACAACAAATACATACTCTTCTCTTTTCTCAGAAAGTACCCAGGCTGTTTAGAAATGGATCAAACCATTCATGTGCTAGCCATAGGCACTCTAGGGAGGCATGCACAAAACATCAAATTAAACCTTGGAAATCCAGGCCTAATGGAGCATTCTTGATCCATGATGTGCGGTGACTCTAAATGATGGCTACTCTTTGCAAAATAAACAATAGAGAACCTACCATAAGGAGGTGCTCCTGGCTAGACCCAAAGATATAGTAAAAGATGACTTAAATGATGAGCAAAGGGAATCACCTTTTCTGAACACATTTCTTTTTTTTTTTTTTTTTAAGATTTTATTTATTTATTTGACAGAGAGAGACATAGCGAGAGAGGGAACACAAGCAGGGGGAGGGGGAGAGGGAGAAGCAGACTCCCCGCCGAGCAGGGAGCCTGATGTGGGACTCGATCCCGGCACTCCAGGATCATGACCTGAGCCGAAGGCAGTCGCTTAACCGACTGAGCCACCCAGGCGCCCTCTGAACACATTTCTAAAGACAATACAACCCGGCACTGGGCATTGCAAGAAGGTAAATGGTCCCTATTTATTGAGGGCCTTTTATGTACCCTCGAGTTCTTAACATAGCCCATTTCAATTGACAAAACAATTTATCTTCTACTTTCTAGTTCGTTTTTGTTTATATATAGCCCCTATTTCCTCTGAAATTTGGGTATGTCTCTGTACCCAGCCTTACTTTTTCCAAATAATTTATTAAATTTCCCAGTCATGTTTATTAACCTTTGCCCACAGATTTAAGTTACTGTATTAATCATATGTGTATATAAATAAGATTGAACTCTGAACTATCTATTCTGTTCTATTGATCTTTATGTCCACTTTAACATCAATATCATACTATGTTCATTAGTAAAGCTTTGTGTTTTCATATATAGTAATGCAAATTCCAGTGATTATGATTTCCCCCAATCTTTTATTAAATATAAATATTTTTGGATATTTTTCTCTTTGAATTTTAGAATTATTTTCCAGAAAAATTTTAGAATTAAACTTCATTAAAAATTCTGATAATACTTTAATAGGGGTTGCATTAAACATGAATTTAGGTAGATTTAATTTTTTCTTACCATATTAAATCTTTCCATTAAGAACATAGCTTATCTCTCCATGGTTTCAATTCTTCTTTGACAACCTTAAGTTTGACTGTATACATCATATGGGTCTCATGATTACTGTTACTATTATCTTAAAATTTTTCCTTGTTATTGCTATGGTGAGTGGGATTTTTTTCCTATTCCATTTTCTTATCAGTTATTATAATATATAGCACATTATTTATTTTTGTATGTTAATCTTGTATCTGGCCACCTTAATGGACTCTTATATTAGATATTATAGTTCATCTGTTGATTCTTTTTCAATTTCCTATATAGGTAATCACATCTCCATAAGTTGCAATTTTACCTCTTCCCTTTTAATATTTGTATTTTCAATTTATTTTTCTTATTGTATTTTTAGGGCCTTTAATACATATTAAATGATAGTACTTTAGCAGAAATTCTTGTCTTTGTAGGAATTCTAATATTTCACCATAAGAATGTTGGCTATAGGTTCTTGGTAAAGACCTAGTTTATTAAAATTTCTGTGTTTATGAGTTTTTCTTTGCTAGTAAAGTTTTTTTTTTTTTACATCTGTTGAGATAATTATATGTGTTTTCTCCTTAAAGGTTGTTAACATTACTCCCAAAGAAGTTTAAAACTGACCATTTTCCTTCCTCCACAACTCTAAGTTCAGGAAAACAATTGGAACAGGATGCATATCTTAAAGAGGCTGAGGGAGATAAACATGCTGAATGAGCCACACTGTCCCGTATTGTGCCAGGTCGTCTAGTGTGCATCGGGTGCCACTGAGACTGACGGTACACCTGACCCTGATGACATGGTTTCTCATAAATATCAAACTCTAGCCTTAGGAGAATTGCCACAGCCTTAGGTATACAAAGCAGGGCTTGGAGGGTGTCGGTTGAACTCCCAGGAGTTCTCATGTGTCTCTCACCCTTTTGGACTTCCTATCTGCACTCGTACATCTGCCAGTGTCCTCTGTCTGTTATTGGAGAATGCTGCTGGCCTCTTTGCTGTGGATCCTGATTGCAGTGACTTCCTTCTGTAGCTTCTAGATAAGCAATTTTTCTTGATTTATCAGGAGGTGTCTCTGGTCTCTCAGTCAATTCGATCTTACCATTCACATTTATCAACATGGTGGGTGTGAGATCTTTCAATCTAATAAGTTACATAAATACACTTTCTAATATTAAGCGATTTTTGCATTGCTGGAATACGTTCTGTTAGTTCATGAGATTTTAATCTTTTCCTATACTATTAAACCAAATATACTCAAGAATTTATTACATGATAAAGGTTACTTTTCCATTGAAAAGATGGAATTTTTCAACAGATGGTGTTGTGAAAAGTGGGTAGTGTATAAAAATATTAAATGGGATTCATCGTTTACACTCTACACTAATGTACCCTACAAATGTGAAAATGATGAAATGTTAACTAGGATATATGAGGGTAAAGGTACAAGAAGGAAATATCTGTGCATTTCTTTATAACTCTGGAGTAGAAAAAAGTCTTTTTGTCTTTTAAGATTTTATTTTTAAGTAATGTCCCACCCAACATGGGGCTCAAACTCCCAGCTCCAAGATCAAGAGTCGCATGCTCCGCTGACTGAGCCAGCCAGGCACCCCAGAAAAAGCTTTTCTAAACCAAGTTGCCAAATGCAGAAGCCAAGAATAAGGAAAAGCTTGATAAAATAGACTACATAAAAATAAGAAAGTTCTATATAGCAAAAGACACCATAAGCAAATCTAAAATAAAATGACAAATTGAGACAAAGCATTTGAAATTCATAGCAGGAGCAATACTTTAAAGGTTCCTGGATACTTTTTCTAATCCTTCATTTAAAAGCCTTTAGAAATTGAGAAGAAAAAGATCAGCAATCTGAAAGAAAACCTAGTTCACAGAAGAGGAAATACAAAGAGTCCTAACGTATGAAGAGATGTTCAACCTTACTCATAACAAGAGCAATATACCTTAAAACTACTCTAAAATAATATTGTTCACCTATCAGATTATCGAAGCTCCCAAGAGCAAGTGGGGGAAGAAAGCCTGTTCACGTAATTTGGGTAGACATGCAAAATAGAGCAAAGTCCATGAAGGGCAATTTGGCCAGACCAGGCAAAATTGCAATTTGCATTCCACTTCTGCAAGTTTTCCTACAGATATACCTGTTTTATATAAAATGTTGTATTTACTGAGTTATTCATTGTTATTGTCTATTATAGAAAAAAATTTTAATGGGGCACTTCATGCTCACCCAAAAATTTTAAAAAATTAATGGGACAACCCAAGTGTCTATCAGTAGAGAACTGCTAAAATAAATTGTGGTAAACCCAGACAATTGGAATACTAGGCTATTATAAAAGCAAGTGAAGAAGATTTGCTTGTGCTGACGTGGAAAGATCTTTAGGATACATTGCTAAGTGAAAAACAAGCAAGGTGAAGATGAAGTGTATAATCAGCCACCTATAATGCTATTAATCAGCTATGGAGGCAATCACTGTAGCAGCCGTGTTCTCAAAGTATGGTCTGGGGACCTCCAGATCCTTTCAGAACTCCCTAAGATCCAGCTATTTTCACGGCAATACTAAAAATGTATTTACGCAGTTTGCGCTACTTTCTAAAATTTATAAGAACCCATTAATGAAAACTGCAGAAATAAAGGCAGCCTTGGACTTACTGATTCAAGTTAATCTGGTTGACATTTCCCTTGCTCTGTCACTTACACCTGCGCCATCATCAGGGGCATTTAGGTCAGGCTGTAAAGAAATGAATGACACTGCCTGGTGAGTGTAAGAAGACAGACCACAGACGCAGACCACTTGCTTTTTAAGGCTTGTTCTTTCCAAAAAGAAATTTATAAAAAGAGAAACAGGATCACAAAATGAATAAATATGTCTGTCAAAATTAAATTCTTCTTTTTCCCTTTCAGACTTCGGGGAAAGTAGGGCAGATAAACAAGGTTCTAGGTCATAGTAAATAAAAATTTAGATTGGCAATTTATTTCTGATTAACAAATAATTATAGACCTATTAAATACAGGCTTTGTAGTCATTGCTCTATGTAGCTGGGACCAGATGCTTGGTCACAGGGGAAATTAAATGAGGGTGGAAAGCCACCTCTACGTAAGACAATTCAAGAGCATATGGCATTTGCTCTATACGAATGTTTCTCCCCTGTATAAAATGTTTCTGAACCGTGGTCTCCAGGGCACATACTTTGAGCTGTTTTTTCCTGGAGCAGCGTTTCATTTACACAATGAACCCACATTTTCTTCTATGATTCTCCATATGACTAATGAAGCATAGCTCTGACGTTATGATTTAAGGGAACATTCGTGGCCATGGAGTGCATAGTGTTGACTGATCCCACACCCTGATTATAAACACACCGCTGGCTGACCAGCCTCCACTCTCTTTTCTTTTTCATCCTGATTTTTAAATATGACCTATTAACTCTAATTGTGTTCCTTCTCTACCGGCTCTTAGACCAATAAAAATGTTTAGGCCACTAGTTCTTAAGGTTCTCTACAGACTTTTCCCCAAGAGATAGCTCCAAGTTTTGTCACTTCATACTAACCCAGTCTATCAGCCCCTCACATGTCCCAGCTGTCCAAGGTTACAAAATTGAAGAGGTACTGCAGTATATGCCCTGACAATGCTTTTCCCTTCCTGTTCGCATTCATCTAATTTATCCATCCTTGTATAATAGCTCCTTAAGTAGATAAATCTATATTTCTACTAACTCACAAATACCAGTAAAATGAGTGCATCTGTGTACAACTTAGGTTCTGAGTATGTTGATTTGCAAAACAATGAAACAACTTGAAAAGTAAATGCATTTCAAACTCCGAAATTAATATATAATATTCTTCTAAGGATATATCAAAATAATATTTGTATTTCTTCATCTAAAAGATAAATATGTATAATAAACACAAAAGCTGATATTTCTGGGTCACCTGGGTGACTCAGTCGGTTAAGCGTCTGACTTGATTTCGGCTCAGGTCATGATCTCATGGGTCATCAGATAGGGCTCCCTGTCAGGCTCCACGCTCAGCGGGGAGTCTGCTTGGGATTCTTTCTCTCCCTGTCCTTTTGCCCCTCTCCCCACTCACATTCTCTCTCTTTTCTCTCTCAAATAAATAAGTAAATCTTTTTTTTTTCCAAAAAGTGGATGTTTCCTAAAATAGAAGCTTCAATTAGTTCCTCAAATAGGTAGAATGATTATAGTATCAAAAGGACCTCAGAATTTGATTTCACTGAAGGTCACATGTCAGATTTAAGTAATGTTTCAATTTCCAGCATCATTCCATTTTAAACTCCTCTGTGGAATCTAGGATTTAGTATTCTTTCCAGAATTTCTTTTTAGACATAGTTTTTTTTTTTTTAGACATAGTTTTTAAAAAGGTAGTCAAACTGCCAACACATCTTGAATATTTGTCTGGAGGGTTTAGTCAAGACTGGATTTATAATTTGTAACCTAAAGATGGAAGTTTCTGAATGACACTGACACTTGCTAGAGGCAATCTAATTCTCACGATGAATGTGAACACTTCATTTACAAAATGTGTCAATTGATTATAGAGAATCCAAAAAATGCAAGAACAAGAAAAAATAAGCCAAAATAAACTCATCAACTGTGCTAAAGCTTATTTAATCTCATACAGTAATCCTTCCTCTTTATAAGAATATTATCCTGAAATTCTAATGTCCATAGTTTGCTCCTACTACCTTTGGATGTCACCTTCTCCAGCAAGCCTTCCGTAAATCCTCTATGTTCAGGGAAAAATAGGGTGACCCCAATTTTTAGCCCTTCCTTACTCATCAGTAAGCTGAAGGTAGAGAGTGTTGGTAGAATGTATGCATATCAAGAAGTGAAATGAAAACAGTTGAGTTAATTCTGTGAAACATTTTCACTGTTCTGGTAGGAGTGAAAAGCATACGTATGAACTACAAAATATGAATAGTGTAATTTTGGTAACCCTGCATATGAAGTCAGTGCTCTTATATTTGCATTTAAGACTGGGCACAAAATAAAGAGCAGTAAGATTCATGCTAATTTCTAATTTAAATTTTTCTTTACCTAAAATGACATTAAATAGGAAAAAAAAACACCACAAGTGGAAAGAGACTCTAGAAAAAAAGGAAAAAGACTTATATATAGTACCTTTAACAGCACCTTTTCTCTGCCTTTTTAACAAGGGTTTCTGAATTTTCATTTTGTAGCAGGTCATACAGATCGTGTGGCTTTGGTTATAATGATGCATCAAACAGGCTCCTCTGAAGTCTAAAAAAGTTCAATATCTTCCAGAATGCCTACTCTATAGAAAAATGATAGATAGACGTTATTTATTCATCTTGTCAAAGCAGCACTATGTGAGTATTTCTGAAGTATGAATACTTGGTACAACACTTCCTTAGAATCTGCTTACCAATATTCATTGCCTTCAAGTTGTTCATAGTTTTAAGCCTCGGAGGTTTGAGATTCTTTTCAATACTGCACTTGTGCTGGGCTTTCTCAGAGGCTCTGGAGCATTTCATCACTAGCATGCCGTGTGCTTGATGACCTTTAGGGGAAGATCAGGTGGTTCCTCTGTTCTTCACACTAGGGAAGGAAAGCCCTCTTGTAAAATGCAACAAATGTTTCCTGGATTGAAGCCAATTTATTTTTGATCTTCATTTGATCTTTATTTTGACTAATCCTTTTCTTTGTGTGATTTCCTTTTGTTGATAGGCCAAAATTCTGCCAACTTGTTTCCTTTCTCAAAAAAACCCCTCATCTCTGTTAAGTTTAATTTAGTATTCAGACTTGTTTGCCAAAAGTAAATTAAATCCCCTCTGCCCTAGCACCAACCCCTAACCAGGTCAGAAGCATATCTTGTAAAATGTCTTGGCAACTGGCTCATCTATAGGCTTGCTGTGCCTTTACATTTTAAGGACTGTCATATATTGGCCTTTATGAGTATGTTTAATGGGGGTGAAGGCAAACTCAGGATTCTCTTTCCACTTATTCATTCTCACAAGAGAATATTTTCATCTCAAAATAAAGAGCAATCTATAGAACACCAACTATCTAGGTAATGCAGACAACACATTCAGCTTTAATTTGAATTGCCCAGGCACACTCAAGTGCCCAAGATGCCTATAATCCCAATGTAGGAATGTGATAAGGACGTGATTGACCCACTCCATGGCCTATTTTAGGAACTGTCCTTGGCAATCTGGCATTACGGTAATTTGTGCACTCACCTTATTGCTGGTAATCTCTCAGCAAGACCAACATCCTCTTGCAAAGCTTTACTAAGCTATATGCTAAGAGAAACCTTCTTTTTCCAGATGAAACTATTCAGAGGTTTGGGCAAAGCAAACTAATGCACCAATTAACACTGTTAGCTCAGCATTTTCAACATGCAAGTTTGCTTCCAAAAACCTCCCTTTGAGCCTGAGTTTGCAAGAGGTTCAGATCTCCTGAGTTTCACTTTGAGTGTCAAGTTCAAGCAGAACCCAGAAGAAAACTCAAATCAAAACCCACTCTGGACCCTTTGAGTTTCACCTGGCTTCTACCTGAAAGAACTACCTAGTGTTCCCTTGAAACTTGACCCAAGTTTGCATGCAATTCAACTGAAATCCAATTCAGCGTCGCAGAAAGGTTTGCAAACCTCCATAAAATAGGCTGTGAACCTAGGATGACCTTTGGGTATCCAAGAAGGTTTACCAAAGTTTTTAAAAAACTCAACTTCAACAGTGCTGTTAGGACCTGGTGAAGAATCTATATATTTTAAACTATAATTCACCTCCAGGAAATCTATGTATCACATATAATTGGCCCCAAGGGATGAGTTATTTCTGCTTTCTAAAATTATTTTTCATCTCTTTATGCTCTTTGAAAGAGGAGGGATTCTGGCTAATTGGTGAGAAAGTCGGTGACCACCCCTACATGCTATTTTCACCTTGCTATTGTCTATGGCAAAATCCACAAGTTCAGACATGTTATTAAGCATTGACTATAAAGTGGCCCTGGGAATCTACACATTTCTAATGGCGAACAGTTGAGATAATCCAGTATCTTAGCACAACACAATGGGTTGGAACAACCTGTCACAGAAGACAAACTTCCACTTTTTCTAATGAAGATAAAACTGCACTTATTCTTTTCTTTGTTCTTTAGGCAAAATTTCTTCCCGTTTCAGCTCTGCCTTACGCCCCACCCATTCCTCTCGCCACAAAGCCTTACTTGTGTTCTCCTGATAATCCCCATTCACTCTCCCTTCTCTAATCATTGACCCTTTCCTCTTCTTCATTCTACATTACCTGCCCCTCATCCTTCCTCCATCTCCTTTTCCCCAAGCTCCTTGAGGGGACTTTTGGACTGGCTTTCGGCTGCCGCTCCTTTATGACAGTGTTGTAATGGGCCTCTGATAGCCCCTTCCACCATTCCTGAGCCTACAGGTGACCCTTGGGGCTTCCAATCCTATGCTTATTGTTCTCAGAGCTGGCATTTGGGGAACTCCTCAAAAGGGGAGGTTGTGTGACTGTCCTCAGAGGCTGACATTAAGCGACACTGTGCAGAAACTGTGGATGACAGAGTAGTTTTATTGCATACACCTAACACAAACAGGAGGGGAAAAACAACAAATAAGGTATAGTAGAAAAAAGCATGGATTTTGAAGTCAAACAGATGTGGGCTTGAATAGCATCTTTGCCATGGTGACCCTTTTGTGGTTGTTTCCTTGTCAATGAAATGGGGATACTTATGACTACCTCAAAATGTTAAGGGACTAAATGAAATAAAGCACATTAAAGAGACTCAGTTCATGTTAATTTTTCACCCTTAATAGTTCCTTAAGAGAAAATACTGCATCTTACATCTTAGGCTTAAACAAGGGTGGTTTAGTGGGAAGTTAGAAAACTGCTTACTTTTAGCCTTTCTCATGCAGTGTAACTTTTCTGTTGGTGTCCTAAAGCAATGTGGTGTCTTTGCTTGGAGGCACAAACACCAGACTCAAAGAAGTCTCCTATTTTCTCTTTGGGGATGCATCTTCCAAAATGCTCGTTTTGCTGGAGCCAGGGTGATCTCAGGCTATCTGCTTGATTTAGAAGACTTGTCTAGCTAAGGAGAATGTTACTAAAACTAATAGATCCATAACTCTTGTCTGTATATTACTTTGCAAATAAAAACATTCATTGATAATTATTAGAAACAGAAACCAAATTAAAACTTAACAGTGCTTATAATTGTAAACATTATTTAATGACATTATTGCTATTATTAACATACAAATATTAAAGTCAAAAGGATTTGGCTCCGTTTTTTAGGGTTAAAGTCACAAAGGCACATAAGAACGTTGAGCATCGGGGCGCCTGGGTGGTTCAGTTGGCTAAGCCTCCAACTCTTGATTTCAGCTCAGGTCATGATCTCAGGGTCCTGGGATCGAGCCCTGAGACAGGCTCCATGCTCAGCATGGAGTCTGCTTGAGATTCTGTCTCTCCCTCTCTCTCTGCCCACCCCCCACGCTCGTACTTTTTCTCACTTTCTCTCTCTCAAAAAAAAAAAAATAAATCTCAAAAAAATAAAAGAATGTTGAACATCATTTTTGACTGTGTGTCAGATGAAAAGCTGTTCTTTATTTATTTGTACTGACCTATTGTTGACATACAATGTTACATTAGTTTCAGGTGTATAGCAGTGATTCTGCCCTCCATATATCCTGCTATGTGCACCACAAGTGTAGCTCATTTGTCACCATACAGCGCCATTACAATATCATCGACTGTATTCCCTATTCTATGCCTTTTATCTCCCTAATTCATTCATTCCATAACTGGAAGCCTTTATCTCCGCTCCCCTTCACCCATTTTGCCCATCCCCCCACCCCTCGCCTCTCTGGCAGCCTCTAATGCCTTCTCTGTGTTTATGGGTCTGGTTCTGCTTTTGTTTGTCTGTTTTTTTTTTAAAAAACCATTCTAACTAAAGATCTTAATCTCTATTCACTTCAACACACACAGGTTTTGAAACTTAATTTTTCTGCAGACATACGCACTTAAAGATAAGTCAGATTCCTCATGGAATATCTTTCATACAGTTTTTTCCCACTTTGGTAAACACATACAACAACCAAATAATAATTGGGGAAATGTCCTAATTACTACATTCTTACTGCATCTATCTAAAGCTCAGACTCTAAGCAAGAGCAAAATGTCCGAATCAAAAATGAAGAATTCTGTCAATCACCCAGTTTTCTTTGTTTAATTTTATAAGGCCATCATATTTAGAGCCAATGAAACAAAATGAGTTAGTGTTTGGTGCCATGTGAATTATACTTTATTTTTTATTTTTTTTTTTTTTTTTTTATTTTTTTTTTAAAGATTTTATTTATTCATTTGAGACACAGAGATACACAGAGAGAGAGAGAGAGCATGAGCAGGGAGAGAGGCAGAGGGAGAGGGAGAAGCAGGCTCCCCACCGAGCAGGGAGCCCGATGCGGGGCTCGATCCCAGGACCCTGGGATCATGACCTGAGCCGAAGGCAGACGCTTAACCATCTGAGCCACCCAGGCGCCCCGTGAATTATACTTTAATTTAAAATGTCTGTTGGATTTAATTTTGTGTAAAAATTAATTATCTATTATTGTTTGAAGGAAGCTAGATGAAACGTTTAACAATATTTGCTTTCTTAGATTCAGGAGAATTCACATTCAAAAGCTTGCCTCAAGAAAAAATGCCATATGTGAAAAGAGGAAAGATCTGTTGTGCTCAACTTTATTATTATGTATACTAATAAATGTTTGTTGGATGAATGAAAAGCGTAATAAATTAATAGCTGAAACATCCAGTCTAGGAAATGAGGCTGACCAAGCAAATATCAGGGAAGGAGTGAGCTGGAGAGATGACTGTGCCCACCTTGAAGTAGGTTGGGCAGGCCCACTGTAAGGCTCACCACAGGACAGCTAGATAGAAGCTTGACAATGAAGGTGGTACAGACCGGAGCCCACCAGTCTTCATGGAACAGAGATCCAAAAGTAAAAAAAGAGAGAGATCACATTCAGATACAAAGTATAAATGGGTAGGGCTAGGAGCAGGATAGCAAATGCTAGAGTAAATCAAGAGCTAAACTATGCTGGAACTGAATCCTTCTAGAACTATGGCAAGCAAGCAAGAACAGAAAGATTACCTGAATAAATGTTTTAACCTTAGTCACTTAGTCTTATAAATAGCATTTGGCAATCTGTTCTGTTTTGGTTTTTGCTTTTAAGTTTTTATTTTAAAATTCCAGTTAGTTAACATACAGTGTTGTATTAGTTTCAGGTGTACAATATAGTGATTCAACAATTCCATATGGCAGCTTGTATTTTGAATTTACAAGCTGCCATGGAATTGCCTAGATGGAAGTAAATAATGGACGGGAAAAAGTCCAGGTGGAAAAGTGAAGGGAAGGGAGGAACGAAGAGATGAAAACAGGAAAATAAAAGAGAAAGTAAAAGAAGATGACAATATGAAAGGAAAAACAGGGGCACCTGGGTGGCTCAGTCAGTGAAGCGTCTGCCTTCGGCTCAGGTCATGATCCCAGGGTCCTGGGATCGAGCCCCACATCGGGTTTCCTGCTCAGCGGGGAGCCTGCTTCTCCCTCTCCCACTCCTCCTGCTTGTGTTCCCCTCTCGTTGTCTCTTTCTTTGTCAAATAAATAAATAAAATCTTTAAAAAAGGAAAAACAAAGAGACAAAGGAAGGCAAAAATGGAAGAAGGAGACAAGGGCAAGGAGGTGAGAAGGAAGGAAGCTCCCAAGAATTGGGAGGAATCTTGACTATTACTCCACTGGTCTTACAAACACAACAGTCCATTGGCTTTTTTATTGACACCAGTTTCCCAGCGTACCTAGCCAGGCATCTTTGACATTTGTAACTTTGGCACAGAAATGGCTCCAGTCTCAGAAGAGAGCTCTGAAATAAATATGAGGGATGTTTCATTATAACCACAAATCCGTAAGAGTGAAATTCAAAGAGAAAGAAAAACGAAAATATTGTATTTTGTTTGAACATTTGTCCTGAGGTCATTACCTAGTTATGATTCATTTTACCCAGCAAGGAAAGTTAGGGGTACCCCTTTCATGAGTCAAAATCTTTTTCTTGTGGATTTCTTTGTTTTGAATATTTTATTTCTTGATTTGTTAAAAAGTATTAATGTCAAGTGTCATAACAAAGGGAAAACTAGTTGAAACCATCACCACAATAATGTTAAACACAGGGGCATCAATCCTGCAGGGTACACTTGATAAAGATGACTAACATTTTTGTCTTCTCTTATTAATAAATATTAACCTGTAGTCAGGAACAATAGATGCTATTTATACTCTAACTAGTTCCTTATTTGTTCTAGATTTGAGTGCTGAGCTTCCAGATATCACCCAGAACATACACTTGGGGAAAAAATTCTACTTTTATATAACAGAATTAGATCAGGGACATTATCAGCCCTAACAGTGGCCTGGGATAATATAAATGGGCTCAGGGATGCCTGGGTGGCTCAGTCGGTTAAGCATCTGCCTTTGGCTCAGGTCACGATCTCAGGGTCCTGGGATTGAGCCCCGCATTGGGCTTCTTGCTCAGTAGGGAGCCTGCTTCTCCCTCTACCTCTGCCCCTTTCTCCGTTCGTTCTCGTTCTCTCTCTCTCTCTCTCAAATAAATAAATAAAAATACAAATGGGCTCAGCAAGGAGGCAAGAGAAAATAATGGATTGGAAATCTCAAATGAGATCTCAGAGATAGTTGGGTACATAGCTCCCCTTCTTCCATTAAATAGCTCTTTGTGCCACTATCATGAGAAGCCACTATCAATGAGAAGATCATCGTTCTAGGCCATTAGTACTTATGCTACTACTAATAAAGACAACAATAACAGTTTACATTTACTGCATATTGCTAAGAGCTATTCTAAGCAAATTAATAGTTAATCCTGAGAACAACTCTAAGTGATGGATGCTTATTGTTATTCTCCCCCATTTTCATGAATTGATGAGACCAGATTGATACCTAGTAAATTAATTATCCAAATTCAGGTCCCCAAATCACAACAATTGATAGCAATCATAACTATTGGTAATTCAGCAAGATGGTATAAAGGTATGGTGTGCTCTTGTTTAAAGGACTGGGTCAGACCCCCAAATCACCAGTGCTATGGACTAGAAACGGGAGACCCGACCTCTACCTGTCCAGCCCTTGCTGTATCACCTTCCTCCTAAAAATGGAGAATAATAATGATTACCCATTCACTACATGACTTATTGTAAGAATCAAATGAGTTATAGATGTAAGAGAATCACTTAAACCTGTTATTTTAGTGATGTTAATCGCATGAGCATATCAGATGATGGAAGAAATGGAAGGACATATATTTGCTCAAGGT
The DNA here is from genome assembly GCF_002201575.2 of Neomonachus schauinslandi. Taxonomy (NCBI): domain Eukaryota; kingdom Metazoa; phylum Chordata; class Mammalia; order Carnivora; family Phocidae; genus Neomonachus; species Neomonachus schauinslandi. The sequence goes on along the minus strand of NC_058410.1, from coordinate 29,371,293 downwards.
TGTAACAGATTTTGATTATCTTTTTTAGCATTGAATTAATCATATATTCATTTTTGATAAACAGGATAACTACTTATCTTACTACTATAATAATAAATAGATCCGGAGTTATCTCTAAGATGCTGGGGGCAATGTGATAGTTAAATATACATTTAAGCCAGACTTGCCTGGGTTCAAATCCAAACTAGCTGTGCAACTTTTAAAAATGTCTTTAACCTCCTCAGTGTCCTCATCTATAATAATAGACTCTGTCTCATAGGGTTTTTCTTACAGGGTTATTTTCAGGATTAAATGAGTCAGTAGAAGTAAAGCACTTAGAATTAATATCTAGTATATAAAATATACTGTGTAAGTGTTTGCAATTATGAATTGTAACACAGATTCAGGCAGAGAAAGTTACATTATTTTATTTCTAAACCACTCCATACTCGTAATCATGAATTTCAAAGGCATGATTATATGCTTGTTTTCAAATCCTTTAAAGAAATTAATATTACACACATACTACTCACCCAACACTATGCTAGCTAGTGGACTGTAACAGCAATAACAACAACAGAAACTATGATATTCTCCCAGCCCTTAAGGGCTTTATAATCCCATTGGGATCCAGAGAGAAGATATGAAATTTTTGAATGCCAAAATAAGTTATTTGAGTACCAAAATAAAAATCACTATGTGCTCTGAGATGCAGTAGAAGGTCATTATAGATTCTTGATCAGGAGAAATACATGATGAGAATGGTAACTGAGGAGGAATAATCTGGTAGTATGCTCAAAGATCTGAAGATGTTTTCCCCTGTATTCCCAGACTCAGTTGGTGGCAACATCATGTATCTGGTCACCCAGCCAGAAAATTGGGAGCCCAGTCAATTTCCAAATCCTGTGACTGTGAGAGTCTAAAGATCTTTGCAAGGTACTTTCCACTCTGAATAAAGTGCCATCTTTCCTGTAAATTAGGAGCATGGCTCTCCATCTTCTCCCTCTCCCCCAGGGCCACCACCACCAAACTACTTCATCTCTTATCTGGGCTACTATAATTGCTTCCTAGTCTCCCTGATGCTTTTGAATTCCTCAAATCAGACTAATTGTTACCTAGCGTCTACCTAAAATGCGTATCTAACCAATCATTCAGTCATTCTCAAGTATTTATTTAGAGCTTACTCTGTATCAGGTCAAGTATAGATAATTATTGTGCCAAAACAGATGTTCTCCAAATATCCTAGAGACACCGTGGTGACAGTAACCAAACTATCCTCACAAACTAATGTTGAGGTTAAGGTAATAACAAATATAATTTTCTATGCTTCGGTTTCCCCGTATTTGAATAGGAGTAACAGAACCTACTTTACAAGGTTGTTATGAAGATAAAATAAGATTACTGTCATGAAAGGACCACAGAGGAGAGGCTTGATAAGCATTTTCTTTGTTTTTGAAATGGTAGCAGTCAGCCCAGAGGACAGAGCTAGAGTTATAGATCAGAAAGTCACTGGTAAAGGAGAAGTGGAGATAAAACCATGAAAGTGAAGGAATTCTCCAAAAGAGAGAGAGAGCTCGGCAGGGAAGGCAAAGGATCCAGCACCAGTTTTAAGTGAAGTGGGAAGGGAGAAGAGGAGCCATAGGAAGGAGACTAAGAATTTGTAAGAGAGAAACTAGGGTCTACTGTTATTAAATATTAAATGACGATTTACAAATTGTCTTGCATTTGTCTTATTTTTATAAACACCTGTTCACACAGATAGTCATAACCACCAGTTTAGAATATGAAGGACAAAGATGTCAACATCTTAAATTATGTCAAGAAAGTTATCAACCCTTAGCTGGTCTACCAAGTGTTGCATTCAACTATCATTCAACTCAGACAAGCTGGGAAGGAGAGCAGTCTAAACTATTGAAAATTCTGAATTATATTCTTTAAATAAATGCAATTTTATTATTTCATATCTATACAGTGATGTCCTATTAGGCCAAAAAGAGTACTTGTAAGTAGATACTTTCATAGGCTTAATTTCATAAATGACAGAAATTATTAATCTATAATATGTATAACTTGAAAGTACATAAACAGATGATATCAAGCTACATACAGGTATCCCCTGCTTTTTGCAAGTTCATGTTATGCCACTTTGCTTTTATAGAAGACCTACATTAGTACCTATCTTCACTAACCAAAAGATATCCAAGGAGGATTTTTGCTTTTCTGAGAAAAGGGAAAATAGCGTTCAGCGTTTGCTTTGTAGGGAGCCCTTATAGGAGGCAGCACACACCCACATCAGCAAGAGGGACCAGTCAAGCTCCTTCTCGCGGAGCTACACTCAGCATCTCCGCATCAAGCTGCCATCGCTTTGAATGGAGTCTGTGAGCATCTGTGCTTTATCTCCGTTTATTTTATACTTCCATTAACGAGATGTGTCCTAAAGTATCAGAAAAGCCTATGAGAGGTTATTTTCTGGGTTTGGGTGTGTTCAAAAATGTTCCATGTAAATTAATGATAACTGCTTTTTTCATTTTACACCATTTTGGCTTAAGAAAGTTTTCACAGGAATGCTCTACTTTTGAATAGTGGGAGAAACGGTTACTCGAAAAATGTGTTCTCTCAAGTAGGTTCATTATATCCTTGCAATCTCTTAGACCATTTTTTGTTTACTGAATCCATTTAGCATAGTTAGACCAAAGGCCATCTTTATCTTAACCCCATGCCAACTACCAAAAATTCCCAATTGCCAGCCCAAAGTCATGACGTTTTACCATACATTCAAGCTAACATTCTCTTTGAAAATGTGCAGTTATGTTTAAGCTGTTTCTTTCTAGACCAAATTTTCAATGACTAACTGAAGTTCTCGAACGAAATGAATGAGTTTACTTAATGGTTTCTCATAATGAATACAGTATCTGGGCTAAGGAATTGGTCCCTTCCTTTTGCCCCACCTCCTGCCCCTGTCAGAGCACAGCTAGAGGATTATGTTCCGTTGTGATATTCAGTTCTGGGCATCACATTTTAGGACAAACTCTAATGAAATGAAACACAGTTCAAAGAGAATGAGACTTGGAACCATTTCATAGGAGAGACAATTGAAAAAACTGGGACACCTGGTCCAGAGAAGAGATGACATGGAGAGACAGAAAATAATACCTTGTCTCCAGCTCTCTGAAGGGCTAGGCGTGTGAGAGGTATTGACCTTGTTATTCTCTTTGGCTTCAGAACAGTGGTCTTCAAACATAAGCATGCAAGGGGAGCTTATTAAAGCTTATGAAAGTGGGGATCTGGGCTCCAGAGCCACCAACAGCCATTCAAATGGCCCTCTGTGGAGGAGAGTTGAGGAAACTGCATTTCTACAAGAACCACAGGTGACGATGATGCAGGTGGTGCACAGAGCACACTTTGTGAGACACTTCCTTCTAGGTTGAACAAGAATCACTGGGTCAATGTCACAAGGGTTAGATTGCAGCTCAATATACCAAAACAAAACAAAAGAAAACAAAGCCCTTCCTAATGATTAAAGCTTCTCTAAATGGAAAGACTTCTCTTGTTGTACATTCCTATTATTGATAGGTTCCAACAGGACCTTTGGTGACCACGGTCAAGATGTCATAGAAATGAGTGTTCAGTAGGCAAATGGTTATGCTGCATACAAGCTGAGGGATTCAATTGCTAATGAGAGTGTTTGTTTCTGGATTTGTTAAATAAAGATGTCGGTTCTGATCATCATCCTTTATACAGAAGTTACTTGGCAGTGGGACAGATAAAAAAAGCAGAGACCATAAAGCCTTCTGTTAGTTTTGAAACAGGAACAACAACTGGTCAATTAACTGTTTTTTCCTTAAAGCACCCCAAATTAAATTAAACTATGATTACAGGGGAAATATTAGAATATTTTATTTTCTCCTGCATTATTTTCGCTACAAGATGAAATCTTTGTTTTTTTTTTAAGTAATCTCTACACCCAACATGGGGCTTGAACTCACAACCTTGAGATCAAGAGTCACATGTTCTACCGACTGAGCCAGCCAGGTGCCCCAACAAGATGAACACTTGAGCCTTGTGAGTAACTTAGCATGCATTGACCAAAGATGATAAGAGTGACATGAGTGACACAAATACTTGGAATAAAGGACGGAGGCTGTAGTAGCTGGGGATCCACCAGACACATGTTCCGTGGGGTGTGGGGAACAGAGAGATGAAAGAAAAAGGAAAAAAAATGTAAAAAGTGTCTTTTATACTTGTATTTCACTGATTTTCTCCCCAAATTTCAGTTGTCGGCCTTAAATTGACTACAATCCAAAACTTTAAAGTCAAAAGCAATTGTTCTAAAAAGAATGAAAAAGAAGCAGGAGGAGAAATGACATCTTTTCACTTCCTGAGCAATTTGGTATTGATAGGGAAAGGGGGCTGATTCATAACAGGTCAGATGTGATGTGAAGCCAATAATGAGACATTAGTTCCATTTGTGGTTTGGCTGTGTGAACTGCCAGGCTACAGGGTGTGAGAGCAAGCCGAGGGCCGATTCACGTCCTTTCCTTTTATAACATAAAATGTCCTTCATCTGTGAGGCAAAAGTACATGCTTTTATAAAATAGGGGTGCAAGTTAAAAGAAGAAGGATAGCGATGCATCTCTTTATCTGAGAATGAGGAAAGCCGTGCTGGTCATGGGAAGGTCTTTCTGAGGAAGTAGCGTTCCAGCCAAGCTCCAAATGAACAGCAGAATCCCGACACGTGAAGATCACAAAGAACAGCTTACCAGGCAGAGGGACCAGTCAAAAAACCAGTGCTTGCTTCAGATGTACAAAAGATTACTTTGGCGAGGGAGCAGGGGCGAGTTTCCAGGGTTAGGGATACTGGGAAGCACCCAGAGTCCAATAATATGGCTCATACAGTCCTTGTGGCTGGAAAGTCACAGCCACAGTGGCCACTGAAGATGGCGAGCCTCCATGTTAGGCTCTGACTGACACAAAGAGACCCCTGGGCCTGTGCACTGACTGGACAGGAACCACGGAGATTCTTGCTTTCTTAACAGTTGCCTGGAGAACCAGCTAATACAATTGAGACACGTGGTGGAGTTACAGCCCCGTAGGTCTACTTTGACCAATGAAAGATCAGAGATAGGAAGTGGTCAGCAGATAAATTGGTTGGTGCTGATCCTCCTCTGTGAGGGCCTGTTTCTAGATGTTTTTATTACAGCCCCTTGGCAAGGAAGACCTTCTGATACCATGCAACCAGCAAACTGTGGCCAGCCCAGTAGGACCCCCTCTTGCATCTGTTCTGACCTCTTTCCTGCCTTACTAAATTCCTTTCCCTCTTACTCCTGTTTCCTGGGATTACCCTCCAGAATAGAAATAACACACAAACTTTTGCCTTAGGCAGTTTTCTGGAGAATTTACTCTAAGATGCATGTATTAATTGATGTAATCCTCATGGAAATCTCATGAGACAGGTACTATAAATATCCCTGTGATATAGGTAAAGAAATTGAGCACAGAATTATGTAACCTGCCCAGAGGTCTGCAGCTTGTGAGTGGGCGAGCTGGCCTGTGAAGCCAGGAGATCTGGCTCCACAACCTCTATGTTGCACAGTCCTGGAGATGCTAGCCATGCTCCTGGGGCAGGGGCTGCCTTCAAGATAAGCCTGCAAATGCGCATATGCAGTGAATGAGCCTATTCTCAGCGAGTAGTGCCCCTCTCTCCTCCCTTCCTAGAAGAGGTCATGAAACACATTATTAGGGTCTTTTGGCCCACATGGCTAGACTCACTGTATTGGAAGAGACCAACCTGCACAATCAGCTAGTCTTCATCAGAAACAGCACTAACCACGTATCAAATAGTGCTGAGCGCTCTTCCAGGTACTCATTTGAGAGAGCGGAGGAAACAGAGCAAAAACAGAAAAGCGGGGCCAGGACCAGAATAAGGCAAGCGAGGCCCTTGCCTGAGGCACAAAATTTAAGGAGGTCCCAAATACCCAGTAATCTAGAAAAATCATATTTTAATGGAATAATTTTAAAAATATAAATTAATGCAGAAAATGTCATGATGAACAAAATATCAGGGCCATACTCAATCCCAGAGTAGAATCAAGACTCTCTTTAAATAACTTTGGTGTATAGACCTGCCTAACACCCACATTTGAATGCGTTGTGCATGGACTAACATAAACAGTTACAATCCGTGCCCAACACCGTACTCTCCTACAGCCAATCTAGGGGCATTAAATAATATTAAATTATATTATTCAGAATTAAAGTTACCTTTAATAATTCCTACCTTTGAAAATGAAAAAAAAAAACCCCACTATTTTCTTACTGATGATTTTTTTAATCTTAGAGTTAAATAAGAAATATGATTGCAGGTGACAGAAAATGTCAGTATTCCATAAGATTTCAATAATGTTCAGTAAATGAGGAAACTGAAAATATATTATAAACATAGTTTACAATTCTCATATTTTTATTCTATTCTAACAAATGATAATCATGAGATAATTTAAAATTACAAAACCAATTTAAATTTACGAAACTATAAATTCTTAATTTAAAATGATAAAACTATGTGTCTTTATCTATGCTAGCTTTGAGGTTATTGAGTGGTAAGATGTTCTGCTGTGCCTAGGAAGAATTATCTTCTGGGTTGGGGAAAAAGAAAGTTTCTTTGAAGAGTAAAACATCCCCCCCCCCCCCCCCCCCCCGCCCACTGCCGATTTGTTGTACTGTCTTCAAATACATCAAGAACTTTCTGTTTAGGCATGGATTTCATAAAAGGAGGCAGACCTAAGAAAGTCTTCTATGCAAGCTGCTCCCCCCGCCCCCAAGAGCTGAGGGTGGCGGCGAGCTTGGAGAGAGACAGGGGAATTCCCAGCTGTGGAGGAGAGCAAAAGGGAATATACCCACAAGAACCAATGATAACTTGGCATCCATTGAACTTCCTCTTCCTAAATTTGCTGAGGCACTTCTTAAAATCAAAACAAAACATAGCAACAACAACAAAAAAGCCCTTCTTTCTTTTACTACTGAACACCAGTGATAATGGTGAGGCTGCTAAATCGTACTTTCCCAGTGGGTCAGGCTGGAACTCGATTTAAGTGCTTTTGCACTGGGACAAACAGAGAGAAGGTAGCTGCCCTTTCCTTCCTCCCCGCCTCCCCCCGCAGCTTCGGTCTGTTACTCACTACATACACATGCCACATTGGTGGTGCCTTCTTATGATTCCTGCAGCCTCCAGTCATTCTGGAAGTTCTTTGTCATGAATTTATTTATATTTCATATGCCATGTAGCTGATGGGAGCCATGAATGCACCACAGAGGTAAACCCTCCTCCAGTATTAATAACAGTTAAGGGGAAAGTGCTTCTTAATGATCATTCCAAAATGAGTTAAGAAGGAAAATTTCTATCATCGGGCTCCTATATGCATATTATAAAGGTTTGCTGGTCAAAAGTCTATAGCACAAAAAATAAAATAAATGACCTTCAGTTCCTTTAGCTACTATATCTTTAATTAGGAATGAGTCAATGTAACCATTTCCTTAGGTAATAGTCAGGGTGCGCACACCCATATGCACACGCACACAGTTTTCAGGTTCAAGAAAACCTCCAAATTTCAATGCAGAATAGCATTCTAATTTTTAGTCTAACATCCTTAGCCTGAGGAGAATGGACTGGAAATTTCACAACCACTAATTTAGTTGTAAATTGTTTTTTAAATTGCAAAATAGTTGCAGATTTTTTTTTCCTGAAAAACAAAGGAGACAAAATTCTATGCTTTTGCTCTAGCACTTTCAGTATCCTGAAACAGAAGGTACAAAAACCACCATAATAAATCTTAATACTCAAATGAGGATATGTTTAAAAGCTCCGTCTAGATTTACCATAAGGTCTTTCTCTCTAGTTCTTCATGCCCTGGTTTGGACATGGCAGTTCTTCTGGAATTCATATTTGAACCAAGGAGTCTGCTTACAGGGCGAGAGCAGTGCTGTGTGTTCAAGCTCCATGAAAGTTCTGCTCTGGGAAAAGTCTCAAATATATCTAACAAAACAAAAAAAAATGATAATGCATATAGAGTAAGTAATTTTCTAGCGATGTCAAGCCAAAGAGAAAAGTGAAAGCATTCTTTTAGATGCCATGTACCTGTCAGACACTGAACAATTCAGTTTTAAATACTGTCATTAGCCTCTTTTAATCCCCAGGGGAAAAGTTTTTCATACTGTAAAAACAACAACAAATTCTCAATGAATCTCATTTTAGAATCTGTAAATATCGTATCTCCAGATGTGAAATTGGATATAAAACAGATGGAGTGGATAAGGAAGAGGGAAAAAATACTTCAGATAATTTCCCCCCTCAGAAAAGGATGACTGTGTACATCAATGGAATGTAGACTTCCCAACTATGAATGAAACATTAGTTGGCCTAAGAAATGCTATAATCTCTGAAACTTTAAATGCGTGTGGTCAGTGAATATTTCTTTTTTATTTTCATTCTCCTTTGTTTGAAGGGGAAGGATAGCTACTATAAATTGGAAAACCACTCCTACACTAAATAAAATCAATTAAACCCAGGGGTTCCTACAATTTAAGAAAATATTGAATAAAAAGCTAACCTTAAAATTACATTTATATTTAACTTTGACTTAATTTTTTTTCACTCTACAGTTATATCTCTATGGGAAAATAGAGAAGGATGTTTGAGTTCAACCCGCTCTTCAGGCATATCTATTATTCTAGATTGTTTGCCCACCCCCCGATGTTTACATGAAAGTCTGAGGTGCCTCCTGGGATAAAACCCTTCCTTAAGAAAAAAGAAAAAAAGGTTCAGACAAGCATCATGGTTATGATCCAGTTTTGTTTTGTTTCATTTAAAAGACTTAGTGGTCAGAAGGAGAAAGGGTTCTAAGTACAGCACCATAATTGTCCTTCCATTGTCTCCCCTAATCCAGACCCCAAGGGCCGTATTGGCCTTCAAACTGTTATCCTAAAAACACTGTGACATCAGGAAACAGGGGGAAGAGCCATGGGGAAAGGTGTAAACCCAGCCAAGGTGGACTGAGCCCCCCATTCCTGCGGAGGACACAGCTTGGCAACTCCAGAGAACACAATGCCCCTCAGGACCCAGTACCCAGCATGCTCCCCCGGTGGGGATCGCTTCTCAGGGGCACCCGCGTGAGCTACAGGGGACACAAAAGGATGAGGAGAAAAGCTTGGGAAAGAATAAAGCACAGACCCATGTGGTAGCTAATAGGTCTTATTTTGTTACAAGCACGTGAGACTATCTGAGTGAGGGTCATGAAATAATAAGTGAAAGAAAGAAAGACATATGAATTTATGCACACCTTCCCTGCATTAAAATCGTATAAAATCTACAGTAGATGTAATGATGGACGATTGTGATTGCACATTTTGAAATGAATCAAGATAATAGAGTAGATTTGTTTATCAACTTCCGTATTTGTGCTTATGAAATTTAATCTCATGGTTTACCCTCTGGGATGTTAATGTGATTGGACTATTTCATCATATGCCATAACTTGAAAATGCATTTCATCCAATCCAGCAGACTGTGGGGCACATGCTTCTAATAACCCTGTTTAAAGAAGAAGAATTAATTCGGAGGGACCAATGATTTGTCCAACACCACACAGTAAGTGCAGAAAGGGGCAGACTCAGGCCCTCTGGCTTAGAATCCTGCACCCCTTTCACCACCTGGCATGACCCGCTAGTGTTCCCACCGCTGCTTGGTGATCCCAGAGTCAGCAGGTGAAAGCTCTAGGCAGACAATTGGGAAACCCCAAATGGAATCCTTCTGGCTCTTGTTCAGCTTCTCTTTAACCTTGGGGGAGTCATGTAACTTTCGATTTTCTTTCCCCATCTGCAGAATGGGTTGGTAATAACACCTGCCCCACCCAAACTTATGTGAATGTTATGAGGAAGAATTAGATAATGTCTGCACTGCGTTTTGTTCTCCTTAGAAGAAAGTCCCTATAAAACTGAAGACAGAAATTCATTATGAGGACTGATGAGATCAAAGCCTGCAGTCATGAGCTGGGGAAGCTCTCCCCTGAACAGAGAGCATTTACTGCTCCACACTCTAATGCCATTCCTCCCTTAAGATTCTAAAATGATTTGCAGATAGTCATTAAGCAAATCTTGCTGCCCTTAAGCAAGGTGCAATTTGCACTATAACAGCCTAAAGCTTTATGGAAATAAATTCTTAGGAGGAGGAAAGCAATGCTTAAAAAAATAATCCAGAAATTAGGATCCTTAGGTCTGTTTTTCTAACTGCCTACTCTCTACATCCACAAAATACAATTTTTTTATTTAACTCTTTCATTTTCCACTCATAGCAGCTAAGTAGTGCCATTGCAAGCAGAGCTCGTGGCAGGAGACAGTATGCAAAAATAAAGAGGAACAAATACTTGTAAATATCAGTAACTTTAGGAACTTTGGGTAACTCTAAAGCTTTATATGAATCTCTAGTTTTCATATTTGCCTGAACCAAAAATACTGTCTTTTCTCCTACTTGTTATGTAGGTCCTTTCCTTCGGAAAGGGGATGAGGCCAAACCACAAAAGAATGCACTGGCCTGTTTTAGGGACTCCATCTTCCCAAAATGTTAGGATCCATTAACCAGGTCTTAATGTTTGCATAATATTGCCTAACCTCATTTGCTAATGTCTCAACTTGACTGCATTTCATTTTAATTTATTAAACTCTACTGGCAAAGTCTCAGAGTAAAATGCTGTGCTATCTTATTTTTGAATCTACATGTTAATCATGTCTAATTGGCCTTCATTTCCATCTGCACAGATCTCTAGTCCTCATTTCTGGAATTAGCAGATCAACCAACCCAGTCATGACCTCAGACATTCATCTGACTTTGCCTCAATATTCTATGAAAGCCTCAAAATGTAAGCATGAGGAATACCAGGCAATTAAAAGATGATATTTACAATATTTCTTGTTTGGATTAGATCTGTCAAAAGACAAGAGGTAAAAGTACTGGGAGCCCCTTATCCTCGGGGCAACCCTGACATAGACTATAAAGTCTATATGTAAGACTATGAAGTCTTTATGTAAGACGTTATAGCCTATGTCTTCCTTTTCTAGACCTGTCCTACAGTTTCTTAAGATGAACGCTGGGGCCAGTGTGGATGGGCAATCCACATTGATAAGAGATTGAATAGAAACCACCAACTCTGTCAACCTACATGTTTTTGCCTTAAGAAAGAGGGACCTATTCAATCTAGATCTAAAAAGGGGAGAGGGACTGACTTTATAGATCAGTGCTGAATTAATTATAATCCTAATTAAGTATAAACAGGGACCTCTCCATCCAAAAAAATAATAATAAGCCTTCCATATCTGCTCATATTTAATCTCAAGGAGTAACCCTTAAACTGAGGGGAATAATTTTGAAAGTGTCACAAAGGAAAACTTTCGCAAAATAATTTTATCCATACAATAACTGTGTTTCCTTTCCTAACCGCTTTTCTCCTGATGAAATGTTAATAGCTTTAAAAGCCATAATATGCGAAGTCTTATCAGTTGTTTATCCTTTAGCGTGAATGAACTGAACAAATTCTGTGGGCATAGGGAAGAGAGTGGAAAGGAAAGCCTAAAGGAACTCAGGGCAAATTCCACCAAATTTTAGCTGGCCAGGTGTTAACTGAATAGCAATGCCTTCTTCATTCTATTTTATGGCAGCCTCTCTCTTCTCTGGCTGAAATGTCACATAGAAACTTCTCTTTAAAGTCTGCGCAGGAATTCTGTGTCAGATGAGTAAGAAGATGAAGAGGTGGAGGAGACAGACCCTGGGGTAACATCTTCCCTCTGCGCCCAGAAAAGCATTCTGCTAATAGCAGAGAAGCTGGCTGAGACAATGTTCTGCAATGAAAACCTGCAGCAACACGCCATCGTCCAGGGTTCCAGACCAAGGGAGGAGGAGGGCGTGCAGAACATTTCATTCTAATTATGCCAGAAGTCTGAACGAAAAAATAAAAAATAAAATAAAATCTCGATAGCACTGGAAGACTGTATATGGCAGTCTCAAGTGACCTGGAACTACTAAAATTTAAAGACGGGAGGGTGTTTCTAGTTCCCCAGCTATAATAAACTTGTGACTGTGAAGGAAAGTCAATGTTTCTGTCAAACCTAAGACCCTTGGTTGGTGGAGAAGTCAACTCTGCTTAAAAATATTATCTTCCCCAAGGTAAAGAGCGATGATCATTTCAAACATACTGTTAGCTATTCTTCCTCCTGAGGGTCACTCTGGTTGACCACCCTTTGGTGTAGCAGACAATATGATGAGCTTTCTGGATGTGCGAAGATGCAGATTGAACCTAATCAGCAAACTAAAGTTTCCCAAGTAATATTATAAGAACGGGAGAAAGGGGGGGATACATCAGGGCTTTGGGAGCTGAGAGTAGACCACCCAAGGCAGGAGCTTTAGAGCAGGAAGATCTATCCTGAAGTTCAAGGTGGTCTCTTTTGTGTGCCCGGTGTTTGTGCTGCTCTGGGGAATGAAAGAAGGTGGGTGATGGCCTTGTGGTGAGCAACGGCCTTGTGAAGGTAAAGCAGTGTAGACAGGAGCTAATGGACAGAGTCAGCAGGATGAAGGCACTGAGGAGAGAATTCAGCAAGAACTCAAGGTGAGAGGTGGCTATAGGGAAGAAGGCACTGAGCTTGGGAATCCTTACTAATCTCAGGTAGAGTACTAGGCATCCCACAGTATTTGGTACGGACGGTGGAGCCATTTTGTTTGAAAACAGAAAGAAAAGAAAAGGGTAAAGCTATAATGCCAGAGGACATTTTTCATACCTAATTAGCTTGCTCTTGCTGCATAAAGGGTGAAAATCACTGGAAGTCATAATCTCCTCTCTCCCAAGACATGTGTCTTCACTGCTCATATTCTCAGATTAAGTACCATATGGAATGGTTGGATTCTAAATCTGGATATCACTCCATATAATTTAGTCCAATGGTGTGCTGGTAAACCAGATCTCTGGGGAGGATAAAAAGAGTTGGCCAATTTTAATGATGTAAAAACACCCATGTTGGCCAATTTCAAGCTACAAACTTTCTATTACTGTATGTGGAGTTAGGGAGAGACATGGAACCAGATCTCAGAAGCTGGTCTGGTTTAATCCATGTGAGAGTAATAATTCATTCCATTCTGTCACAGGACGGGCCACCTGGTCTTCTTTCAATTCTCTTTACTTACTCTATGTCTTCCTGCCACAGGACTCTGCATCTTCTGTTCCTTCTGCCTAGGATGTGCTCTCCTTCCTTTTCATCTAGTTAATGTCCACTCATCCATCTGTTCTCAGCACAACTGTGGCTTCTTTAGACAAGCTTTCCCTGGCCTCTCTGGCCAGGGCAAGTACCTCAAGTCTAGCCTCTCACTGAGCCATGCACCTTTCCCTCCAAAAATAGGTTACGGGTATAATTTTACGCTTGTTTGATTGATCATTTGATTGATAGCTGTCTGCCCTCTTTGATGGTAAACCTCAGGAGGTCAGGCCTCATCCACTTTTGTTCACATTGCAGAGCCTAGCAAGTAACAGGTGTGTTATGACAATTCCTTGAATGAATGAGCATACCAGATCGTCCCCCAATCCTAGTAAGTCACCAGCTGGTCACTTTTCACCTGAAGGTAGAAAGCGTAGAGCCCAACAACTAAAGCTTATCTCTCTTCTCATCAACACCATACCTGGAGGTGCCTGGGATGAAGAAGCACTCACTAGCTCAGACTCACTTGAGTGTCAGTCTACAGCGACTTCTTCCTATCTGAAGAACCACATAATAAACCGGCAGAGGTTTAGAAATCATTTTGTGTAATCTTGAGATACATAACAATGTCTTGTGTGGTTGCCTGATTGTGCCCTCATCAAATAACCATACTGTTTCATTCTTTTCTAGTTACACATACCTGCTCAATACACTCAGATATATTCAATTTAAATTCATTTAAGCTGGAAATAAGAAGAGAAACTGGAACTTTTAAGGATCTTTGTAGTTTCCAGTCCTCAAAATATTAATGTTTCATCAATGAGCATCATTTTTTATTATAATAATCAAAATAATGTGATTTTTAAATAATGGAAACCTTTAAATCGTGATAATGTGATTTTTAAATAATGGAAACATTTAAGTCCTGTAGCAAACTAAAAGGGTTTACCAAATGACTGTCAAATAATAGCTAAAATTTATGGAGTACCTATGTACTAACTCCTCATACCAACTCTAGGAGGCACAGAGAAGTTAAACAAAGTACTCAAAGTCTGGGGCGCCTGGGTGGCTCAGTCGTTAAGTGTCTGCCTTCGGCTCGGGTCATGATCCCAGGGTCCTGGGATCGAGTCCCGCATCGGGCTCCCTGCTCGGTGGGAAGCCTGCTTCTCCCTCTCCCACTCCCCCTGCTTGTGTTCCCTCTCTCACTGTCTCTCTCTCTGTCAAATAAATAAATAAAATCTTAAAAAAAAAAAAAAGAAAACAAACAAAGTACCCAGGGTCATACAGCTGAATGCTGGGGACTTGGAAAATAAGGACTCTGACACCGGAGCCCACACTTCTGGTTACTGAGCTCTGTAGGGTAAGGAGAAAAGATCAGATGCAAAACAGATACCACGACCCTTCAGTCAGGGAAGATGGGATATGAAGAAGTTCATGAAAAGAGACTTGGAAGAAGGCAAGAAGAAATTTCAACAGCCACACTAGGTAAAAGGAGAGAGTAATAAGTAAACCTTTTTTTTTTGCTTTTAAAATTTCCTTTTAAGATTGTTGTGGAGGGATAAAAGTAGCTATAGCATCTTTTGACCCCTATGGAGCAAACACACACAGTCATTAGTATCGTATCCTACTAAGGACTCTAGGAGGAGAAAAGTAGATTTCAGTTTATTCCTCTCTAGCCCTATGAGTTGTGCCCTCGCCTAGTCATAGTAGTAGGAGCATATTTTGGCAGTAAAATCATAGTTAAATTTAGTTGAACTGCTTAGCTATGCACCAAAAGTCAAGTTGCCTATATGCAGTTTAATATAACTTTCTGTAAAGAATCCATTAAGGGCTAAAGCCAGGCTCAGGTAAAAATGAAAAAGACACTTAGAGACCAAGATACATTGCTCACTACAGTACAATTCCCTTTACCAATAATTCCAACTTTCACTGAGAACTTCACGCATGCCAAGCACGAGCCTCCACGCTATAGTGGGGCCATGCAGTATTTCATTTAATTCTCCCAAACCCCGGGGAGCTACTTGCTATGACTATCCTCATTGTAGAGTTGAGAAGTGAAATAATAAGCTCGAATTGACACGTTCAGTGAAAGGGGGAGCAGAATTTTGAACAAAATTCTATCTCATTCACTATACACATTTCGTTGAAAAATACAAGACGTTAAAAAGGAAATGTTCATTGGGAAGCTCTGACTGGCCATTCATGGGAATTGATCATTTGGCCTGTCAATTCACAACAATTTTTTTTCTGGAAAACTTTTAGAAACATATACATGAAGGAGCTTCTGCTTTATAAGAAGCCTGACAAAGCAGCCCCTTTGCCTCTTGAAAACAAACAAACAAACGAGAAACAACCCCGCATCAAGAAATAAGCAGCAGCAAAATCCTATAGCAGTGGTTTCAACTCTGGAGTATTCAAATCATCTGAGCAGTTTTGAAAAAAATACTGATGTTTGGGCCCATCCCAGAGCAATTAAATCAGAATCTCTTGGGGTGCCTGGATGGCTCAGTCAGAAGAGTATGGGACTCTTGATCTTGGGCTTGTGAGTTCAAGCCCCACACTGGGCATAGAGCCTACTTAAAAAAAAAATCAGAATTTCTTAGGGATGGAGCCTGGGCCTTAGTGATTTTTAAATGCTTCCTAACCCCACCATCCGCCTCTACCTCCTCTACCCAGCCACGCAGGTGAAAACAACGGTCACTGAGTAATGAAGACAACAGCAAAAAATCTCGATGCTTTTACATTCTTTTGCTAATAGGTCTGATCTGTAAATTTATACGACTGCTTGTAATTGTAATTTCTAAACTTACCTAATTTCTGCCACCAGAATTTCCTGGTTTCAAAAGTCATACCAAAAGACAACAGTAGATGGCCCACCTCTCTCAGAAAGAAGGATCCAAGACCTGCCCTTGCATCCTAAATGGGAGAACCCAGAATTTCCTCACAAATTAGCTTGAGGTAGAGTGGATAGGCAGATAAAAATGTGATGAGGAAAATAGGAATTCAGTCTTTTCTCGAATAATCAAAGAGTGGGCTAAAAGAATCACACACAAAAAAACTCTAGGGATGGAAATGAGCAAAAGTGATTCCAGAGTGTATAGTCTCTGACACTGATAATGAAAGTAGTGAAAGTTTGAACAGGGAAGTAGGCAAACCGTAAAAGTTGAGTTCCAAAGTTCCCCCATTTGTGGACATCTTTTTCCCTCCTTTTTTGGTGAAAGTGAGAATGGAAGATTTGGTTTTATATGGACAATATCTGTGAGGAAACTTGATTATGTGTTTCCTTTGACCGTCAAAGGAGGTGCCAAAAAGGTGCCAAAAAGACCAGGGTAGAATGGAGGTGCCAAAAAGGCCAGGAACTTTCCGTTGCATCATCTATTCTTAAAATTTTTTTATTTTCTATATGTTTTCTTCTAAAAAAATTGTTTATATTTTCACTTTGGCCATTTAGATTATACTTCAGAAACACAAAGTAAGCATACAACTCATTAGAAATCAATGAAAATTAAAATCTAGTTGAAGGCTGACTTCTATATGGTTAGTCTTCTGATACAAAGTATTTGTTATAATTGAAATAGAGTGTAAAGGGATTGTCTTTTCTCTTTATACAAGTGTAATTTTTCACTAATTTGATACAAAGTATTTGTTATAATTGAAATAGAGTGTAAAGGGATTGTCTTTTCTCTTTATACAAGTGTAATTTTTCACTAATGAAATAATAATATACTCTTTTGAGGACTTTTCTCCTACAGAATTCAGTACATACTCAAGGAACACCCATTTCTACTGAGTAGAAAAGAACAGATTATTTTTTTTAAGATTTTATTTATTTATTTGACAGAGAGAAAGAGCACGCACACAAGCAGGGGGAACGGTAGTCAGAGGGAGAAGCAGGCTCCCCACTGAGCAGGGGGCCCAACGCAGGGCTAAATCCCAGGACCCTAAAGTCATGACCTGAGCCAAAGGCAGACGCTTAACTACCTGAGCCACCCAGGCATCCCAAAAAGAACAGGTTATTATCCCCATTTTACAACCGGACCAACTGAGAGACAGAAGAAAAAGCGATGTGATGAATATCCTCAAATGAAACTAATCTCATCTCTCCCAATCCAGAGTTCTACTCTTAAATGGCTTTTCTCACTTCAGTACCTCTGGGTGGATAGAGGTTTGAGGTGATATTTTTCACTGTTAAGGATCGTTGTGTCCTGGTTTTAGGACCTCTCATGACTTGAAGCTCAGAGCCCAACGTTAGTCATCAGTTTCAACTTTTGACCCCAAACTCACCCTGGACCCATGTAAACCAGAGACCCTACTTCAAGCTATAATGGGGGGCCAAGAAAACACACCTTTCCCACAGTACTTGGAACCCAAGCCAGGACTAGCTGCCAGGAACATTAAACTACAATAACAGTCAGATTTTTCCATACCCATGACCATGCATCATCAGAGTCCTGTTTCAGTATGCCTAAAAAAAAATGTTGCACTTTAATTTAGGTCCAGAATCTGGCAGCGTGGGCAGCTGTTGTGTGCAAGGCATTGACCTTGCCCTGAAGCGCTGATAGAAAACAGAGATATTGTTCCTTTGAGTCCATTCATTAGCAGGTCTCAGTGAGCAGAGAAAGGGTGAGTGGGGCTGGTCTAGGATAGACAGCTGTGGCAAAAGCAATGCCAGTAGCCGTGGCTGGGAGGGAGGTAAACAGCGGGTTACAGCTTAACCACATCCTTCTGGCATGAGGTCACCCCAACTTGGCCCAGCTCTGCATACAACTAGGTAAAGGTCTGAGGATGTGTTCCGATTTGTTTATTTTACCTGTGCATGTCAAGTTATTTTTAGTGAGACTGAATCCTATTTAATGCTCAGAATGGGAAGCCAGTGACAATTAACAGTGCAGAAAGTTCCAGCCCAGTGCCCAATTTACACAATTACATCTGCAAACACATGTGGTGGTGGTGGTAATAGAGTTGTCCTATGGTTCATTTAATTCCTGAGTACTTGATTAACTCCAATTGTAACTACAAACAAGTACTGGATCTACTCCTGCGCACACTACTTCCATGAAAAGATCTATCTTCAGAATTTGTTTTCAATTTTTTAAAAATTAAGGGCACCTGAGTGGCCCAGTTGGTTAAGGTCTGACTCTTGGTTCCAGCTCAGGTCATGATCTCAGGGTCGTGAGATCGTCCGCTCAGAGCTGAGTCGGTTCAAGAGTCTCTCTCTCCCTCTGCCCCTCCTGCTTGTGCTCTCTCTCGATCTGTCTCAAATAAATAAATGAATAAAATCTTTAAATTTTTAAAAAACTAAATTATGAATATTTTCAAGAAATTAAAATAAATCCAATAATCATGGCATTTTTTCTACATAAAACCGACCTATTTGTTCTCTGTTACCTTTAGCATGGAATCCAAACTGCCAAGATAAGGAATTAGAGACCTTTATAAACTATCGCCAACCTGTCTCTCCCTCTTTATCTTTCGATTCTGTACCATCTCAACAAACCCCCAGAACATCCCCTTGCTCTTGCTACCCAGAACCAAACATCTTTGAGTGTGTTATTTGCTACACAGATTGTCAACTGGAGGTCTGAGGGGGCCATCTATACTACAGGCATGTTTTGTTTGGGCCTTACAGTGTTTAAAAAATTGTTTGTTTGGACATTTCACAGGACTTCTATCTTCTTGTGAAAAATGTAGGATTTGCCAATACTGGGCCCACATTCCTGCACGGCAGTGACTAGCTGACCTAAGTAATGGCTTTCTGCTTTAGATGTGGCACGGGATCTCTATTTCTCCACAATCCTCACCCCTTTCCACTGGATCACTCCTAGCCCACTCATTCATTTTCTTTATCTGCCTGGTCCCCACTGAGCCATGCCCTTTATAATTTATACTTCCATGCTGTTCCCTTATCCTTGTTCCTTTTTGGGAGATGTTCTTCTGTGTTTCTCTCTGGTAGACTTCTACCACTCTCAACTTAATATCTCCTCCACTGTGAAGTCTTTCATCTATAATCCCTTATTCATATTGCTCTCATAGGGCTGGTCACAATGTGCTTAAGTTCATTACAAGCATCATCTCCCTGACCACCTGTCCTCTCAAGTCCAAGAATCTGGATCCATTTACTTCTTCATTGCCAGAATTTAGCACAGGTGCCAATGGGTGAATAAGTATCCAAGAGAGTCATGATACAGGAAAGAGTGAACTAATTGCCATGACATTGAAGTTAAGAATGACTTTTTTCTGAGTCAGGCATCGGCTGTGTTAACAGTGGCTGAAAGTGGGGCAAAAAAGTAGGGTAGCAAGAAAGTTAAGAACACAAGCAAAATCCTTACTTAAGAACAAATTCAAAAAACAGGACACATAATTGTACATGCCCTGCAAATGCAGGTAGGCGATGAACAATAATCATAGTAATAGTATAATTGAGGAAAATTATAAAGGGCACATATAAACACAAAAGTATCTATATTTATAGTCTCCAATCATATTGTTCTTTCAGTTAAGAAAGGACAATTTCTGGAATTATTTATAAAACTATTGTTCTACATTACAGAGATAAGAGGTAAGACGTTCGACATTCCTAAATGTGTGTTGTGGATGAAAAGACAAAAACAAGGAAAAAGTAACTCATTTTTCTGAGACTTTCATTAACGAATGAAGGGAAAGGGGGAAAAAATACTGAATTTGTTAACATCTTAAAGTTTTGGTCAGTAGGTAGACCAGAGGTCATCTCCATTTTTCCAAAGTAATAGTTACCATTACATGGCCATTAAAGCTCTTCTACTCGCATCTTAAATTAATTCCGGTAAGCAACAAAAACATGGGGAAACAGTTGAGCAGTCATTGCTTGAATGAGGCATATGAAAAATAAAAATTATTTGTACACATCATAACAAGACTAATACCCTGTGCTAATAAATAGCCATAGTCTGGTTTGTGTAATGGAGTCTTCTTTATTACTCTAAGGGGTACACATGCGCTCTTGTAGAATTTTAGAGCACTTCCTTTAGCTTCTAGCTGAAGTACTCTGACCAATGTGTGCTTACACGCATTTGAAGTTATCTTTTCTTTTACTTACTATTAATCTACTCCTACTTCTTTTCCATTAGCTGCTTAAAAAGGAAGAAGAAAGAAGCATGTATTAATTGACCTAGAAAGACAAGTTGCCAATTTTTTAAAAGAAAGAAAGGAAGTGTACAGTCTGTAAGGTGACAAGTTTATGTGGGAGTGTTATTTTGAATGACTTCAAGGAACCTCATATTTTTCTGGTATAACATCAAGTTAGTGGTAGGCTCCTACTTTTTAAAAAAGTGTTCTCTCTCTTACAAAACCCTGTTGAAGAAATAAAACATCCACATCTAAACATAAGATACTAATTTCCTCAAGTATCTTCTATGAAGTTACAAAACTCATGATGAAATAACAGCCTCTTTAAACACTGCGTTCAATATCTCTGACTTCAGTTTATGCCGTTAGAAGTTCCCTGGCATCAGAGCTTCTGCTCTCAATCCCATGCCCCCCAAGCCCCTGCCCTATAGGCAAATAAGGGGTAGAAATGTTAAGAGGGGAAGAACTGAAATGTCTTCTTCTGGGAGGAAGAAAGTATGCCTCCACGTTATCATTCTAAAACATCTATTATCTTGGTCAAATCCTTTCCTGTCACCAGTTTTCTAAATGAAATGTTTTATTTTACTTGAATGAATGGCAAAATGTGTCAGCCTCACAGTCCGTAAATACATAAAAAGAAGAACTGGCTTCTTGAATTCATTTGCTTGATCCTAGGGAGCTAAATGACTTCTGCTGGAAAACTGACTAAAATTTCACCAGGATATTTAAGACAAAATGACATTAGTTATAGTCTTGTTTTCTTCTATTTCTGTTCTTTACCCTAGGAGAAATTGACCTTTGACTTTTAAGAAAAATGCAAAGTTCATTATCTCTTTTTCAATAAATTAGTCAGCATGAGATCTTGCCTATCATTTTTCATTGAAATAAGCAACCTTCCGAGTTCAGCAGCGCCTACTATAATTCAAATTACTTAATTGAGCATACATTTTTAAAAGAGTGTTTTGTTTTGTTTTGTTTCTGTAGCTTTATTCTATATTCGGGCTCATTATAATGCCTGTTAACATGTGGTCTAAACCATTTTCAAATCATCCCATTTTTACATGCCTATACTAAATATACAAAATATAGATTTAGGGAAATTAGGGATGAGAACCATCTGAGACCTTTGGCTCTACTACTTACTAGCTGTATGACCTTGAGCAAATTTCTTAATCTCTTTTACTCTTCATTTCTCCATCTCTAAAAGGAGGATAATATCTTAATTCTAGTGTTGCTGTAAAGATTAGATGGAATACTATATGTCAAGCTCTTGGTCTAGTCCCTGAAACATAAAAGCATGGTCAGTAAGTGATGATGATATCATGATGATGATCAGAAAAAAGAGAAGAGAGGAGTTTGGGTTATTCCATACCCAGCCCATTTGTACCAGATAGAATTCATGAATTCTTTACACAGGAAATGTTGCGAAGGAAGTGGAATTTTTGAAGCTGTTCAAATGGTATGGAGGGATGAGAGACAGTTTATGACAGGTTGTACAGAGGTAACTGTGTCCTCCTCATTCTCTCATTCGTTCATGAAATATTTACTGTATGCCCAATATATGCCAGGCACTTTTCCAGGCAAAGGGAATACTGCTGTGAAGAAGCTGAAAAAAAAAAAAAAACAAGTCTTTCCCTCTTGAGCTTATATTCTAGTTCAAGAAGAGACAATTACAAGGATAAGTCTGAACATATCATACATCAGATGTATTTAACTGCTAAGGAGAAAAATTCAGCAAGCAAGGGGCATTGGAAACTTGGGAATGGGGAACTGAAATATTAGATAGAGTACATGGGAAGGTCTCACCGAGAAGGGAAATTTTAATGAAGACCTAAAGGAAGGGAGGAGCAAGTCATAGGGATGGAAGGAAGAACATCCAGACAGAGGAAAAAGCAGGCCCTAAAGTGAGAGCACGCCTAGCATGTTCTGGGATCAGCCAAGTGGTCACAGTGATTGGAGTGGCCTGAGCAAGAACAATAGAAGGATATGGGGTACAAAGTTGGTAGAGGGGGCAAGAAGGTGGTGAAACATACTTATGTCATTATAGCATCTTGGGCTTTTACTCTAAATTGGAAAAACATCAGGTTTTGAGCAGAAGAGTGACATGGTCTGATTTATCTTTTAAAAAGATTCTTGGGGCACATGCACCCTGATGTTTATAGCAGCATTATCAACAATAGCCAATTATGGAAAGAACCGAAATGTCCATCGATTGATGAATGGATAAAGAAGCTGTGGTGCATGTACACACACACACACACACACACACAGTGGAATATTAGCCATCAAAAAGAATGAAATCTTGCCATTTGCAAGGACATGAGCTAGAGTCTATTATGCTAAGCCAAATAAGTCAGTCAGAGAAAGACAAATACCATATGATTTCACTCATCAAACATATGAACATAGGGAAGGGAAAAGAGAGAGAGAGGGAAGCAAAGCATAAGAGACTCTTAATGAAAGAGAACAGACTGAAGGTTGATGGAGGGAGGTGGGTGGGAGTTGGGCTAAATGGGTGATGGGTATTAAGGAGAGCACTTGTGATGAGCAGTGGGTGTTATATGTAAGTGATGAATCACTAAACTCTACACCTGAAACCAATTTTACCATATATGTTAACTAACTAGAATTTAAGTAAAAAATTGAAATTAAAAAATTGGTTTATCACTTAACAATTAAGCAGTGTGTGAAAAATTCTCTCTCTGAGCCACAGAAATATATTAAAGGAATACTCAATACCTTAAAAAAAAAAAAAAAAGGATTCTGGCTGTTGTGCCTAAGCTAGACTGAAGGCAGCCCATTAGAATAGTATAATATTGTAGGTGAGAGATGATATGACGGTGGCCATTAATAGAGCCGTAGCAATGAAAATAGTGAGATGTGATCACATTCTGGGTATGTTTTAAAGATAAAGCCAACAAAATTTCTTGATGGATTATGAAGGGAGAAAGCAAGGATAACCTCCAACTTTTATAACTGGAAGAATGAAGTTGTCATTTACTGAGAAAGGAAAGACTTGGAAGGATCCAGAGATGAGAACCAGGCACTTAGCTACATGAGTCTGGAGTTCAAGAGATAGATCCAGACTGGAGATAAAATTTCAGAATTATAATTATATAGAAGGTATTTAAAGCCATTTGTGAGAAATTCTAAAGCAACAAAGTGATAGCAGACTTTGAGCAAGCAGAGCAGAGGATAGTGGAGGAAAAAAAAACCTATAAAAATAGAAGGGGATGGGTTTGCTGCAAGGGGCTTCTGGGTCAACAGTGTCATGCACAGCTCACTGTAACAGGAAACTGGCCGTCAGGGCAGGGCTGTGAACAAGATGAGCAATTCTTTCTCTTCTTTGCTCACCAATGGGCCCCGATGATCTCACCTCACTGTCAGTTCTTACACCTCAGCCTACTCTCCATATTCAGTTAAGGGACACCTGTTTCATTTTTTTTTTTTTAAGATTTTATTTATTTATTTGACAGAGAGAGACACAGCGAGAGAGGGAACACAAGCCGGGGAAGGGGGAGAGGGAGAAGCAGGCTTCCTGCCGAGCAGGGAGCCCGATGTGGGGCTTGATCCCAGGATCCTGAGATCATGACCTGAGCCGAAGGCAGACGCTTAATGACTGAGCCACCCAGGCGCCCCAAGGGACACTTGTTTCATTTTTTAATCCTAACCTAATTTTCCTATTAAACAGGTAACAACTTACCAAAGGACTTACTCTACACATAATGTAAGAAAAAGTTTAGAAAATAATGTTTATCCATTCACTTCATATGCAAAGAAAATGCCATGCTTAGACTGCCATTTGGTTGTGCTTATTAGAAATCATCCCTATTGATTGCTTAAAGCAAGATCTTGGAATCGGCTATCCTCAGTTCTTGTAGCTTGGCCTGTGACACCTCGAGCTCCTGGGCCTCTTCTGCCCATACTCTGCTCTTGGTACATTTCCTCCCCCCAACCCCAGTGACTCTCCTCTTGGCCTTTCTCTCTCTGAAAGCTAAACACCCTACACCACCACTACCCATGTGCAGACGATGTCGATGTTCCTCGTTTTTCCATTTCCTGGTACTAAGTCAATGATCCTTCACTGGGCAGCTCCCATTTCTCCCATTTCTCACAGGCCCCAAATGTTCTTTTCTCCTCAAACCCTGTCCTCCTTATCCAGAATTACCTCTCACACAAGATGCACCATCATTTATGGAGTCTCCAGGCCAGAAACCTAGCAGTGACCTGTAACCCCTTCTCCACCCCCATCTCAGCCCAACATTCAGGTATTCTTGTTAATTCTACAACTTAAATGTTACTTCCTTCCCCACACCGTTTTTGTAATTCCTGCATACCTTTTTTTTTTTTTTACTAGAATACATTATTTTATTTTATTTTGTTTTGTTTTGTTTCTCCTAATGTTCAATTTTTTCTGAATTGTAGTCAGTTAACATATAGTATAATATTAGTTTCAGGAGTAGAATTTAGTGATTCATCACTTAATATCACAACCAGTGCTCATCACAAGTGCCCTCTCAATACCTATCACCCATGTAGCCCATCCCCTGATCACCTCCCTCTAGCAACCCTCACTTTGTTCTCTATAGTTAAGAGTCTCTATGGTTTGTCTCTCGCTCTTTTTTTTTTAGTTTCCCCTATGTTCATCTGTTTTGTTTCCTATATATGAGTGAAATCATATGGTATTTGTCTTTCTCTGCCCGACTTACTTTGCTTAGCATAAAACACTTCAGCTCCACCCATGTTTCTGCAAATGACAAGAGTTCATTCTTTTTTTTTTTTTTTAAGATTTTATTTATTTATTTGACAGAGAGAGACACAGCGGGAGAGGGAACGCAAGCAGGGGGAGCGGGAAAGGGGGAAGCGGGCTTCCCGCCGAGCAGGGAGCCCGATGCGGGGCTCGATCCCAGGACTCTGGGATCATGACCTGAGCCGAAGGCAGACGCTTAACCGACTGAGCCACCCAGGCGCCCCGAGTTCATTCTTTTTGATGGCTGAATAATATTCCACTGCAGATATATCTATATCTATATCTATCTATATGCCACATCTTCTTTATTCATTCTGCAGACTTTGATCATTACAAGATTTAGCAATTATTTATCTCTATGTCTGCATCCCCTATTAGCCTTGAATTCGTCAAGGGAGGATACTGGATCTTATTGTGGAGAAGAATTAACTAATTGCACATTTGGCGGAGTGAGGCTAACTGGTAAGGGTAAAGCTAGAGACATCAGTGACTACAGCAAGCAGCAGTGAGAAGAAAGGGCCTGACATAACACTAAAAAGTACTGCAAAGCTGATGTTCAATGGTGTCCCCTAGAGTCGCGCATACCCAGCCTGCACAGCCACATGCAGAGTAAACACACTTGATTACTACACTTGAATCCATGAATAGGAATTTATTAAATGCCTGCTGTGTAACCAACACTGTGGTAGGCGCTGGTGGGGAATAAAGAAGTATCAGACACGAGCCTCCCCCCTTCAAGAGCCTTCCATCTGGCTGGAGAGAAGAGATAAATGCATGGTGCATGACAGTACTGAATTAATTGATTTACATGCATAGACTGTGTCTTGGAGGAGAAAAGAATTGAGACTAATAGTGAAGGGCTTCATGCAGAAGGTGAACTCAAGAAGGACCTCCAAAATGGGTAAAATCCCATAGAAAAGGAGACTGAAAAGAAAAAAAAAAAAAAAAAAAAACCACATAAGTTCTGGAATGTGTTCCAGAACAGGACACTCAGGAGACTGGCAGGACAGCGGGAGAGGCTACCTGAGCTGAGACAGTAGGAACAAGGCAGGGCAGGTAAAAGAATGAATACAGGAAAAGGGTAAATGCGCAAAGCATGTTAAGAGTCACTTGTTGGAGCAAATTGTAATAAAATTTGGCCCAGTACACTACTTAAGGTTGATATTTCTTTTGGCTCAGTTGAATTTCCTTAAGTCTTCTTACCCAAGAAGGACAAGGACATGGATCCAGCAGTCTGCCAAGGTAAAGGTGGGGAGAGGGTGGGCCTGATGTCAATCAACGGAAACACCAGCTGATTAAGGAGGGGCATTAAGGAGTCTCTTGCTTCCTCTCAGGGACTAAAAGACTGATCACTTCAATAGGAAAGGCAACATCAAAAGGAATTGAGCACTGGGCAAACCAGAATTAGAAATGCACAGTAGAACATCAATGACAGACTCTCCAAGTATGTGTTTCCCTACAGACAGAGCGCTGAGAGCCCTGATCCAGAGAAACATCTTTGTGCGTGAGTGTGATTGATGAAAACAGAAGATATCAGTTAAAGGACAAGAAAGGAAATGAAAAAGATGTGTGAGATCTGTCAACCTTTTCCCTAAGTACCCTTCCCATCCTCAGCGAGTGCAGTACGCAACCAACGTGACAGAAAACTCATCGTGAAACTCAAGCCAGTGGCAGAGCAGAATGAGCAATTTCATAGAACAACAACGGACCTGAGGTCTGCAACAGAACTACAAAAGGAAGAAAAGTTAACTGTTAAACCTCCAACAGTTATGTTCTGCCTGGTTTGGGAACAACAAAATGTAGAGGCCGGGTCGTCTTAACTCTAATTCCCAGATGTAAATGTTTTCCTTTTCTAAGCTTGCTTAGCAAATGAACATGCTAGACTCCAGGAGACTTTTTTTCTGTAATTTGTTGTGCATTATCAGCTATTTACATAATTACTCTCATTAAGCTAGTTACAGCAGTTCCTGTAAATATGTGAAAGATCCCTGAAACATGTAATTATGTCCTTATATCATTAATTAAACTATATCAGCTGAGAAAATTACGGTAAATATGTCTGGAGGTGTTATTAGTCTGTGTAATGGAGACATAGAATTCTTTATTGAACTACAATAACGTGCTCTGCACTCATAACACATTTCAAACACCACTTATGATGTTTAAAGTCTAGGATATCGGGCATAAAAGAAAAATGTATCTTTCATAGACATAATAGTTTGAAAAACTGATACAGTTTTTAGATTCCCTTCATTACCTCCTCAGATAGAAAGCAAATTGACAGGTGGGTCTTATGCCCCAGTGGTCATTCCTGGAATTGCAGCAGAAGCCTGCCCAGCTGGAGCCCTGAGCTCTTTTCCTGGAAGAGGCCCCACCAAGGCCCAGCCAAGCCCCCAGCCCCCATGCTGCCTCCCATGCTGGACCAGCCCCCAATTTGTTCCCTCCTGGATTCTCATGCCCTTGCCAAACAATGCCCCTTCTTTCCTTAGCGTTATGTGTACATAGCTGTCCCGATGCCCCTAGCCAAAGTATGAGATTGGTAATGGTAGGATGCCCAGGTAAGATTGCATTTTAAAGGACACACACATCAGAAGAGTGAAAATCTCAAGATACTACATTTCTAAAGATAAAATTTCAGACTTCGTGAGCATGAGTTGTGGGGCTGAGCATCCAGCCTTTTATTTCCTCCACATCAGACAGCTTCTGCCTCCTCCTGAGGCAGGCCCCTGCAGTCAGCAATCGGAGGCACTTCAAACCCTGCACCAGGAAACAGTACCTTCATTCAGTCAAGAAAAACTGCAGGTAGCTCTGCCAGGGGGCGGGTGGGGGGAGGGCGGGGGGGGGTGGCAAACGATGGCCACCGAGCCCTTATTGGCTCAGAGGATGCTTGCTGTAAAGGAAAAGGTAGCTAGGACGAAAAAGATGAGGGGATCCCCAGAGCTTCAGAAAGACACACAGGAAACCCCCTCCCTCAGAAAATAACAAACAGAGAAAGCTTTCAGTTCTTCAAGTGCAAAAAATAAAAGCTTGTGACTAGAATTCTGATTCTCTTTAGTTTAATGTTTATTTCTGGGGAGAGGAAAAGGTTAACTTGGTTCTTATACCCAAATGTTACACAAGGGTTCATCTTTTTTGGAAATCAAAAAAAGACCCCATTCTTTGAAATAGAAATTTTTTAAGTTTTAGAAGAAAGTACATGATTTTATTCTTAATAATTATAAAAATAATATTTCCACTTGTCTCTATCTTTGTATGTAGCAGAGGACATACATAACTATACTGTCATCCAATTCACACTTATGGACTAAATAGTTATTTAGGTTGTGATGAACACTGGGTGCTATAAGCAACTAATGAATCATTGAACACTACATCAAAAACTAATGATGTACTATATGTTGGCTAACTGAACATAATAAAAAATAAAAAATAAATAAATAGTTATTTAAAAACTAGATTTGGATGAGGATTTCTGCCCACTTTCCAATTCATGCCCTGAGACAGAATTAAACTCATTCTATAAAATGACACATGATCATCTAACTCACTTTTGGGGTCCACCAATGATTTCGTGAGTAAATGACTGTGGAAATTCTCCCCTTAAAAATGAAATGAATGTATTCATTATAATTTATATGCAGTTTAAAGTGTCCCCTAAAGTCTACCCCCAGACCCAGGTCGGGAACCCCTAAAATACACTTTGAATGTTTAGTATTTATTAGATTGCGCGTGTTCTCTGTTAGGAGGCTCTGGAGTAAGGTGAAAAATCAACCAAAAA
This sequence comes from Neomonachus schauinslandi, assembly GCF_002201575.2. Taxonomy (NCBI): domain Eukaryota; kingdom Metazoa; phylum Chordata; class Mammalia; order Carnivora; family Phocidae; genus Neomonachus; species Neomonachus schauinslandi. Next base: position 29,342,452 of record NC_058410.1, on the reverse strand, counting down.
CCTTGAATGTGAGAAAGTCCTGGCTGATAAAAATGTGTAATACAGCATACTGGCAGTGTTTTAATATAAACACTGGTCAAGAAATTAGATCAACTTTTAGTACACAAACACTACGAATACAGCTAGTTCCACTCCCCGATCCTTCCTTCCTTTGGTGAGTTTTCACACAGGCTCAGAATACTTTATATGGATAAGCTATTCTCCAACATACTCCTGAGGTAGCATTGTCTTTCCAGTCATGCAGTGGTGTCATATCTGGGCCCCAAAGAGAAGCAGGCTCCACAGATTTCTCAGTCACCTCCAGATTGTCAGCCTCTGTCTTTACCTCAGGATTCACCTACCTTCAGATCAACCTGGTTTTCTCAAGGGGAAACATGGCTCCGAAGGCAGCTTCCTTTCCAAATCAACCCCAGTCAAAACACCGGGGCTGGGGAATGTGAAGAGAAAACAGGGCATAGGCGAGATCTTACAAGGTTTCTGGATCCCTAAGAGCACCATCCCCAAAGTTGTAATTTGCTAACCAGAAGAGTTCAGCAGGAGAGATACTGTACCAGCCCCAGAGACGAGACCAGAGTCTCCTAGAAATCCTTCTCTTTCACTTGGTGACAGCCAAGCCATGATCTCATTGGAAAGCCCTCAGTTAAGCTGTGCAATGCTACCTCCAAAATCAAGGTTCTTTTAGAGCTCTACTGAGATGGAAAAGCGATGTGAAAATAGCATTTTTCGTATTGACCCAAAGTTTTATTCCTTCTGGCAAGTAATTGCAGAAGCTAATCTCTTGGTCAGCCAAAGTAAATAAGCCTTTGGGATCACATGCCTGGCCATGGAGTTCATCCCAGGATATGGAACTACACACGGAGGTCCCGATACCGTCAATGGATTAACACACCTCACTTAGGTAGTAGTTGCTCTCACAAGTGGGATCAGCATGACTTCACAATGAGGAAAACAAGAACCTAATACGTAATTTTAAAGACATCAATGATATCCAAAAAAGCATATGTTTTTGGAGAAAATGGTTTTTAAATTTATTTTATTTATTTTATTGTTTTATTATTTTTTTTAAGATTTTATTTATTTGAGAGAGAGAGAGAGAGAATGAGCCAGAGGGGGAGAGGGAGATAGAGAATCTGAAGCAGACTCTACACTGAGAGCAGAACCTGATGCTGGGCTCGATCTCACGATCCCGAGATCACCACTGGAGCCGAAACCAAGAGCCAGTCGCTCAATGGACTGTGCCACCCAGGAGTCCCTGAAGAAAATGTTTTGTAAAACATTTTACAATGTGCTATCATGTGTACGTTCTGGGTACTGCATTTATTGGAGGCAGACTAGGACCTAAGCAAACCCGAAAAGGCCAGGTTACCTCTAGGTTTCTTCCCACGTCCACCCAAGTGGGCTGCACTCACGAGGATTTATCTCCTACTGAATGAGGCTTTTCACTCCAGTGTCCTACCTGGGCCTATTCTTCACCAAACCCCCAACTCAAAAACAAAAGCACACTAAGAGGTAATAGTTATAAATGGATCAATATGCTCATTTAATTCAAGGCAATAGTTGGAAAAGGAGTCTGATACCACCCTAGGGTTACTATGTGCAGGTGGGCAGAGAAAACATCTGGACAGGCCAGTTGACTGAAAACACTTTAGACTGGGCTCTACAGGGCAAGTCCTCTCCAACATCTTCTCCAGTTGTTTTATAATTATGGATAACCTAAGCTCTCTCCCAGGAACATAATGCACATGGCATGGTAAAGCTCGCTGAGCTCTGTCACATTCATCTTTGTCGCCGGTGCTGAAGGACTTGCTGGTGGCAGCACCCTGCTGCTGATGTTGTTCCCGCTGACAATGAAGGAGGTCCTGTTGACTGTCTGGGGAACACGCTGAGGTGAGGGGGGGTTGGGGACTGGCCTGCGGGCACCCGGAGATAGAGCTAGTAGCCAGGGCAATGGGGAGACTCTCTTGAGGAGGCGATGGATGGGGTGACCCTATTTACCATGGCCATCACAGAGTAAGCCCAATGTTTGTTGGCCTCCAATGAAGGGATAGGATGCTCTGTTTATGTGAACACAGGATGGCCAACATGATACTCTGCTCACTGTGAAACTTGAAAATTTTTTTCTAAATCCCAGAAGAAAAAATAGACAAGTACGATTTATTTCTATATACAAAAGCAACATAAATTTTGTAAGCCACATTACTAGAGTTGCCTTACATGTACTTTTGGGTACAAATAGAGGCTCAAAAGGGTATCTAACTATGTGACTATCAGAGCCCTGACTTTCTGATTTTTGGAAGTAGCCGACTTCAGCACTGGTCACCTCTGATGGTTTGAGTGTTTACTGTTGACTCCCTTTCTTCTCTGAACATCATGTTATGTATTCCATAAAGGACAAGCGTTTAGGTTTACATGAAACCTGACTGCAAAACTACTGAAGCCCAGTTGTTTTCTTTAATGAGCACATGTCTAATCACTGCCAACTAATTCCTATGGCTCCAGGCTTGGCTCAAAGCCAGAAATGCCAGTAATTACCAACCTCAGAAGGTCATGTACTCCTTCTTTGGGAAATTATCTGGAGTAAGTCCTTATTCAAAAATCTCTGTGGAGTTATTCTTCATTCTGTTTTGCTGCAATGGATAAACCTTTGTATAGGCCTAAGATTCCACAACCCCTCTCAAAATGAGTTATATTTTCAGCTCACTCATTATTTCCAAAAAATCATCATTGGATTATCTTATTCCATCAACTGAAAAGAAATTGAGGAACCTCACCTTTTTTATCGGGGGTGAGGGGAGGGAGGGTGGTGGAGATAAAGTTTCTAGGAAAGCCCACAGCGTTGGGATCAAAATGGCCTGGGTTAAAATTCTGGCTCTGAACTTTAAAGGTAATGTAAATTTGCACATGTCCTTAAACTTGAAACTGCTCTGTTTCTTTCTCAGTCAAATGGAGATCGTATCACCTACCTGGCAAAGATGCTTTGAGAATTAAGAGTTAGCCCACAAAATGCCTGCCATATAGCAATCACTTAATAAATGGTAGCTACTAATGTACTGTTTCAATTAAATGGCTGTGAACCATATTTGTGTTCTAAAAATAAGTTATCCACAGTTTATGAAATACTTTGAAATATATTATCCACTTGATTCTCACTTTGATTCTGTAGGGTCATGCATAAAATAGGCATCATCTCCATTATATAGATGAAGATACGGGCTTAAACATTAAGCATTTTGCCCAAAGTTGCACGTTTGTTTGGGAGTGTTGGGACAACTTAGGGTCTCAAACTCTAAATCAGATATGTATTTCTTCCCTCCTGCTACCCTGCCTACTGTCACTGACCCAGGCAGCCTATATTCATTCTTTTAAGGTAAAATGTTAAGTATTTAAGTAAAATTCTAATGTTGAATAATTAAATGGAACCTATTAGGAAAAATGTTCTTATTTTCATTTATCAAAATTCTGCAAATCTGACCCTTAAGGAAATGATGAGAGCAAGTATGAATAGCTTGAAGATCTTATTGATAAGTATTTGACCTTGAACAATTTCATGTTCTGTAGCCATTAATTACATATGGCCATTGAGCAACTGAACTGTGGCTTGTGTGACCAAGACACTGCGTTTTAAATTTCAGTTGTTTTTCATTAATTTAATATTAAATTTAAAATCTGACTTTTGCTTCAGCTACTGAAAAACTTTTAGGTATGTTTGAAACAACTTGGATACATAAATTTACTTTTTGAGTTGTACATTTTATGAAATCTGTACACAGAACAAATATTTTTGATGCAAATTAGCATTTGAGTGGAGATGTGTTGTAAATGTAATATGCAAGCCAGTTTTCAAAGACTCAGTACCAAAACAGAAGGCAAAATGTCTTCTTAATAATTTTTAATATTGATTTATGCATTGAAATGATAATATTTTGGATATGTTAGGTTAAGGAAGATACGTTATTACAATTAGAGATATCAGTTTCTGTTTACTTTTTTAAAACATGGCCACAAAAACTTTTTAAAGCAGATACATGGCTGGCATTAAATTTTATTTGGTGGCACCGTTCCACAGGAAACCCAGTTATCTATGTAACTGGGGAAAATCACAGATAATATCACGTTTCATTTTATTGATAAATTTTCATTGTTGACTGGCCTGAGTCTCAGTTTCTTCATTACTAAGATCTTTCAGAGTGCTACTATCTCTGAGATAGCCAGAGAGAAAGCAGGATTTTTTTTTTGGTAGAGAGGCAAGCAAAGGCCTAAAAAATCCTGAAATGGACATAACTATTGAATTAAAAGCTACGTTCACTTTAATTCAGTGCCTCAAATACTTATGGGATGTCTGTGAAATGAAAATGTTACACAATATTACACAAAGGTTAATAGAACCCAAAACTCTGGTCTCTGAGGTGCCTTCATCTTAAATCACAGCATCAGCATCACCTGATTCTGCCTATTAAAAATGCAGATTCCTGGATCCCAGCGAGGCCTATTGAGTTCAACTCTGAACTATGGTGATTTAGGAGTCTGCGCATTGAAGGGCAGCTGTATGATTCTAAAATATGAGACCCACTGGTCCAGCGGACGAGAGAGAGAGACACGAAACAAAGTTTAAACCTAATGTAAGTCCTGTTAGACATTCGCAGTGTTCCGGGGAAGTGTTCCAGGCAAGACGTTCTCAAGCAGAAGGCGTCTAACCTGAGGCTGGAATGACAAGCAGGAGTTAGTCACTAAAGAAGGAAGGGGGGAGAGGGCAAGCAGAAGATCAGAATGAGCAAGGTATTTGAGCACAGATCCTCATGGCACGTGGGGTGGCATATGAGCAGTGGACTCTTACTAGGGCTTAAACATCATAGGAGGCTATGAAAAGTCTCGGATGCAATGCTAAGGATTTTGATTCCTCGCCCGTAGGTAGGTTGTTTTTTAGGGTGAAGGAGACATTGGCAGAGGTGGTAGGGGAGGCATGTGTCCTCTGAAAACAGTTTCCAGATGACCCTGATAGTCTGGTCCAGACTACAAGCAGGATTTCAAGCCAAGGATCATTATGGCCAGGTCTGTGCTTACAGATTTTTCTGACAACTGTGAAAAGAATGACATTTAAGGAAGTTAACTAAGCTTCAGAGAGTGGAGAAATGTCTCAACTGAAGTGGTGGTAGGAGGGATAAAAAGGAGAGCAATCACTGGATAAATGTTAAAGAAGTAAACTTAGCAGGAATTTGTGTTTGATTAGATCTTGGGGCAGAGAAAATTTAGGGTGACTCCCAAGTCCTTGCTTTGACTCACCAAGAGGGTGGCTATGCCATTTGCGGCCAGAGAACACCAACAACCCAGCCTGCTCTAATTTCAAAATTTTATCTGGCATGTTCTTCTGAATGAGTCATTCTATGCAAAACCTGTCGACAGTCTTCAAAAGGATCCATAAATCCATCACATGTCACAAGACTGTAGACCAGCACACCAGGAACTGTATCAGGTTTTGCATTAAGAAGATTTGTTCCCATGCTACGTTTTCAAAGGAACCTATTTACTATTTGGGATTTGAATCAACATTACCATCATGAAAGTTCTGATATTCACATACTTAAAAGTACTCCTAAGTACATTGTAATGAGATTTTTTAAAAATTTTAAACATTAGTAACACCTCCTTCATATATCCATATAAATCAAATGGTTAAATAAAAAGTCCAATAGTCTAAAGATGAAAAGTAACTTCTTTCTCAAGGTAGTTTGCGTTTGTATTGCTCTTCAATTGATCTATGAAGATATCATTAACTCTCAGGTATTTAAAAGAAAGAAAAAGCCCCAACAGGGCTTTCAGAAAAGAAACTATATATAATCTCAACTAAAAAAGAAATTAAAACTTTTATAGGAGAACTTTGACATACCTGATATTTTTCAACAAAATATTGCCTTTCATTACAAAAGTTCTCTCGGTCAGACTGTACCCTAAAACAGGATCAGATCAGCTTCCCCATATTCCCACAGAGCTATCAGTTTGGAAGTTTTTCCAAAATTTTAATCCAAAGGATTAGAAACAATTAGACATAGCTTTTCTAAAGGATATTTTCTTTACAAAAAAGTAAAATGTTTTGCTTAATACAAATATTTAAACCAAATTAAGATAATCCTGAGAATGGCTTTTTTCATAGGCCAGTTAACTATTTTTATTTATTTCTTAGAACTAACACTGAAAAGTAAATCAATATATGTAATCTTTATAGATGTCACAACATTGTAGTATTGGTTTCACACTTCTACAAACTTTTTATATTTCTAGCGATACATTTAAATGAAAAGAGAAGAGTTACATTTCAATGAAAAGAGTAATAGTATACTTTATCTTAACAAGTTGACATTTTTAAAAATTTTTTTTAGATTTACTTATTCATTTATTTATTTGAGAAAGAGAGAGAGAGCACAAGCAGGGGGAGTGGCAGGCAGAGGGAGAAGCAGGCTCCCCACAGAGCAAGGAGCCCGAGAAGGCAGATCCCTAACTGACTGAGCCACCCAGGTGCCCCATAGGTTGACATTTTAAATTATGTAGTCCACTTGATGTGAAAGGCCAAAGAACAGTAATAACTACCCTAAAGCTATTCCTTTCTTCCTTTCTCCCTTCCTTCCTCCTTTCCTCCCAACCCTCCCTTCCTTAGACTGTGGGTTCAGATAAGAGAGAGGGAGGGAGAGAGAGAGGGAGGAAGGAAGGAGAAAGGAAAGGGAGAGAGAAATAGGAAAGATATACTAGTGATTAGAAAAAATGCCAGTTCTTACCAAATTGTTTTTACAAAGACTAAGAAAGCTTCTCATACTTGCTGGAATTAAGCACTCATTGATTTTATGACTAGTTTCAAAATGGATGGCTACTTGAGGTAAAGAAATAGGATTTAATATTGTAGAAAGTTATATTAAAGTAAATAAATGGAGATAAATTTACAATGATAGAACAGGAGAGGAATTCAGAAAAATGATATATGGAGGGGGAACAAACCAGGCTTTGAAAGAAAACAGCTCCAGAGTCAATTCACCAAAAGGACAGCAATCTTTACAAATATTAGAAATAAAGCACTACTACTGAGATTAAAATGACGGCCTTGATATAATTTGTAAGGTTACCAATCTTTGCCTGAGGAGAGAATTGAATCCATGGGAGGGATTCACAACTGAAGAAAAATGACAAGAACATCAAAGTGTAAGAATTAAAGTTGGAGCCTACCATGGAGCCGTGGAAAGCACTCAAGATTTGGAATAAAAACCTGGGTTTAAACAATGCCAGCTCTTCAATTTATTATCTGTGTGGACTTGGGTAAGTCACTTCACCTCTCTCAATTTCAGTTACCCCCACCCAAAAATGGAAAAAATAGTATGTGGAGGGGCTGGGGGGGGAAACAAAAAATGTAGGCAGCAGAAAGACAAGAACTGCTATAAGGATTGAATGAGGTAATATATGGCAAAGCCTGTTGCAAACTCTAAAACCCAAAGGTAAGGCATTATTAAGTATATTTTAAACACACACACACAACAGCTCCAACTAATTCCTCATTAATTGTTATTGCACAAAACATTTATGTGCGTACTTGCGCTCAAGACCCAGTTCTAGAACTGAGCATATAGAAAGATAGAAGAGGGGCGCCTGGATGATTCCGTCGGTTAAGTGGCTGCCTTCAGCTCAGGTCATGATCCCAGGGTACCAGGATGGAGCCCCATATCAGGCTCCCTGTTCATGGGGGAGTCTGCTTCTCCCTCTCCTTCTGCCTTCCTCTCTGCCTACTTGTGCTTACTCGCTCTCTCTGTCAAATAAATAAATAAAATCTTTAAAAATAAAAAAGATAGATAGAAGATACTGTCTCTCCCCTCTAGTTTATAATCAAGACACAAGATGAGATAAGGCACATTATAATAATCAAAGACATAGATAAAGGAAGTAAATAAATAACAAAGGAAGGCAATGGAGGCCGCATGCTCAATAAAAGGCAGGAAAGGTGGGCATTAACACGACTCACAGGTGGGAGCAGTGATTGTGGAGCGGGGAAGCCTAGGAGAACTTCAGAAGGCAGTTTGGACTTCTGTGGAGCCTGAAAGATGGGGGGCACTTAAGTAAGCAAGGAGGAGGAAGGAAGGCATTGCAGGCAAGAGGCATGGTGTAAGTAAAGGCCCTCAGATTGCCAATGGCTTCTTGGGGAGGAAGCAGAATGACCAGGGCCTGGTAGAAGGTAAGGTTGGAAGGTAGCTTGTGTTGTAAAGCAGAAAGACAGTCAGCCGGTGCGCCCCAGTCAAGCTGTCCAGGTTGCCTGTGGCTGCCGCCCATTCTGATTGGTCGGTACCTGAGCCATCCCAGTTATTAAATACCATCACCCCTGAGGGTAAGGTTGTGTAGGCACAGAGGCCAAAGACAGCTCAAGACAGAAAATGCCAAGTTAAGGAGTTCAGATCTTATCTTCCCAACATTAGGGGCCAGTTAAGGATTTTTAACCAGATGACTAAACGGCCAAATGGGGTTACAGCGAGCTTGTGCTCACGGTGAGGTGATAATAGGTCGGGGAGAAAGAGCTCAGAGGGGAGAAAGAGCTCAGAGGGGAGAACATTAGTGAGGGGGTGTTGTGCTAGTTTAGGCTGAAGCAATGATCATCTGGAAGGAGGTGGTAACAATGGGCATGGAAAAGAGGCCCCGAATGTGCAAGAATTCGCAAGCAAAGGCCCACTTATGTCTGCAAGCCCACGCCTCGCACAGTGCCTGACACTGAGTAAACAGTCTCCATGTGTTTACCAATAAAAAGGAACTGTGGAAACACTGTAAAGTAGATAGAGGTAAAATGGGCTGCCCAGGTATCTTAGGGAGAAACAGAGAATTAAGGGCTGGAAGTACCTTTAAAGCTCTCTACCGTAATCTCCACATTATGAAAGTTTGGAATATGACACTCAGAGAAGTTGTATCCTGCCTGCACATTCAAAGAACCTGGCTTGGATACCTTGTTACTAAGTTACTCCAGTAAGCCTGTAGGTGTTACTGTTGTTGTTGCTGTTAAGATCTCTATTAATAAAAGCTTGCTATTTTGTCCACTGACTTTGAAATCTGCTCTTTTACTTTTATAACATATGTTGGGGGGAGTGTGGAGAGGGAGGAGGAGTTGGCTAGAAGAGTTGTGTGAGAAGAGATGGGAGAAAAATGACGTCTGTAAACTGGTTTTCAGGACTTTTTTTTTAAAGAATTTATTTACTTATTTGACAGAGAGCGCGCATGCGTGCGAGTGCAGAAGCAGGGGAAGGGGCAGGCCAAGGCCGAGGCAGAAGCAAGCTCCCTGAGGAGCTCCATCCAAGGACCCAGGATCATGACTTGAGCCAAAGGCAGACACTTAATCCCTGGTTTTCAGGACTTTTCCTCAAAGCTTTGAAAAGATAATACTATCACTTGGGAAAAGGTGAGCAATTTCCTAAAGCAGATTTCCTAAAGCAGAAAGAGGTAAGGCCTTTAACCTCTTAGTAGTATTTTTCAAACTATGGTTCAGTACCCATAACCAGGGCACAAAAACAAGGCAGGGTTCATGACCAGGATATATTTAAAATAGGATGGAATGGAATCAGTTGGATGGGATGGGATAGAATGGAATAGAATAGAATAGAATAGAATAGAATAGAATAGAATAGAATAGAATAGAATAGTATAGAATAGAATAATAGAATAGATTGCATGGTTGGTAGTATGAGGTAATATTGTTTTATAAAACTTTTTTTAGCTCTAAGTGAGGGTGTGTGTGTGTGTTGAGATGGGAGGTAAAATGGGTTTGTTATTATGAGTCACAGTCAAAAATGTTTGAACTGTCCAATAAATATTTTTCTCAAAGTAAATGAAAACTTTTCAAAATCAGTTGACAAAATATAGAATTCTATCAAAAGAAGAAAAGACAAAAACATTTACATATGCATGTCCAGAAAACTTACTTTACTCTCCAACAGCTCTCTTCACCTAGCCCCTACACTCAGTCTCAACCTCACTTTTTCAACTTCTTAAATATTCTCCAAAGTCTTTCCCTTGACCATCTCTCTACACAAATGCATATTAGCAAATCCACAATATAGTGCAACTATTGCCTTCATGCAGATGGCTCTTAAATAGAGAATTTCTCCAGTGTTGCCCTGGTAAATGTTTAACAACAGGTTTTCTGGGGTTGGGGAGCCTTTGTTTGTAGCATTTGTCACTTTTTGTGGTATAAATACTCCAACCATAGCCAAGCCCAGCTACCCGCATGACTTCACTGAACACAAAATTGGGAAGATATGCACATTAGCATATGTTACATAGTATTTCCATCATGCAGATGTATTGGGGAAATCACCCCAAGAGCATACATACTAGTAAAATGTAGTAAAAAGAATTAGGAGATTATGACTTTTAAGTATTTATTACCTTTTTTGAAATACAATATATTTAATTGTAGGTTTATAACATTTAATTTTTAATCATGTCTGTGTCTAACAACTGGCTCACAAAATTCTGCCTGACCTCTCCAGTAGGCCGGGGTCCCACGCTCTCCGCCACCTGCTGATCAACTCTACCCGGATCTCTTCCATAAGAAACCACAAACTTAACATACTGAAATCTAAACTCACTTTCCTCTTTGAATCTCCATAGCGCACACTTCTCTTCCCCTCTTAACTTCCCTATTTCTATGAATGGTGCCTCCAATAGCCATCCAATCAGTTGCTAAGTCTTGAAGGTTCTGCCCGGCCAGTGTTCTTCTGATCTACCCCCTCTTTTTCATTCCAGTTAGAGTCACTGTCCTAGTCCAGACCAATTACCTGAACTCTTCCCCTTCATCTTCTTCTGACTACAGTCTATCTGACCATACTGTTAGATTAATCTTCCAAACGCACAGCTCTGAAAATGTAGCTCTTGAATTCAACACACCACACTCTAATCCTCTAGTCCGGCCTTCAAAGCTCTCCTTGCCCCAGGCAATCTAGACAGCGCCTTGTTCCCTGTGCTTGGAATATGCCTTGTGATTACTGATCCTGTGCTTCTGCTCAGTTTTCTCTTCCTCTGGAACACCCTTCCCTTATCATGGAAAAACTTGTATATTTTAACCAAGACTCAGTTCAAATGGTGATGAAAATAGGCAGGTTGTTTGCCTGAGGAATATATAATTTGGAGGGTGGAAATGCCAAATGAGGTGCCAAACCCAGAAATCATTTAAAGATAAAAACGTATTTGGTCGGGCTCCTGGGTGGCTCAGATGGTTAAGCATCTGCCTTCGGCTGAGGTCATGATCCCAGGGTCCTGGGATCGAGTTCCGCATCGAGCTCCCTGCTCAGCGGGGAGTCTGCTTCTCCCTCTGCCTCTCTGTCTCTCATGAATAAATAAATAAAATAAAATCTTTAAAAAAAAAAACGTATTTGGTCACTATCTAATACAGAGGTTCTATGAAACATGCACTAACATAGCACTTCCCCGATTGTTTTTTTTTTTTTTAAAGATTTTCTTATTTATTTGAGAGAGAGACAGAGACAGAGAGAGCACAGGCAGGTGGAAAGGCAGAGAGAGAGGAAGAAGCAGACTCCCCACGGAGCAGGGAGCCCGATGTGGGGCTCGATCCCAGGACCTGGAGATCACTACCCGAGCCGAAGGTAGACACTTAACCATCTGAGCCACCCAGCTGCCCCTCCCCGATTGTTATTACTAAAAGGTTTGTTGTGAGCTGACATGAAGTTTATCTCAAACCTATGGATTTCAATTCTATATGCTACAGCCGTCATTCATTAACTGAAATGATCAAGAATCGTCTGTACTGTAACCATTTGGTATTTGCTGTAATTATCTCTCTTTTAATAATGCTCTGAGCTAAAATGTGTTGCGAAGGTGAGGAGAGGTGGGCCGTAGAGACATGGAGCCCCAGAAGGCCGGTCTGTCACCACCACTGATAAGCCTCATTTGTCTTTGGGACACTGACCACAGGTACTAAAGATCCACCACATGCTCAGGATTTCTCAACAGTCAGAAGCAAAAAAGCTGACATTTATACCTTTTATACAGCTCTCTTCCTTTCAGCCATTCCCTGATGGTTAGCGTAAAGCAAAATGCTTTAAATGCTTGCTTTCTCATGGAGGAGAATCCTAGTGATGATCAGCAAGTGATAAGTGATTCCTTTCCTTTCAAGTTCAAATCTGAGGCTGAAGTTTAGCAGTAAAGGAAGAAAGAATAGGCTGCCACAGCCCTGTGGTCCCTGGCATCAACTTTCTCACAGACTTAAATTATTTTGGATTGGAGAGACTGAATCCTTAGCCGAGGAGAGGTGAAAGAGAATGAGGGGGGGGGAATGTGATGAGAAACAACTGGCAAAGGTAAAAGTGTATTGAACCCTCTTCTCATCTCTCTTATATCGAGATTGTCAATGAGTTGTCTAGAAAACACTTCCATGAAAAACACTTGGGTACTTATTTAAAATGCAGATTCCTAGGCCGTGCCTCAGACCTACTGAATCATAGTCTCTGGGGGCACTGCCTGGGACTGTATATTTTTCACGGGAACACTCAGTGTTTGTGATACACACTAAAGATCGAAGACCACTGTTCTTCAGTGCTGGCCAACTCTGGCCTGCAGGCTGGATATGGCCCTCAAGCTAAACATGTTTTTTATATTTAAAAAAAATTATTTAAAAAAAAAAAAGAAGGAAAGAAAAGAACACACAATATAGCCCACAAAGTCTAAAACATTTACTATTTGGCCCTTTACAGAAAAGTTGCTGACCCCTGTCTAATGCAATGCAAATAAAAGTCTGTATCTGAATTTAGCCCTATCCCAGCCCAGCCCCAGCTAAAATAACTGGTGTGGCAGATCCTAAAAAAAAAAAAAA